>NC_135477.1:150999549-151370799 GCF_052094955.1 Ictidomys tridecemlineatus | reverse complement strand
AGAGGCATGTGGAACTGTGCTCAGTTTGAAGTTTCCTTTAAAAGAAGGTTTTAAATATGATTTAACTTTTTTTTAATGGACATAGGGCTACTTAGCTTTTAAATTTTCTATTTCAGTCAATTTGGAAATTTATGCTATTCGTGCAATTTGTCCATCAAATAGTAGTTTAAATTTATTGGAGGGGGGAGGGGGGATAGTAGAGGATAGGAAAGGTAGCAGAATAAAACAGTTACTAGTATGGCATTATGTAAAAATGTGGATGTGTAACCGATGTGATTCTGCAATCTGTATTTGGGGTAAAAATGAGAGTTCATAATTCACTTGAAACTAATGTTTGAAATATGATATGTCAAGAGCTTTGTAATGTTTTGAACAACCAATTAAAAAAAAAAAAAAAAAAGAAGGTCTCTCTAAGGAGGTGCATTTCACCATGAATCAAATGAAATAAGAGAAAGCAAGAAGACTTTTTTTTTTGGTGTTCTGGGGATTAGAACCCAGGGCCTTGTGCATGTGAGGCAAGCACTCTACCCACTGAGATTAGAAAGAAGACTTCTTAAAAACAGTAAGTGGAGAAGAAAGAAAGAGGCTGCAGAACAGGCCCGGGGGCTTTAAAGGCCATATCAACAAGTCTGCATTTGACTCTATGTGATGAGAAGCCATAGGACAACTTCAGGCAGTGAAATCTCACACTCTGATCACATCTGGACCAGGACGGCGGCAGGCTAAAGATCAGATTTCAGGGAGACCAAAGTGGGGATGAAAATGGAGTTGGGGTGTAAATGACAAGATGCCAGAGATGCCTGATAGGACAGCTGCTCTGCCTGCCTCAGTCCGGGAGAGTGGGAGACAGACAGGGCATAACATCAAGAAAAAGGGGGAAAATAAGGGAAGTGCAGATGTGAAACTTAAAATGATCTGCTAAGTTGGGGCATGGAAAGTTCTGCCGCTCTGAGGGGTTCCGGAAAGATGCTGGAAGAGAACGGAGCCACTCCCTAGGAACACACAGCAATTGAGAGCGCCAGGCCTCCCAGGTCCCCTGGCTCCCTGTCTTGGCTCACTGTGTCCTGTGTCGCTGGGGAGTGGAGATGACCGGTCGAGGTGCAAATCTGCAAAAAGATGACCCAACTTCCACCTGTCTTCTGCCACGCCCACCTGAAATGATGGACTTTTTCCTTTAAGCCACATGGAAATATTTAAAAACTGGATTATGGGTGTGGTGGTACAAATTTACCAAAAGTTACCAAACTATACTCCTGCCTCCATAAAGTTGCTTTAAAAGGAAAAAAAAATTTATTGGAAAAAATTTTTTCATAATATCTCATTTTTCTTTAGAAAATGTATTATTTTTATTGTGAGAAAAACACATGTGGCAGAAAGTTTACTATCTTAACCTTTTTCTTCCCCCCAGTACTGATGATTAAACCGAGGGAGGGGGCTTTTTCATTGAGCTAAATCCCTACCCCTTTTGATCATTTTCTTTTGAAACAGAGGCTCACAACTTGTTGCCTAGGTTGGCCTTGAACTTGTGATCCTTCTGCCTCAGATTTTTGTTTGTTTGTTCTCAGTGCTGATGGGTGAACTGAGGGCCTCAAGCATGCTAGGCAAGCACTCTACCACTGAGCTACACCCCCAGCCCCTGCCTTGGCCATCTTAACCAGTTTTAAGCATACAGTTCAGTGGTATTAAATACTTTCATCATTTTATACAGGCATTACCACTGTTGTGGGAAGCAGACTGGACAAGAAGCAGCAAGAGCACTGGGACAGGAGGAGAATTCCAAAATTTATTTCACACCGGCAGGTCCAGAGGAAAACAATGCCAGATTAGATTCGGAGCCCTGATCCACAGTTTCTCACAACATTTATAGATTACTTGGCATCATCTTAGACCCATCCTATCATTGGGGCTTTTTTCCTCTCTTAAAAAAATTCCTTGGGCTGGGGATGTGGCTCAGGCGGTAGCGCGCTCATCTGGCATGCGTGCGGCCGGGGTTCGATCCTCAGCACCACATACCAACAAAGATGTTGTGTCCGCCGAGAACTCAAAAATAAATATTAAAAATTCTCTCTCTCCTCTCTCACTCTCTCTTTTAAAAAAATTAAATTAAATTAAATTAAAAAATTCCTAATCTACTCAGCTAAAGGCCTTGCACAGGGTCTCCAATATAAAGTATGCTTACAGAAACAGGGAAGGAGAAAGGGCTCAGGCTCTGGGCTGGGGTTGTGGCTCACCTAGCATGGGTGAGGCACTGGGTACCATCCTCAGCACCACATAAAGATAAATGAATAAAGGTATTGTGTCCATCTACAACTAAAACATATTTTTTAAAAAAAGAAAAAAAGAAAGGGCTCTTTTCACAGGCATCTGTTAAATCTCTAGCCCTGAAAGCCTGGCACAGGGGTGTTTGAATATCAAGAGGGAGCAGTCAGACTCCTACAGAAGTTGTTTACAATCCAAAAAGTAAGGACCCTTGGTTAATTAGGCTTCCTAAAGAAAAGCAGAGAGAGGAGAGGGGAACTGACTCTTTCCCCAGGTATTGGTTTCTTAACATAATGCCTGTATGATTTCATTTCACAACCAGGTTTGGTTTTGCCATCACAATCACCATACATTTATTTCTCTTATCAATACTAAGGATTGAACCCAGGGGTACTCTACCATTAAGCTACATTTCTCCAGCCCTTTTTACTTTTTATTTTGAGACAGGGTCTTGCTAAATTGCTCTGGCTGGCCTTGAACTTAGGATCCTCCTGCTTTAACCTCCTGAGTATCTGGGATTCAGGTAAACTCCCCTGTACCTGCTGTCTCTATAATTTTGTTTTTGTTTTTGGTACTGGTGAGACAGGGGCAAAGGACAGATAGTCCATCCAAGCACTAGAGGATCAGAAAGATGAGGGCTAATTATCAAAGAAAAGGAAACAGGTTGCTAACACCTCCAGAGCCCTTCCACCACAACTACCTGGTTGTTAACACCTCTGGGAATAGGGAATGGCTCCTCCCAACACAAGGAGTTGCTAAATGATTACCCCCTTCGATGCTCTTTTGCTACCTTTGCAGGATAGAAAGAGGAGGTGGGGGGCAGGAAATATGGGATTTATAAAAAGGTAAAATAGGGGCTGGGGATGTGGCTCAAGCGGTAGCACGCTCGCCTGGCATGCGTGCGGCCCGGGTTTGATCCTCAGCACCACATACAAACAAAGATGTTGTGTCCGCCAAATACTAAAAAAATAAAAATAAATATTAAACAAAAAGGCAAAATACACCCATTCTGAGGGCATCCAGCTCTGGGCCCCAACTTCTCTAGAAAAGTGGGAGAAGTCGCCTATCTCTGCTCTGTCTCCTTCTTAAAAACTTGCATTCTATATTTGGCTCAGTGTTACTTGGTGTTTAATCTTCAGCACAGGATGGGGGCGCACAGGGGACTGGATCCTGATTTCCAAGACCTGTCTCACTGGGAATTGGACCTAAAGTCTTAACCACTAAGCTACATCTCCAGCCTTGCTTTACATTTTACTTAGAGACAGGGTCTTGCTGAGTTGCTTAGTGCCTACCTTGAAAGGAAAGTGAGGAACCGGGAGACAGGTGAGTGAGAAATGAAAGATGGAGACCAGGTAGAGAATTTATTTGTCAGAGCTGACAAACAAAGGCCATCTCTCCTTAGACAGAGAGAAGAATACAGGCTTGGGCTTCAGGACTTTTATGGGGCAGGTTTAGGGATTAGAGCTGGGCAGGTCCTAATGCTGGGGTGAAGTGTTAGGTTGGTATGAAGAAGTGGTGAGCCTTTCTCAGAAAGGCCCTTGGGCAGGAAAGCAAAATTTTTCTCAGAATGGCAGCTGTCACTTAAGATGTGTGTCCAGATGCTAAGCAAGGACCTTACTCTCCCTAAGTTGCTGAGGCTAGTTTTGAACTTGAAATCCTCCTTCCTCAGCCCCCCAAGCGGCTGTGACTACAGGCGTTGGTGATGGTGCCCCATTGTCTCTATGATTTTGACTAGTCTTAATACCGCATATAAAGAAAATCATACAGTATTTGTCTTTGCATGACTGGCTCATTTCATTTAGCACATAGCAGCCTCAAATTCCAACCATATTAGATGCATATGGTACAATTCCCTTCCTTTTTAAAGCTAAATTCTGTTGTATTTATATATCATATTTTGCTTATCTTATCTGTTGGAGTTGCTTCCACATCTAAGTTATTGTGAAAATGCTTCTCTGAATAGGAGAATAACATCTCTTTTTTTGGGGGGGGGGAGGTAAGGTGTTGGGAATTGAACCCAGGGCCTTGTGCAGGCAAGGCAAACACTCTACCAACTGAGTTATAGCCCTAGCCCAAGAATAACACATCTCTTTTAGACCCTGCTTGCAATTCTTTGGAACTTATACTACGAAATGTAATTCATAGATCATATGGAAATTTTCAAGTTTAAATTTATGTATTTATAGTGCTGGGGATTTAACCCCCAGGATGCTCTACCAATGAGTTACATTCCAAGCTTTTTATTTGTATTTTGAGAGAAGGTCTTCCTAAGTTGATGAAGCTAGCTTTGAACTTGCAACCCTCCTGCCTCAGTCTCCCAAGTATTTGGGATTATAGACATGTGCTATTGTACCCAGTTATATTGCCATCCTAACAATACTAAGTTGTTCAATACTTGACTATGGGATGTCTTTCCATTAATTAGTGTCTTCTCAATTTCTCTCAGCAACAATTTGCTGTTGTTATGGTAGAAGTCTTTCACTTCACTGGTTAACTTAATTCCTATGTACTTTATTCTCTTTTATACTATTTAAATGAAATTGTTTCCTTAATATCTTTTTAAAATATTTATTTATTTTTTTAGTTATCAGCGGACACAACATCTTTGTTTATATGTGGTGCTGAGAATCGAACCCCGGCCGCACGCATGCCAGGCAAGCGAGCTACCGCTTGAGCCATATCCCCAGCCCTCCTTAATTTCTTTGCCCTCCTCCTCCTCCTCCTCCTCCTCCTCCTCCTCCTCCTCCTCCCCCCCTCCCCCTCCTCCTCCTCCTCCTCCCCTCCTCCCCCTCCTCCCCTCCTCCTCCTCCCCCCCCCTCCTCCCCCTCCTCCCCTCCTCCTCCCTCCTCCCCCTCCTCCTCCTCCCCCTCCTCCCCCCTCCCCCTCCTCCTCCCCCCCCTCCTCTCCCCCTCCCCCTCCTCCTCCTCCCCCTCCTCCCCTCCTCCCCTCCTCCTCCCCTCCTCCCCCCTCCCCCCCTCCTCCCCTCCTCCCCCTCCCCCCTCCCCTCCCCCCTCCCCCTCCTCCTCCCCCTCCCCTCCTCCCCCTCCCCCTCCTCCCCCTCCTCCCCCTCCTCCCCTCCCCCTCCCTCCTCCCTCCCTCCCCCTCCTCCTCCTTTTTGGTACTGGGGATTGAACTCAGGGGCACTTGACCACTGAGCGACATCCCCAGTACTGTTTTTGTATTTTTATTTAGAGACAGAGTCCTCTGAGTTGCTTAGCACCTCCCATTTGCTGAGGCTGGCTTTGAACTCCAGATCCTCCTGCCTCAGCCTGCAGAGCTGTTGGGATTACAGGTGTGTACCACCTCCACCTGGCCAAGCTTCTTTATCTTTTTAAAATGCTCATTGTTAGTGTAAAGAAATGCAACTGGTTTTCATGAATTGATTTATATCCTACTATTTTGCTGAATTTTAGTTTTAACATTTTTTTGTAGAATCATAGGATTTTATACACATAAGAGCATATCATCTGTAAACAGATATAATTTTACTTCTTCCTTTTCAATTTAGATGGCTTTTGTTTCTTTTCTTATATAATTCCCTGCCTGGACTTCCAGTACTATGTTGAATAGAAATGGTGAAAGTGGACATGCTTAGCCAGGCATGGTGGCACATGCCTATGAATGCCTATAATCCCAGCAACTCAGCAACTCAGGAGGCTGAGACAGAAGGATTGCAATTTTCAGGCCAATTTCAGCAACCTAGTGAGGGCTTCAGCAATTTAGAAAGACTCAATGTAAAACAACAACAACAATCCATACTTGCCATGTTCCTGATCTTAGAAGAGTTTTCCACCATTGAGTATAATGCTCACTATGGCTTTTTTATTTGTAACTTTTTTTTTTTTTTGTACTGGGAACTGAACCTAGTGTCATTTTCCCACAGAGCTATAACCCTAAGCCTTTTTATTTTTCACTTTGAGACAGGGTTTTGCTAATTTTCTGAAATTGGCCTTGAATTTTCGATCCTCCTACCTCTGCCTCCAGAATCGCTGGGATTACAGGTGTGTGCCACCATGCCAGCTCACAGGTTATATCAAGAATGCCTTTATTCTATTTTTTATGTGGTGCTGAGAATTGAACCCAGTGCCTCACGAATGCCAGGCAAGCACTCTGCCATTGAGCTACAGCCCCAACCCAATAAAATTTTTATTATATATCTTTACAACAAATTAAAAATAATTAATCAATATGATTCACCTTATCAACAAACCAAAAGATAAACATGTATCATCTCAATAACAGAAAAATCGATCTGACTAAATCTAACACGAATTCCTAATAAAAACTCTTAGCAAGAGCCAGCACAGGGGGGCACACCTGCAGTCCCAGCTACTCCGGAAACTGAGACTGGAAGATGTCTTGAGCCCAAGAGCTTTTAGCCAACCTGGGCAACATAGTGAGACCTAGTCTGAAAAGAAGGAAGAAGGAAGGAAGGGAGGGAGGAAGGAAGAAAGGAGGAAGGGGAGAAAGAAAGAACCAACAACAAAATAACTCTAAGCAAACTACAAATCAAAGGGAACTTCCTCAGGGCTGGGGATGTGGCTCAAGCAGTAGAGCGCTTGCCTGGCATGCGTGTGGCCTGGGTTCGATCCTCAGCACCACATACAAAGAGGTTGTGTCCGCCGAAAAATAATAAAATATTAAGATTTAAAAAAAAAAAAGGGAACTTCCTCAAACTAATAAAGAACAACATTAAACTTAACAATAAAAGACAGAATGCTCTTTAAGATCAGGAATAAACTGGGCACAGTGGCGTCTGTAATCCTAGCGCTTTGAGGGCTCAGACAGGAGGACATTGAGTTTATAAACCAGCCTCAGCAATGGTGAGGTGCTAAGCAGGTCAGTGAGACCCTGTCTGTAATGAGAATGTGGTTTAATGGTTGAGTGCCCCTGAGTTCAATCTCTGGTACCCGTCCCCCACCTCCCCAAGCCTTCTGTAAAGGGCTTTAGCAATGTCAAAGCCTCTTTTTAATTCATTATTCAATTTGATCCTCTCCCCAAGTGTGCAAGGGTAGCTATGATTAGGATAGGAACTTTTCATATCCTCTTATTTATTTATACTGAGATTGAACCAGGGATGTTTAACCACTGAGCTATATCCTCAGTCATTTTTATTTTATATTTTGAGACAGGGTCTCACTAAATTGGCGAGGCTAGTCTTGAACTTGCAATCCTCCTGCCCCAGCCTCCCAAGTCACTGGGATTCAAGGCATCATGGGACCCAGCTTCTCTCTGATTTAATCCTTGCCACTGCCCTATGTGATGGGTGTAATATTAGTGTGTTTACAAGCTGAGGGGTGAACAAACGAAGAATTGACAAACTCACATGGTCTATTAATGGTGGTATCAGAGTTTGTACTCAGATCTCCCTGAAGAACTTGAAATATACTTTGTGATCTGTATAAAGCAAACTTGGCTCCAAAACCTAATTTGGAGGTGTTTTTATCCCCCTTGTGGTACTAGGGATTGAATCCAGGGGTGCTCTATCATTGAAATACACTGTGCCCCAAGCCCTTTTATTTTTAGACAGGGTATGTTAAGTTGCTGAGGCTGGTCTCAAACTTGCAATCCTCCTGCCACAGCCTCTAGAGTCTGGGACTACATGTGTGCATCACCAAGCCTAGCTATCCAAACCTAACTTCAAATATTTTCTCAGAAGCCTGAGGATATTTAATGTTATAACAACAAACAACAACAACAAAAAAAAACTGTGGCTGACATCTCATTACTCAGCAATCAAGATGCTGGTATTCACTGACATTCTTTACAGAATTAGGAAAAACAATTATTAAATTTATTTGGACTAATAAGAGACCCAGAATAGCCAGAGCAATACAGAGCAAGAAAAGTAAAGCAGGAGGTATCACAATACCAATCTGAAATTATACTACAGAGCTATAGTAATTAAAACAGCATGATATTAGCTCCAAAATATAAATGAAAACCAATGGAATAGAATTGAAGATACAGATAGAAACCCTCAAGCCTATAGCCCTCTGATATTTGTCAAAGGTGCCAAAAATATATCTTGGAGAAAAGACAGCCTTTTAAACAGAGGGTAGCTATCTGTAGAAGAATGAAATTAGACTTTTATATTTTATTATGCTTGAATTAGGGACCCCCAAAAGACCACCAGAGTCCAAGATCTATGTAAGCAGCAAAGAGGTGTTTATTGCGAGCTATCTTGGTCCTCCTCATGCACACAGCAAATGGTGACGCTGAGAGGCCCCAGCCCAGGGTTTGCAGCAATTTTATACACTCTTTGGGGAAGGCAGGGACTTCACATACATCATGACATCTCTTAGCAAATCATCACACACCGGGAGAAAATCATAAAACAACTCTAAAACATGATTAGCACATTCACTGGCGGGAACAAGTTCAATAAGGCTGATTGGTTACTACAAGAGGGGGATTCGTTTGAACTGATTGGTTTAAGCCAAGAGGGATGTTCATGCTGAACTATGTGGTTTTCCAACACGTTATCAACCACCATAAACTACTGGGAGGGTCATCTGGCATCCCAGGTATTTCCCTATCTCATGCTGATTGGTGGCTGCTAGGGGGCTGCTATGGGTCCCCACCTAGCCCGACTGAGTCAAGGACACCTAGCGCAGCAGATCTCTTCTGTTATTTGTACATAAACAACTCAGCTGGGTGGGTATGTGCCTAGAAGTGTTCTGTGGGTCTTTGCAAGGATAAAGATCACGTCCCCTTCACCCTACACAAAGCTTGAATCAAAATGGATCAGAGACTTAGGAATTAGAACAGAAACATTACAACTGCTAGAAGAAAACCTAGGGTCAACACTCTATCATATAGGTGTTGGCACAGATTGCCTTAAGAAGACCCCAAAAGCACAAGAAGAAAAAAAAAGCCAACAATTAATAAAAGGGTTGCCATTGGACTAAAAAGTTTCTGCACAGCTAAGGAAATAATTACAGTGTGTAGACAGAGCCTACAAAATGGGAGAAAAATCTCACTCCAGTCAGATTGGCAAATATCAAGAATAAAACAACAATAAATTATAGCGAGATTGTGGGGAGAAAGCAACATTTGTATATTGTAGGTGGGACAACCGACTAGTACTAGCACTCTGGAAAGCAGTTTGGAGAGTCCTCAAAAAACTAGGAATGGAATCACCATATGACCCAGCTACCCACTCTTGGATATTTTCCCAAAAGATGTAAAATTGGCATATTACAGTGACACAGCCACATCGTTTATAGCAGCACAATTCACAATAGGTAATTATGAAATCAACCCAGATGCCTGTCACTACATGAATGGATTAACAAATTATAGTATATGTATACAATGGAGTTCTACTTAGCCATGAAAAATGAAATTATGGCATTGCCAGTAAAGAGATGGAAATGGAGAATATCAGGCTAAGTGAAATTAGCCAGACTCAGGAACTCAGCATGGAAGTGGGGTTCCTTGGAGAGTTAGGCCTGCCCAAGAAAGCTGGAGTGGGGCTGCTCTGGAGTTCTACCTGGGGTACCAAATTTGTTCCTTAAACCTCAGTCCTTGTCCCCAATGCCAATCCAATAACAAGACACGGTTTGAGAAAAAGGAAAAAGGTTTATTGCTTTGACAGCAAAGGAGAAGCTCAGGGATTTGCCCATCAAGGGAAGCAGGGGGCTTTTAAAGAGGTGACTCAAAGGTTACATTCCATGTGTTCTGTCCAGAGTTGTATTAATTTGTTAATTTGGGAGATAGTCATTTCTGAGATCTTCTGGAGCCAAACCCAAAGTTTGGATTATTTCCTTCCTATAAGTGTTCAAGGATATATAACTGCCTAGGAGGGGGAAGAAAGGGAATCCTATTTCCCCTGAGATTAGGGAGAGGGAGAGATTAGGGAGGAGCAGGGGAGAGAGGAAGAGAAAGAAAATGTCTTTTAAAAAATAAATGGCGCAGGGTGTGGTGGTACACACCTTGTAATTACAGTGACTCTAGAGGCTGAGGCAGGAGATTGAGAGTTCCAAGACAGCCTCAGCAAAAGCAAGGTGCTGAACAACTCAGTGAGACCCTGTCAGTAAATAAAATACAAAATAGGGCTGGGGATGTGGCTCAGTGGTGCCCCCGAGTTCAGTCCCTGGTACCAAAAAAAAAAAAAAAAAAAAGTCGCAGTGGCAGAGCAGCAATGGCTATGTTCAAACCATAAAGTGGACCACCTTTACAAAACCTGGATTGCCTAGATTATTTTTCAAGGATTTGAAGGCCATTTTTGTCAGAAATACTGAATCTCTACACTGGCTCTCTGGTTGGGCCTGCACAAATGCCATATGGGTGACCTCATTTTCTTTTTTTTCTCTTGTGGTGCTGGCAATTGAACCCAAGGCCTTGTGTATGTGAGGTAAGCACTTTACCAACTATATCTCTAGCCCACCGGTGAACCCTCGATATCTGGAGGCCTATTCCACCTCCAGGTTATGCCAATTCCACCACGTTTTTGAGAGGCACATATTTACAATTGTAAGCCCATCTTTTGGTTAATACCCAGCAGATGACTGTAGCCCATTGAGCAAGGGCTCCATTTTATTGCTGAAATATGATCAAGACTAGAAAGAAAATAAGCAAAATATAAGTTCTTCCATTCTGGGTTTTTTTTCCTTTTCTTTCTTTTTTTTTTTTTTTTGCAAGAGGGATTGAACTCAGGGGAGCTCAACCACTAAACCATATTTCCAGTCCTATTTTTTGTATTTCATTTAGAGACAGGGTCTCAATGAATTGTTTAGCGCCTCACTTTTTGCTGAAGCTGGCTCATGATCCTCCAGTCTCAGCTTCTGGAGTCACTGGGATTACAGGTGTGCGCCACTGTACCCGCAAATCCTTCTATTCTTTAACTTAACTCTTGAGAGAGGTAGTGTTAAGAGGAAAAATTCCCACTGGGCACAATGATATTGGGTTGTAATCACTTCAATTCGGAAGGATGAGATGGGAGGATCACAAGTTCAAGGCCAGCTTCAGTAACTACAGAGTCCTGTCTCAAAATAGAAAATGATGCCTGGCTTGGTGGTGTATGCCTGTAATCCCAGCAATTCAGAGCCTGAGGCAGGAGGATCTCAAGTTCAAAGTGAGGACCTAAGCAACTCAGAGAGACCCTATCCCTAAATAAAATATAAAAATGGGCTCAGTGGTTAAGTGCCCCTATTGCCAACATGTCCAGCCCCACAAATTTATATTTATATTTAATATGGCAGTGGAAAAGTGTGTACCAAACCCAGCTCTTTGCATGAAGTAGCAGTAACGAAAATGGGAGATCTAAGAAGAAGTGTTAGGCTTCTCTTTTTGCAAGGGAAGTAGAGACCCAGAGGTGGGATAAAACAGAAATAGCATATGAAAAGGGTAAGGAAACTTCTCCAAGGGA
Organism: Ictidomys tridecemlineatus; assembly: GCF_052094955.1. NCBI lineage: Eukaryota > Metazoa > Chordata > Mammalia > Rodentia > Sciuridae > Ictidomys > Ictidomys tridecemlineatus. The sequence goes on along the minus strand of NC_135477.1, from coordinate 151,359,167 downwards.
AATGAATAGAGGCGGTATGTCAGGGCTCTAGGGGAAAATCTTATTCAGTCATTGGTAAGATGGAGACCAAGAGGTTAGCCGAAGGACGCCCAGCATTTGCAAGGTGGTAACTAGAACTTGAACCTAACTCTCCTGAACCAAGTCCTGGGATCCTTCTTGGGCTATAGGGGGCCACTGGTCTAGGCCCTTGGCGCTAAGTGCAGAATGACCTGAGAAAGCCTGAGGCTAAGGTAACTTGGCTACAAGGTTTTGGAAAGCTCCCCCAATATTCGGGAGCACCATCAACAGACAGGAAGCCAGGTCCAAACACTCCTGCCAAATGATGCGGAGATCGCAATTTAAACAAAAAGCTTTCCCACAGCTTCCTGTACGAACGCGGGGGCGGAAACGCCCCACCAGCATTCAGACTTTCGGAGCCTCCCGAGACGATCCGGAACTTTTGAAGAGTCAGGACATGAATCAAGTGTCAACGGCCGACATTTCCCAACGGTCACGATTTGCTGAGAATCCTTCAGGATTATCGGAAGTGATCGGAAGATAGTTAGGGAGCAGTCCAAATCGGCCGAACGCCATTAGGGACCTTCGGTCAAGCCCCTTCGGTTCTCTGCGTTCTACTCAGGAATCTTGGGACTCCCGGCACCGTTTGAGGCTTGAAACCAAAGAGCGACTAGTACCAATAGCCCCTCGGCAGTTTCCGGAATTGTTCGGCATTGACCGGAGAGTAGCGCCCTCTGGTAGTAGGCTGAGGAAAGGCCGTGTGAGCCAGCGCGCGCACACGCAGTTGCGTGCCGGCGACCGTTCAGACCGGAAGTGGTTGCGCCTGAGGTCACTTCCGGCGGGTGACGGTGCGGACGGGTCAGGAGCGTAGAGGCGGCGGCAAAATGGCGGCGCCTGAGGAACGGGATCTAACCCAGGAGCAGACAGAGAAGCTGCTGCAGTTTCAGGTAGCAGCGAGTAGTCGGCGCAGCAGATGTCCCCGCGGGATGGGGAGTGGGCCCCTAGAGGATCGCATAACCCTCCTAACTCAGATTGGGTCCGGGCTCTTTCTCAGACCAGCAGGAGCCCCCCCCCCCATCAGATGCCAACTGTCCGGATTCCCCTAGTCTCCGAGCCTCTGTCGGGTCTCAGCCTTCTAGCAATCTCTGCCAGCCAGGCGCATCTTCTGCGTGCCCCTCTACCCTCAGCGGGTCAGCTTCCCTCGTTTCTCTTTGCGGCGCTAGTCCTCAATCATCCTTGTCAACCTAGTTACCTGTCAGATCATCTCCGCCCAAGGACTCTAGATGTACCCGAAATGCATAATTCCTATCTTAGAGTTGGCGTGAATTCAGGTTTCCGGATCATTTCCACCAGTGTCCCGTACTATTTCCACAAACATTCATCCAGGGCCTCTTTGGTACCGGGTCTTGTGTTGCGGGCTGTGGTGGGGGAGGAAACACCTACACACAGGCCTGGCTCCTGCTCTGTAGTTGTGGGAGGACACCATATACCGAAACAGTATAACATAAATATGATCATCGATGGCTTCTGAGGGGTTTGTTCCACCTCGGCTCATTCCTAGACTCTTGTGCTTGATATACTTGAGGAATCTGCATTTTAGTGAATTTTACGTTAAGAACATTTGGCACTAAGAACTTCGCCTCTCAGCTGGAGAATCTGGTGTAGGAGACCATTAGGGTGGATAACCAGGGTTTTGTTAGCAGTTCTCCTGTCTGCATATTTTAAAAGTGTCTACTCCCTTGAGGATGTTGTGGAGAACAAATGAGTTTATGGATATTAGAAGGGCATTATAAACAGTTAAATGCTCTCAAATAGTATTGCTGCTGTTTATCATTATTTACTTTAGAAAAGAACTTAAGTTAGTATTACATTTATATCCTACTATGAAATGTGCTAACTATTCATTTATTCCTCAGTATTAGGAAAAATCTTAGTGCTCAGGCACTCAGGTAGAATACTATTTACTAAGTATTTACAAAGTTGTAAGCATTTTGCTAAACATTTAACAAAAAATACATTAATCTCATTTAATACTCAGGTTCCAACTGTCACAGTACCTATTTTAAAGATGAAGGACATGAAGCTTTAGAGTAATATGCTTAGCTTACATAGCTAGTATGTGATGGTGTCATATTTAAACTCAGGTCCATCTTTCCAGAGCCTTTCTTGGGCTTTTAACTGCTGTACAACAGGTTGCACTGTATGGAGATGGGAAAGTGTGAAGTGTGTCTATTGTGATGGTTTTAGAGAATTGATGGTGGAAAATGAGACTGAAAAGATAAACTAGAGCCTGATTTTAGAGGCCTTCAAACCTCTACACAGTGGTTTAAACTTTTGAATCTGTAGGCATGGGAAACCATCAAAAGTTTTTTTCAACCAGAGAGTGACAACATTAGATTTCTGTTTGCTTCAGGAATAGTATTCATCACGTACTTAGAATCTCCACAGGGTCACAATTGAAGAGTATGATGCTGCTTGCTAGGAGCTGACTCTCAATTTCTTCATTTGATACATTGAGATTAGTGAAAGTAAAATATTTTGGAAATCTGAAGTTTTTCTCCATTTTATTTTTTTGTGTGACATGTAATTTGATTGGAACTCCCTAAAGTATATTTATCATGTTTCTCAGCCCATCTGATATTTCTAAGATTTTTTTTTGTAGTTCTCCATTGCTTCTGTTTATTTTGGAATCAGTTGAGTATTATTACCTAGTTTAGGTGTTTGTTTTAAGATATTTCAAATGGGAGAGAATAGGGGCGTGTGTTATAAGGAGAACTAATGCAGGGATATGAAAGGAGTCCATTCCCCAAATATCCATATATAGTAACTTCCCTAAGAGCTTTATGCTGTTTGAACACCTAGACAATGACAATATGGACAGAGAGAGAAAAAACTAAGTGAGCTATGCAATTGCCCCTGGAGGAAGAAGTGATCTCTTTTCTGCTTTTACAGGAGTAAAGAAAAATTTCCTTTTAAATGTATAGTGGGGTATGACCCTCATTCTTTCTTTTCCTCTACCACTGAGCTACATCCCCAGCCCTTTTTATTTTTTTATATCAAGATAGGGTCTTGCTAAGTTTCCAGGGCTGGCTTTAAACTTGTGATCCTCCTGCCTCAGCCTCCTGGGTAGTTGGGATTACAGATGTGTACTACTACACCTGGCTGTCCTCATTCTTTTGAATTATAGCAAGTAAAGCCTGAATTGAGCTGTAGAATCAAGTTTATACTCATTTTGAAAATCTTTCAGTGTGCTTCATTAGTTACTTAGCAGGAAAAAAACAAATATATGATGCTTTTTTTGTGTATTTAAAAATTCAAGATGGCTGTGATGGCATACCCTGGTAATCCCAGCAAGTGACTTGGGGAGGATGGGCAGGAAGATCACAAGTTTGAGGCCACCCTCAGCAATATATCGAGACCCTGTCTCAAAATAAAAAGGGTTTAGATGTGGCTCAATTAAATGGCCCTGGGTTCAATCCCTAGTATCAAAAATAAAAATTCATACTCATCTGAGGGTTTTGTTTGTTTGTTTTGAGGCGGGCAATGAATTTGACATTGTGGAGAAATGTGATCTTTGAAACTCTAGGCATATATAATTAGAGCCTTTCAGTTTAGCTTCTGGTGAATTCTGCAATTTCGGGCAAGTTCTCCCTTCATTGAGTCTCTTTCTTCTTCTATAAATTGTTAATACTTTTATCTAGTTTACAGCATTTGATTTCTTTTTTTACTTTAAAAAGCAAACCTATTTTAGCCCGGCGTGGTATCACACGCCTGTAATACCAGTGGTTTGCCTATAATCCCAGAGGCTCGGGAGACTGAGGCAGGAGAATCCCGAGTTCAAAGCCAGCCTCAGCAACAGTGAGGTGCTAAGCAACTCAATGAGGTCCTGTCTCTAAACAAAATACAAAAATAGAGCTGGGGATGTGGCTTAGTGATTGAATGCCCCTGAGTTCAATCCCTGGTACTAAAAAAAAAAAATAATAATGCATGCTTGTAGGTTAGCCACATATACCTATATTAAACAATTAAGTCTCATTCTTCTAGTTTTAATTTGGGGTATGTTGCATGTCTTTGTATACTTTTTTCTAATATATGTGCACATCTATAAATTCTTAATGTAGAATCTCTTACCCTGTCACTGGACTGATGAGTTGAAAAAGACTATCCTCCATTTTCTAATATATTTAAGGGTTTCTGCTCTCATCAGTTGAATTGTACTCTTTTTTTTTTCTTTTTTTAAGGAGAGTGAGCGAGAGAGAGAGAGAGAGAATTTTTTTAATATTTATTTTTTAGTTCTCGGCGGACACAACATCTTTGTATGTGGTGCTGAGGATTGAACCCGGGCCGCACACATGGCAGGCGAGCGCGCTACCGCTTGAGCCACATCCCCAGCCCCTGAATTGTACTCTTGACAGGGAGTCAATTGTGTTTATTCCTAAATTAGTGTGTGCTGGTGTTTGTTGTATAAATTTAAGTAACTATTACATAAACCAATAAAATACCAGTACAATAAAGTACCAGTACATAGTTTATATGAAAACTTTATATGGCTTTAGAAAGGCTGTATAAGGAAAAGTTCCTGAAAAAACTTGTAATTGACTTAGGTGTGGGCAAGATGTCTGTAAATGACTTTTGGAAAAATCATTGAGGTAGGGGCTGGGGATGTGGCTCAAGCGGTAGCACGCTCGCCTGGCATGCTTGTGGCCCAGGTTCGATCCTCAGCACCACATACAAAGATGTTGTGTCCGCCAATAACTAAAAGAAATAAATATATAAAAATTCTCTCCTCTCTCTTTAAAAAAAAAATCATTGAGATAGATAGAAGATTGTGCATGACTGCGTGGCATTTGTTTTAAGGTTGCACTACACTTAAAGAAATCCAATCAGTGTGGTTTTGCTAGAAGGTACAAGGAATGCCAGTGTAGCCATTCCCTGACGAAAAGGGTAGGCCTATTTTTATTTTATTTTTTAAAATATTTTTTAGTTGTTGATGGACTTTATTTTGTTTATTTATATTTGGTGCTGAGAACTGAACCCAGTGCCTCACACATGCTAGGCAAGTGCTCTTCCACTGAGTTTAAACCCCAGCTCTGAAAAGAAAAGGGTAGCTTTTATAAAAGAAAAAAAAAATTGCTGCATAAACATTTGTACTTTATTTTCATCTTAAATAAGAATGTATAGCATATTTTTATTCCTTCCTTTATATGACTTTTCAATCAATTGATTAGTTATAGGTTTCATTCTTATTGGGTAAGAGAAGTTCTGCTCTCATTGTTTTATAGGGATATGATCATATTTGACTTATGAAAGCAGATCATAATAAGTGGCTAGGAAGATTAATTTTGGAATAAGGCTTCCTGGATTTGAATTCTGGATCTCCACTTACTAGTTTTGTGACCTGAGCATATCACTTAACCTCTCTGTGCCTTAATTTTTTCATCCATGGATTAATAATGTATTACCTATTCACAGGGTTGTTTCAGTGTTTAAATGTTACCATATCTAAAGCACTAGGAAATATTAAAAACTTGAATGTTGGGGGCTGGGGATATGGCTCAAGCGGTAGCGCACTCTCCTGGCATGCGTGCGACCTGGGTTCGATCCTCAGTACCACATACAAACAAAGATGTTGCGTCCGCCGAGAACTAAAATAAATATTTAAAAAAAAAAAACTTGAATGTTAAACTTTATTATTACTTTGTAGTTACTTAAAAACATTATGGATATTAATGTTATTTTTGTTATTGTGGTCATACAAATAATACTGCAGTGAATATTCCTGTGAATATGGCTTAGTGAATCCCACTATTATGTATAATCTAATTCACTAAATAAAAACATCCTTGTACATATAGATTTATCCCATTCTCAGTCAACTGTTATTTATTCAGCTACCTACTCTGTGCTAAAGTTCTAGGCACAGAATGCAGTGGTACAGTAAACATATTCTAGGGTGAAGAGACAGGAGAAAAAATAAACAAGTGAAAATGTGTAATATGTTAGATAGTGGTTAGTACTGTGGTGAGAAATAAAGAATTTTGAAGAATGGGTTTAATTTTAAATAGGATGATTACAGGAAGACATAACTAAGAAAGTATCATTTGTGAAGGAAGTATTGGAACAAATCACATAGATAGCTGAGGGAAGAGTATTCTGGATAGAGGAAATAAAGGTGCAGAAGGTCTGAGGCATGGTTTGGTTCTTGGTTTCAAGGAATAGCAGGGAGGCCAGTGTGCCTTGAACCAAGAGAGGAAGGAGGTATATAGCAGGAAAGATGTGATAAGACCAATGCCTTGTAAGCCACTGTAAGGAGTTTTGGGTTTAACTCTGAGATAAGGTGGGTAACCTTGAGAAAGTTTTGAATATGATGATGACAGCATTTGATTTATGATTTAATAGGGCTACTTTGGCTGCTATATTTAGGAGACCCTGAGGTAAGAGAGGAAGTAGAGACCAATTAGGATTTTTTCCCAGTGGTTTCGAAAGGCTTGGGCAAGGGTAAGGAGGTGGTAATGCTGAGTATTTGCTGAATTCTGAGTCTGTTTTTAAGGTAGAGTAGATGGGATTTTCTGAGAGACTGATTGCCTGGTGAGAAAGGAAGTTAGAGGTACCTTTTTTTTTTTTTTTTTTTTTTTTAAAGATTTTTGCTGTGGCTGTGGCTCAGTGGTAGAGCACTTGCCTAGCATGTATGAGGCCCTGGGTTCGATCCTCAGCACCACATATGAATAAACAAAGTGAAAAACCCATTGGCAAAAATTAAAAAAAAAAAAAAGATTTTTGCCCTGAGTAATAGGAAGGGTAGAAGTCATTAACTGAAAGTACAAGAATGCCAGTGAAGCCATGTAAGGGTGAGATCAGGAGTTTAGATTTGTTCTGTGAAGTCTGAGATTTCTATTAGGTATCCAAGTGAAGATGCTTGGTAGGTAGCTGAAGTCTTGTGTTCAAGAGGATAATCTGTAATGAGTGTTATCCATATATAGATAATATTTTAAGCCATGAAACTGCTTGAAGCTGGGCACAGTGGCACAGTCCTGTAATCTCAGCTATTTGGGAGACTGAGGCAAGAGGATTACAAATTCAAGGCCAGCCTGGTTAATTTAGCCAGAGACCTTCTCAAGTGTAGCTTAGTGGTAGAACACTCCAGGGTTCAACCCCTAGTACTTTCCCTCCAAAAAAAAAAAAAAAAAAACAAACATAGAAAAGGTAAGAGGGCTAAGCCCTGAGGTACTTAATCTTTAGCATTTGGAGGATGTCATGAGAACATACAAAGAAGATTTAAGTGGCAAGTGAGATAGGAGGAAAATTAGTGTTATATCCTAGAGTTGTGAAGTACTTGGAAAATGAGAACAGACAGATGTCTCTTATTATCTGAGCAGATTCCAAGAACCCCCGTGATATCCATATCTGAAGATGTTTGAGTCCCTTATATAAAATGGCAGTGTATTTGCTTATAACTTAAGCATATCTTCCCGTATATTTCATAATACCTAATACAATGTAAATGCTATGTAAATAGTTATTATACTGTATTGTTTAAAGAATAATGACCAAAACAAATCTCCACTCTGAGTACAGACACATTTTTCTCCCTGAGTATTTGTGATCTGCTATTGGTTAAATTTATGGATGCAGAAAGCTGAATGTATTAGAACAATTATGCAAATAGTAAAAACACCAGGATACCAGTAGAGTTGGAGAGGATGACAGGCAACTAGGAACTAAAATTTTAAAAGAATTTAAGGCAGTGATTTAGAGTGAGCAGATTTCCCAACAAGAACAGGATATTGATTGGTATAATCTGATGAAACCTTGAGATTTAAAGGTGTTTTGTGATGTTGTTTAAATATTTATTAAGCATTTACTTTGGCCTACATAATTCTAGAGTCATTCTATCAGTGAGTTCTCCTGGTGAATTCTCTCAGTAAACAAATGGAATAGGTTCCGGTTTTGCCAGGTTAACTAGTATCTGTAGGTAACATTCAATGTTAATTATGATCTGAGATTTGACCTGGATTGCATTTCCTCTTTCCTATTTCCTAGCACTACTTTTTTGGCTCTTAAGTGTTAATTTGTTTTTAACATCACATATGGGAAAAGGGCCAGTAGAAATAGCTATGTAGCAGGTTTATTTATTTATTTATTTTTGCAGTGCTGGGAATTGAACTTGACTGTGCTAGGCAGGTGCTTTACGACTGAGCCTTACATGGCAGTTCTAAGAAAGAGAATTCAGCAGAGGAAGACAAAAAGTGTGGTTCTTATTCTAGACATATCACTCCTGGTAACTCTTCGTATCCTTTATGTGAAAGTGGCCACCCCAGAACAGAAATGAACCATGTCCACTGATATGGGGGAGAGAGAATTTCTGGAAAGAGTGTCTTGTAAGAAAAGCAGTTTTTTTTTTTTTTTTTTTGTTTTTAAAGAGAGAGTGAGAGGGGGGGGGCACAGAGAGAGAGAGAGAATTTTAACATTTATTTATTTTTTCTTAATTCTCGGCGGACACAACATCTTTGTTGGTATGTGGTGCTGCTGAGGATCGAACCGGGCCGCACGCATGCTAGGCGAGCGCGCTACCGCTTGAGCCACATCCCCAGCCCAAGAAAAGCAGTTTCATTTTCTTTTCTTTCTTTTTTTATTTGGGGGTGGTGGTGATACTGAAACCAGAAGTGATTGTTTTGTGAAGAGTGCTCAGGCGTTGAGCTCTTCACTGGGCGCTCTACTGTCTCTCTTTTTTTTTTTTAAGGAAGAGAGAGAATTTTTAATATTTATTATTTTTTAGTTTTCGACGGACACAACATCTTTGTATGTGGTGCTGAGGATTAAACCTGGGCCGGCCGCACGCATGCCAGGCGAGCGCGCTACCGTTTGAGCCACATCCCCAGCCCATGAGCCACATCCCCAGCCCACTCTACTATATCTCTGAGTCCTTTTCATTTTTTAATTTAATGTTTTAAAAACAGGTCTCACTAAGTTGCCCAGGCTGGCCGTGTACTTGGTGATCCTCCTACATCCCCAGCCTTTTAAAAATTTTTTATTTGGAGACAAGATCTTGCTAAATTGCGCAGGCTGTTCTCAAATTTTTGATCCTGGCTGGGCCATCTGGGTTGCTGGGATTACAGTGGTGGGCCACCATGAGTGGCTCAGGGTTTCAATTAGACCATAAAGATGGAGAAAATATTTAGAGGCTAAGAATAAAGGGAATATTGCTGATATAGTGGGGGTTTAATTTCTGTAGAATAAAAGTACTAAAAATGGGGGTTTCTGAGTATCTTAGTCCATTTTGTGCTACTGTAATGGAGTGCTCAAAACCCGTTAGTTTATAAAGAAGAGATTTATTTCTTATAGTTCTGGAGGTTAGGAAGTCCAAGGTTGAGGGTCCACATCTGGAGAGGGCCTTGTGACAGAAGGTGACAGGGTAAGAGAACATGAGAAGGAAGACTGACTCATGCTTGTATCAAGATCCCTTTCAGAGATGATGACATTAATCCCTGTCCTCATGACCTAAACACCTTTTAAAGGTCCTACTTCCTAGCACTATTGTGTTGGGGATTAAATTTCCAACACTTGAACTTTGGGAGGCACATTGAAACCATAGCACTAGTTAAACAAATATACTTGTTAAATTTTAAAAGTGACTACTAGACTATTTTTGAGAAGGATTTTGGCAGCTCATTTCTACCAAGATCATTAATAGGATGCCTTTTCCCATACTTGTGCTAGTCTTTAATTAATCTGATGGAATGAAAAAAAGAATCTTATTTTAATTTGCATTTCTGGAAGCAGTGGTGGTGGCAGCAGGCGCCAAGGAGGCTGTGGTATTTGATTTTGTTTTAAACAGCAAATGCTGGTCTCCTTGCCCTCCCGTTTTGTGGCATTGAGGATTTGAACCCAGAGGCACTCAGGCGCTCTACCACTGGGTGCTTTACTATATCTCTAAGCTCTTTTCATTTTTTAATTTAATGTTTTGTTTTTTTAAAACAATATTTTTTTTTAGATAGAGAATTTTTTAATATTTATTTTTTAGTTTTCGGCAGACACAACATCTTTGTTTGCATATGGTGCTGAGGATCGAACCCGGGCCACACGCATGCCAGACGAGTGCGCTACCGCTTGAGCCACATCTCCAGCCCTAATTTAATGTTTTAAAAACAGGTCTCACTAAGTTGCCCAGGCTGGCCTTGTACTTGGTGATCCTTCTGCTTCAGCCTCTCTAGTAGCTGCGATTACAGGAGTGTGCCACAATATCTGGCTGTTTGATGTTTTTATAGCACTTCTTTCTTGGCTATTAGGTTTTCTGTTTCACGGGTTTGCTTCCACTTAATGGGGCTATACAAATACATTTTTCCCTTTGGAATTTTATTTTTTTAAAATATTTTTATTAGTTATTGATGGGCCTTTACTTATTTATTTATTTTTATGTGGTGAGGAATCGAACCCAGTGTCTCACACATGCTGTGCAAGTGCTCTACCACTGAGCCACAACCCCGGCCCTCCCTTTGGAGTTTTATATAGTTCAATTTTAATTTCATTTTTATTTCTAAAATTGTATTTATTTTTGTAGTATTGAGGGTTGAACCCAGGGACACTTTACCACTGACCTACATCCCCAAACCCCCTGTTTTTTTTTTTTTTTCCTCTCATTTTGAGATAGGGTCTTGCAAAATTGCCAAGACTGGCTTCAAACTTGCAATCTCCCTTCCTCAGTGTCCCAAGAAGCCAGGCATATGCCATCATGCTCAGCTATGTAGTATTATTTTTTAAAATTGGATCTTTAATCCCCGTAGCATTTAATTTTTTTGTGTGTGATATCTGATAAAAAACCAATTTCACTTTTTTTCCAGGAAAAACTATAGGTTTACACTGATTTTGAGTAGCCCTCTATGTTGTTTCACTAACTGGTCTGGTATTTATTGAATAACCTTAGATTTAGACTAAATTTTAATGTCTGATAGAATAGGACTTTCACTAATCTTTGTTTTTTTTTCTTCCTGAAAAATTATTTGTAATTCTTACAAGGGCTTTCATTTGCATTTAAAAATCACTCTTTTAGTCATTCTCAGTGGTGCACATCTGTAATCCTAGCAACTGGGGAAGCTGTGGCAGGAGGATAAAATTTGAGGTCAGCCACAACTTCACAAAACCCTGTCTCAAAATAAAAAATTAAAAAGAAATGGGGATGTATCACACTGATAAAAGCACCCTTGGGTTCAGGCCCTAGTACAAAAATATAAAAAATCATTTATGCAGTTTTGAGATTATTGGAATTGCAAAATGAAAATATGTCCACACAAAAAAATCTGTACACATGGTGGTGCTGAGGATTGAACCCAGCACCTTGCATATGCTAGGTGAGTGCTCTACTGCTGAGCCTGAGCCCCAGCCCCAGCCCCAGCCCCAGCCCTTCACTTTCTTGAGGGTATGCTTTTAAGCTTTAAATTATGGAGCACAGTTTGTCTGTTGCTTGTATGTTTGGTGTCATACCTAAGAAATCATGTCCTAAATCTAAGATCACAAATCTTTATGCCTATGCTTTCTTTTTAAAATTCTTTTTTTTTTAATATTTTTTAGTTATACATGGTCACAATATCTTTATTTTGTTTATTTATTTTTACGTGGTGCTGAGGATTTGAACTCAGTGCCTCACATGTGAGAGGCAAGCTCTCTGCCACTGAGCCACAACCCTAGCCCTTAAAATTCTTTTAGTTGTTGATGGATCTTTATTTTATTCATTTACTTATATGCGGTGTTGAGAATTGAACCCAGTGCCTCACAAATTCGAGGCAAGTGCTCTACCCCTGAGCCCTAACCCCAGCCCTATCTATGCTTTCTTTTAAGAAATCTGCATCTTTAGCTCTTTTATTTAGGTCTGTGATCCTTTTATAGTAAGCAGTTGTGAGTTAGGGGTCTGATTTATTTTGCATGTGGATATTCATTTTTTCTAGCACTTAGTTGAAAAGATTATTCTGTCTACATTGAATGACTTTGGAATTTTTCTCAAAAATGAGTTGACAATAACTGAGGGTTTGTTTCTGACTCTTGTTAATATCTCACTGACATGTGTCAGTAATTATGCCAGAACCACATCCCACTGTCTTCACTATTGCACCTGTGTAGTAAGCTTGAAATCAGGAATTGTGAATCTTCCAACTTTTCTCTTTTTCAAATTGTTTGGCTGTTCTGAGTCCATTGTATTTCCAAATGAATGTTAGGATTGTCAGATCAAGTGAGGCAGGCAGCCACCAAAGGAGGCAGATTTTAAAAAGGCCGCTGAAGGAGGCTTTATTGAGATACCACTTACAGGAGGAGCTCGATCAGACCCACAGAGTGGACAGGAGAAGGGTCTGAGGAGAAACCACGTGGAAGCTCGACTGGACTGGACTTTTATGGGGCTTACAGCAGGAAGGGAAGGGCTTGGGACAGGAAAAGGTGTTCTTAGGATCCGTTGTCCCGTTGGAGTTGGTCAGGGGAGTTGGCTGAACTGGATTGGCCAGGGGGTCAGTCTTTGTTTTCCTTCTGTGTGTTTGTGTGTCTGTGTGTGTGCTGCTGGGGATTGATCCCAGGGGCATTCTACTACTGAGCTATATTCCTAGCCCTTTTTAGATTTTTATTTTGAGACAGAGTTTTGCTAAACTGTCCAGGTTGGCCTCATATTTGTATCCATACACTACTGGGTCTGCCTATCTGTTCTTTTTCTGTTATTCTTATTTCTTTATCTTATTCTGATTTGTAGTTTTCAAGTCTTACTCTTCTTTTGTTAAATGTATTCCTGAGGGCTGGGAATGTGGCTCAAGTGGTAGCACGCTTGCTTGGCATGCGTGCGGCTGGGGTCCGCTCCTCAGCACAACATGCAAACAAAGATGTTGTGTCCGCCGAAAACTAAAAAATAAATATTAAAAACCCTCCCCCCTCTCTCTTTTTTTTTAAAGAGAGAGAGAGAGAATTTTATTTATTTTTTAGTTTTTTCGGCGGACACAACATCTTTGTTTGTATGTGGTGCTGAGGATTGAACCCGGGCCGTACGCTTGCCAGGCGAGTGCGCTACCGCTTGAGCCATATCTCCAACCCTCCCCCTCTCTCTCTCTTAAAAAAAAAAAAATGTATTCCTGAAAGTTTTATTCTTTTTGATGGTATTGTGAATGTAATTGTTTTCTTAATTTTATTTTCAAATTGTTCATTGCTAGAAAATGAGATTTCTGTTTGTTTGTTTTCGGCAGTCCTGAGGATTGAACCCAGGGCCTTCTGTATGCTAGACAAGCACTCTACCAACTGAGCTACATTCCCAGCCCCTATAACTGGGTTTTGCTAGGCATGGTGGTGCACGCCTATAATCCCAGCAGCTCCAGAGGTTGAGGCAGGAGAATCTCCAGTTCAAAGCCAGCCTCAGTAATGGTGAGGCATTAAGCAACTCCGTGAGATCCTGTTTCTAAATAAAATACAGTGGGGATGTGACTCAGTGGTTAAGTTAAATTCCTCTGAGTTCAATCCCTGGTAACCCCCTGCCAAAAAAAAGAAAAAAGAAATGTAATTGGATTTTGTATATTGGTCTTATACCCTGCAACCTTGCTGAGTTCTTTTGTTCTAATAGTTTCAGGGAAATTCTATACAAAAGGAACAGTCCTGAGCTTCAATTATACACACATTTTTTTTTACACACACACACACACACACACACATATGTGTATGATATATATATATTTTAAAAATTTCTTCTTCAGTGTTGAGAATCCACCCCAGGGCCTTGTGCATGCTAGGCAAGTGCTGAAATACTGAAGTACATCCCCACTTCCTGTTCTCTAATATTTGTCTTCGTTTTTCTGGGGACCATTCAATAGAGGATGAAATTGAGAATTTGTGCAAAAATATCCCCCCCACACACTTTTTGTAATGGGGATTGAATATAGGGACATTTTACCATTGTGCTGCATTCCTGGCCTTAAACTTTCAGTCCTCCTGCCTCAGCCTTCCTTTGTCACTGGGATTACAAGTGTGTACCAGTGCACCTGGTAATATTGTCATTTATTTATTTATTTTTTGTAGTTGTAGATGAACAGCATGTCTTTATTTTATTTGGTTGTTTTTTTGTGGTGCTGAGGATTGAACCCAGTGCCTCATACATGCTAGGCAAATGCTCTACCACTGAGCCACAACCCCAGTCCGCAATATTGTCCTTTTTAAGTGTGTTAAGATAGGAAACACTTATTGTCAGGTACAGTGGCACATGTGTATAATCCCGATACTAGGTAGGAGGATCACAAGTTTGAGTGAGACCCTATCTTAAAATAAAAAGGGCTAGGGGCTGGAGTTGTGGCTCAGTGGTAGACCGTTTGCCTTATACCACATATAGATAAATAAAGGTATTATGTTCATCTACAACTAAAAAATAAATAAATAAAAATAAAGAAGAGTTAAAAAAAAAAAAAGGGCTGGGGATGTAGCTAATTGGTGAAGCATTCCTGGGTTTCATCCCCAATACCAGAAACAAACTAAACCACGTATCATGTAGCCAGATATACACTTGAAAGACTGCAAGTCCTTTTCACAGGGACCTAAAGATTTTTTATATATGAAAGATTTATCTGATATTTTTTACATATACAAAATTAAACCTGTCATTTGAGCATTAAAAGTGCTTTAACTTTATAAATTTTTTTCTACTTAAAAATTCAGATATTAGGTGCTGAGAATGTAGCTCAGTGGTAGAGTAATGTGTCTAGCATGTCCAAGGCAGCCTTTGATCACCACCACCACTACCATTACACATACATATGTACACACACACATCAGATAGAGCTTCACACATTCTCACAAGTTTAATATTAATGAATTATGTTTCATTAGCTTTTACCTCACGACATTACCTTCTTAGTGACTCATAGGTGACTCAGATGATATTTCAACCTCTCATTTTAATAGGTGAGAAATCAGCTGGCATAGGAATAATGGGAAGCATAATGTGACAAGAGCATAAAATGAAATCAGAGTACTCCAAGTTCAATACAACTTGCTTCCCATTTACCAATGGGAATGTTCATGGCGTTAGTTCATTCTTTAAGTAGTAAGTTTCTTTTTTTGGTAAAAACAACAAAAATAGTACTTAATGTCCAAGGGTTATTGGAATTAGATAGTGTATATTAACTGTGCAGCACAATTCCTGATACATAATCATTACTCAGTAAATGTAAGTTACTGTTGTTTTAGAATCCCAGTCATCTTACTCTTGGTATATAGTTATTCTCTGTTCCAAGTATAACAGTCCACCTGTATAAAATCTGTGCATTTTGACAAGTGCTAATTGAGTGAATAACCAAGTGTTTTCTTTGAATAAAATTTTTTACTTAATTGGTATTACCTTCTGAGAGTTACAGATGAATTTGTTTTTTAAAAACTATCTAAAAACTTTATTTTTTAGATAGTTTTAGGTTTACAGCAAAGTTGAGTGGAAAGAGATCCCATATACTCTTTCTTACCACACAGACAATATTCACATTCTGCATCACAGTGAAAATTTGGTACAGTTGCTGAATTTTTACTCACATATTACGAAGTCAAACGCCATAGTTGACATTAGTGTCTTGGTGTTGTATATTCTGTGGTTTTACAAAAATATGTAATGACACTTATCCACCATTACAATATCATATAGAATAGATTCATTTCCCTAAAAATCCTCTAGTCTCTGTGTATTTATTCCTCTTCCCTAGCTCTTGGCAACCACAAAACTTTTTACTGTTCCTTAATTTTGCCTTTTCCAGAATATCTTATAGTTATTACACAGTATGTATCCTTTTCAGTTTGGCTTCTTTCACTTGGTGATATGTATTTAAGTCCTCTTTTATGACCTGATAGTATTGAATAGTATGCTGTTATCTGGAAATACTGTAGGTATTACTCACTCACTGAAGGACATCTTGTTTGCTTCTAAACTTTGGCATTTATGAATAAAATTGCTATAAACACCTAATACAGGTTTTTGCATGGATGTGTTTTTTACTCATTTAGATAAATACTTAGGATGTGGCATACTGAATTGTATGATAAGACTAATTAGTTTTGTAAGAAACTGTCAGCTGTCCCAAAGTACCTATACAGTTTTGTATTCCTACCAGTGGTGAATGGTATTTCCTTTTGTTTCACTTTTTTTTTTTTTTTAATCAGCATTTGGTGATGTAACTGTTTGGGTTTTAGCCATTCTAATAAGTGTATAATGGTGTCTAATAATTTTAATTTGGCAGTTCTCTAATGACATGATGTTGGATGTCTCTTAGTGTTTACTTGTCATCTGTAGGTCTTTCTTGGTGAAGTATTCATTCAGATCTTTTTTTTTTTTTTAATTTCAGAGTACTTATTGTGTGAATGGCTAATCATCGAAATTCTCTTTATTTTTTAAATTGAGTTATTTTCTTTTTTTCAATTTTTTTTTTTTTAGTTATAGATGGACATGATACCTACCTACCTACCTTCCTTCCTTCCTTCCTTTCTTTCTTTTATTTAATTTTTATGTGGTGCTGAGGATCAAACCCAGTGCCTCAGATGTGCTAGGCAAACATTCTACCACTGAGCCACAACCCCAGCCCCTGAGTTGTTCATTTCTTAATGTGAGTTTTAAGAGTTCTTTTCCCAGTCCATGGCTTGACTTTTCATTTTCTTGACATCTTTTCTTTCTTTCTTTTTTTTAAATTTATTTTTTAGTTAAAGATAGACACAATATCTTTTATTTTATTTTTATGTGGTGCTGAGGATTTAACCCATTGCCTCACACATACTAGGTGAGTGCTCTACCTCTGAGCCACAACCCCAGGCCCTTGACATTGTCTTTTCAAAAAGCAGTTTTTAATTTAATTTATTTTGTAATAATGATAATAATAATTGTCATTATTGTGGCACAGCAGATTAAACCCAGGGTTGCTCTACCACTGACCTATATCCCCAATCCTTTTTATTTTGTTTTTTGAGACAGGATCTCCCTTAGTTGCCCAGGCTGGCCTCAAACTTTTAATTCCCCCTACCTCAGCCTCCAGAGTCACTGGAATTATAGGCATGTGCCACATACCTGACTGTTTTTTCACACAGCTGGTATATAGGCAGTGGTTTCCTATAATCTTGATATAATCACTTACTAGTTCCAGGAGTTATTTTGTCAGTTCTTTCATATTTTTTTTATATAGATGATCATCTCATCTGCAAAGAATTTATTTCTTCTTTCTTGATCTATATGCTTATATATATATTATATATATATATACACTATATGTGTGTGTGTGTATTTAGTTGTAGATGGACACAATATCTTTATTTTTATGTGGTGCTGAGAATTGAACTCAGTGCCTTACGCACTCCAGGTGAGCACTCTACCACTGAGCCATAGCCCCAATCCCTGTATATGCTTTTTATTCCTTCTCTTATCTTATTGTATTAATTAGGACTTCTAGTACAATCTTTTTTGTTTGTTTCAGTTTTTTTATGTGGACACAATATTTTATCTTTATGTGGTGCTGATGATCAAACCTAGTGCCTCATGCATGCTAGGCAAACACTCTACTGCTTGAGCCACAACCCAAGTCCCCTCTACTATAATCTTGAAAAGCAATGGTAGGAGGGACACACCCTTACCTTGTTTCTGATCTTAGAGGGGAAGCTTGTTGTAATCCTCCTGCCTCAGCCTCCCAAGTCACAGATATTACAGGTGTGTGTCACCGTAGCCAGCACCTTCTGTATTTATTAATAGGGATTTCTCTGTAAAGAGAAATATTCTCTCACCTGTTATAATAAATTATCGTATACTGTAGACATGATAATGTTGATTCTTTTTAGTTATTTACTCTTTTTTAAATACCTGACTGTTTTTTCACACAGCTGGTATATAGGCTTTTTTTTTTATTATTGGTTGTTCACAACATTACAAAGCTCTTGACATATCATATTTCATACATTAGATTGAAGAGGGTTATGAACTCCCAATTTTACCCCAAATGCAGATTGCAGAATCACGTCGGTTATACATCCACAATTTTACATAATGCCCAATTAGTAATTGTTGTATTCTGCTACCTTTCCTATCCCCTACTATCCCCCCTCCCCTCCCCTCCCCTCCCTTCTTCTCTCTCTACCCCATCTACTGTAATTCATTACTCTCCTTGTTTATTTTCCCATTCCCCTCACAACCTCTTATATGTAATTTTGTATAGCAATGAGGGTCTCCCTTCATTTCCATGCAATTTCCCTTTTCTCTCCCTTTCCCTCCCATCTCATGACTCTGTTAAATGTTAGTCTTTTCTTCCTGCTCTAGGTATATAGGCTTTTCCTAGCATTCTCTAATCGTGACTACTTAGACTTTTCAAAATTTGAATATTGCAATGAGCTCATGAATTTAAACATAGTTAATATTTTATAATTCATTATGTTTATATTAATTGGGGCACAGATTTTGCCATGTTTGATAACTGAAAATATTTTGAAAGGCTCCTAAGGACTGTTTTTTTAAAAAAGTCAATTGTTACCCATTTTTTTGTGTGTGAAATCCAAAAAGCTCTTTCTTTAAATGTGTAAAAAAGTCTTATATGATTGCTCTAAAGAACTTTTGTTGGGCTGGGGATGTGGCTCAAGCGGTAGCACGCTGGCCTGGCATGCGTGCGGCCCAGGTTCGATCCTCAGCACCACATACAAACAAAGATGTTGTGTCAGCCGAAAACTAAAAAATAAAATATATTAAAAAAAAAAAAAAAAAAGAACTTTTGTCATGTTATCATGGTCCTGGTCATCTTTGGTAGCTTTTTAGCTTTTTCATACAACTAGGTGCTTTTTTTTTTTTTTTTTTTTTTTTTTAAGAGAGAGTGAGAGAGAGAATTTTTTTTTTAATGTTTATTTTTTAGTTTTCGGCGGACACAACATCTTTGTTTGTATGTGGTGCTGAGGATCGAACCCGGGCCGCACGCATGCCAGGCGAGCGTGCTACCGCTTGAGCCACATCCCCAGCCCCAAAAAGGTGCTTTCTTAGATCCAGAATCAACCATATCTCTAAGGAACCTGAGGAAGGATATTTAGAAACCACAGTATGGAAACTGAATGCTTGTTGCCACTGGATTGGTCTAGAATTAATTAATGTCGATTTGGAAATAAAACCATCTACATAGACATATATTTGTGTTTACTTTCATGATATAATAATTTAGTATTCCATTTCAAATTTAAGACTACCAATCCTGATTCTGCATTACACCTATGTCTGTCTACTTTTTTATGTCTCCAAATCTGTTTTTTTTTTTATATTGGGGATTGAACCCAGGGGCACTGGACCACTGAGCCATATCCCCTGCCCTGTTTTATATTTTATTTAGAGACAGGGTCTCACTGAGTTGCTTAGTGCCTCACTGTTGCTGAAGCTAGCTTTGAATTTGCTATTCTCCTGCCTTGGCCTCCCCAGCCACTGGGATTACAGGCTTGCGCCACCAAGCCCAGCTCAGATTTGTTTTTTAATAAGATAACAAATGTAGCCAGGCAATCCCAGTGGCTTGGGAGGTTGAGACAGGGGAATCTTGAGATCAAAGCCAGCTTCAGCAACTGTGAAGCGCTAATTAACTTAGTGAGACCCTGTCTCTGATAAAATACAAAAAAGAGGGCTGGGGATGTGGCTCAGTGGTCGAGTACCTCTGAGTTCAATCCCCAGTACCAAAAAAAAAAAAAAAAAAAAAGACAACTAAATCTTTTGCTTTAGCACATAAGTAACACATAACTGTCTCAAAATAGCAATATCCATACTACTAACAATATGATTATTTAAATAAGTTAAGCTTTTCCCTTTTTCTTTGGCAGTAGGGTCTTAGGCGGGTTAGGCAGACAATCTATCACTGAGCTGTATCCCCAGCCCCTGAGCCTTTTATTTTGAAGGGTGTATAATATATTTACTATGTTTTAGAGTAATTTCGATTATTATTTCTCTGTGTCTGTATCTGCAAGTAAAATACTTTTAGCTTGTCAAGCCATGTAAGAGGTATAGAGAAACTTAAAATACATATTACTGAGTGAAAGAAGCCGGTTAGAAAAGTCTGATTCCCAACTGTGACATTCTGGAAAAGGCAGAACTGTAGAGAATGTAAAGATCAATGGATGATGCCAGGAATGGAGGTCAGGGAGCGGGAAAAATAGGTGAAGCAAAGAAGATTTTTAGGCAGAGCTATGCCCTATAACTCTTTATGATACTGCACCTGGCATTGTACATTTAGCAAAACCCATAAGAGTGAACCCTAATGTAAACCATGGACCTTAGTTAACAATGATGTGCAGCCATAACAAATGTATACCACCAATACAACATATTAATAATTGGGGGAAATGGGGAAAGGGGTGGGGGAAGGCCTATTGAGAACTCTGTATTTTCTGTTAAAATTTTCTGTAAACCTAGAACTGTGCTAAGAAATAAAATCTATTAAGTAAAAAAATAAATCTTTTCTTCCATTGTTCTGAGATGCTTACCATATCAATATTAGATTTCAATCCATAGTTAGGACTGTTTCTAGATTTTCTTTTCTGTACCATTAGTCTTTGCATATATATGGCAACAATACTCTTTTGAATTAGGGATTGAATCTAGTGGCACTCTACCACTGAGCAACATTCCAGCACTCTTTATTTTTTATTTTGAAAAAGGGTCTTGCCCAGGCTAACTTTGCATTTATGGTCTTTCTGCCTCAGCCTCCCAAGTAGCTGTGATTAGAGCATGTGCCTCATGCCTGCCACAATATTACTTTTTTTTGTTTGTTTGGTTGTGCTGAGTACTGAATCCAGGGCCTTGTGCATGTGAAGCAAGCACTCTACCAACTGAGCTACATCCCCAGCCCTCAACATTACTCTTAATTATAGAGGCTTGTAATATATTTCAATCCAGAAGGTTGTTACCCACCCCCCTTTGCCCCATTGCTCTTTGTTTTTACAGTCCTCCTGGATTTTTTTTTGGTGGGGGGGCACCAGGTATTGAACCCAGGGGCGCTTTACCACTGAATCACATACCCAGCCCTTTTCATATTTTATTTTGAGACAGGGTCTTGCTAAGTTGCTTAGGACCTCACCAAATTGCTGAGGCTGGCTTTGAACTTGGATCTTCCTGCCTTAGCCTCCCTAGCTGCTGGTATTACAGGCATGTACCAATGCGCTCATCTTATAATCAACTTTTTTAAACTGTAATTTTATTGTATTTGTAAACTAACTTCAGGAGCTGGATTGACATTTTTGAATTGTTGAATCTTCCTATTCAAGAATATGGTTACATTCTGGGAATTTTTGATTCAGTAGTGCTAGCTGTCCCCCCATCTTTATTTTATACAAACATTTATGATCAAATTGGTTTAAGATTAGTGTTATTTCTTTAGGATGGGCTGGACATCAATGATTATGTCCTCTTCTAAGTATTTTAAGGAGTATTTCTGTACATAAAACATTAGTATAATTTCAGGTTTCTCTGAGTGGAGTATTCCCTGTACTATACATATTCTTTTAGATGTAGGTCTTTTTTTTTTTGTAATTTTTTTTTAGTTGTGGATGGACACACAATATCTTTATTTTTATGTGGTGCTGAGGATTGAACCTAGTGCCTCACATATGTGAGGCAAATGTTTTACTACTGAGCTACAGCCCCAACCCAGAAGTAGATCTTCTAAGGTAGTTCTTAATAAAGATTTATTTAATTTTGTCAGTTTTCTTTTCTGCCATCTGAGCATCATTGTGTACATTCAAGAACTCTAGTTGTGGTTTCCTCAGCATTATATTTTTGCTTAAAATGAGAAGCAAAAATGAAGTAGTACAGTTTATAAAATTAAAAATTGGTAACTGCTTTTGCTTGTGTGTACATTAAAAATATTAAAAACACTCCCTCCACCCCACCAGAGACTGAACCTAGGGGGTATTTAATCACTGAGCTTCAACTCCAGCCTTTTTTGTTTTGAGATAGGGTCTCACTGAGTTGTTTAGAGACTCACTGAGTTGCTGAGGCTGGCTTTGAACTTATGATCCTCCTGCCACAGTCTCCCAAGCAGCTAGGATTACAGGCATTTGGCACCATGCCCAGTTTAAAAATACTATCTTTAATAAGAGTTCCAGAAATGATAAATAGCAGAAATCCCCATAGACACTTTAAGGGCCTGTGGGCTTTGGGCTTCCCCACTAATAAAATTTTGAAAAATTTCTCACAGTCCTGGAATATATATGGAAAGTTTTGTTTCTTTTTTTAACACAGTACTAGGGATGAAACCCAGTGGTGCTTTACCACTGAACTAAATCCCAGCCCCTTTATTTTTGTTTTTTGTTTTGAGACAGGGTTTCAACTTCTGACCCTCCCTCCAGCTTCAGTCTCCTAAGTAGCTGGGATTACAGGTGTGGGTTACTACTACACCCCCATGAGAAAAGTTTTTATGCTAAATATCAGGCCACACTCACCCCCACCCCCTGCTTGGTACTAGGCATTTAATCCAGACATGCTTTACCACTTAGCTACATTTCCATTACTTATTTTTATTTTGAGACAGTGTTCCATTGAGTTACTTAGTGCCTCACTAAATTGTTGAGGCTGGCCTTGAACTTGTTGATCCTCTTGCTTCAACCTCCTGAGTTGCTGGGATTACAGTTATATACCACTACATTTTATTAACAAATGTCTTTTTTTTTTTTTTAAAGAGAGAGTGAGAGAGGAGAGAGAGAGAGAGAGAATTTTTAATGTTTTATTGTTTAGTTCTCGGCGGACACAACATCTTTGTTGGTATGTGGTGCTGAGGATCGAACCCGGGCCGCACGCATGTCAGGCTAGCGCGCTACCGCTTGAGCCACATCCCCAGCCCTTAACATATGTCTTTTTAATATGTCCTTCATCTTCCTTCCTCCCTCCCTCCCTCCCTCCCTCCCTCCCCCTCTCTCTCTCTCTCTCTCTCTCTCTCTCTCTCTCTCTCTCTCTCTCTCTCTCTTCTCTCTTTTCTTTCTTTCTTTGGTGGAGATTGAAACCAAGGCCTTGTGCATGTGAGGCAAGCACTCTACCAACTGAGCTATATCCCCAGTCCCTTCATGTTTCTTAGTAATAATAATAGCTAACCTCTGTCAAGACTGTATTCTTCATTTTTACAACGCAAACATTTAAGTACTTTTTGTTTACACTTTACCAATGAGGAAAGTAAACACAAGATTCTAAGGTTACCAAAGTAGTTAATGTAGAAATAGAAAGCAGGATTTTTTTTTTTCTTTCTCTCTTTTGGGAATTGAATCCAGGGGTGCTCTACCACTGAGCTACATCCCCAGTCCTTATTTTTATTTTGAGACAGGGTTTCGCTAAGTTGCCTGGGCTAGCCTCAAACCTTCGGGCCTCCTGCCTCAGCCTCCTGAGTACCTGGATTACAGGCATGTGTCACCTGGCTCAGCTGAAAAGGAAAGATTATTGAAGACCGTGTCCTTCTACCTTTCCAGCAAAGGTCAACCACTTATTCCATGTATTCTTAATTGTTCAGATAAAAGATATTATGGATTTCTTGGAAATTATTCATTCATGTGGGTTTTGTGTATGTTTGTGGTATATGTATGTATGTATATTTTATTCTGTTTTAAGGTGTTGGGGATTGAACCTAGGGCCTCACATATGCTAGGCAAAGTACTCTCGCATTGAGTGACACATCCCCAGCCCTTGTGTAGATTCCCCCTGCCCCATTTTACTTATTCAGTCTTTTTTTTCCCCCTTAGGCAGTTTTTAATGTAGATTTATATGTTTGCCTATAAAACATCTCCACATACATAATGTAATTTGGTTTAACTAAGTTATCAAATATTTAAGATTCTAGTATGTGCGTATGGTTATCTCCTGATTCACACAGGACATTTAGTTGACATCTTGTGATGATCTAAATCAGTGATTTCCACTTTGATTCTAAGTGAAAACTTGTTGAGCGATGTCAATAGAGTTCCTAAAAAGATCTTTCCTATGTAAGGTGTGAGGTTAAATTTATTTTTCAAAGAAGGACCTTTTAAAGCTTTTAAAAAGATTATATTGCAGATTTCCAAAAGGGGAAATTGTTGTACAACATTTTCTAGTCTTATTTGACCCCAAAGCCCTTTGGTTATAGAGCAAAACTATTTTAACATGTGTTGATTCTAGGCATAAAGGAGAACAACTTTAAGTACATCTTTGAGCTTTTATTCAGCTCCAGAAAAGGACATTAAAGAAATTTAATTTTTTGCGGAAATGTAGCTCAGTGATAGAGTGCTTACCTGTCATATATGAAACCATGGGTTCAAACACCAGTATTCTCCCTCCACCCTGCCCACCCCCCCCCAAAAAAAAATCAAGAAACTGACGTTTTCTAAATTGAAAATTTGTTGTTTTCAAACATGAACTTATCAAATAATAATTGGAGGTATCATGGCACAAGAGAGGACTCAGACTTTGGAGGTAGTTTTCTAGGTTTCAGTCTCAACTTCACTACTTATCACTATCTATGTATTCTTAGAAAAGGTTCATAGCTTTTTGAATTCTTGGCTTTCTCAGTGCTAAAAAAAGGGTTTTGATGTTTATAAAATTTATTACATAGTAATAGGTGCTTGTATAGCAATAATAAGCACCTATTACTATGTCATTATACATAGTGGGAGTTGCCGCTAATTAATTTGGGAAACCAGTAATTTAATGTGAATAATAAAGATCTGTATATAAGAATTTTAGTTACAGCCAAGCACATGGTGCACACCTGTAATCCCAGAGATTTGGGAGGCTGAGGCAGGAGAATTGAAAATTCAAAGCCAGCCTCAATAACTTTGTGAGGCCCTAGTCAACTTAGTGAGACCCTGTCTCAAAATTAAAAATTAAAAAGGGCTGGGGATTTAGATTAGTGGGAAAGTACTCAAGGGGATAATCTCTAGTATAAATAAATAAATATATATACACACACACACACACACACACACACACATATATATATATATATATATATTTCATTATTTATTTATTCATTCATTTATCAGGGCTCAGCTGTGGTTACTTTTAGCATGGACTTTTTCTGTTTCTCCTGCCATGCATGGTGGTGCATGCCTATAATCCCAGCTACTCATGAGGCTAAGGCAGGAGGATTGCAACCTTGAGGCCAGTGTAGCCAATTTAGGAAGACCCATCTCAAAAATAAACAGGGCTGTGGATGTAACTCAGGGGTAAAGCACTCCTGGATTCAGTTCCTAGTACCACATAAGGCATAGTGCCTGTTACATAAAGCAAAGCCAAATTGTCTACATGGTAGAAAGGGAAAAACAAAGATGCCCTGGTTTTGCCAAGTTTCTCTCTGGGCATAGTTGAAAACAAAGCTTAAAATGTGCATCCTCAACAAGCTAGACCTAGCAAGCCAATTGGAATTTGGAGGACTTACATCTCAACTGAGATTTCCACACCACCCCCCTTCAGTTTTGTTTTTGTATAAACAGTTGAGATATGAAAAGAGAAACACTTCTTGGGAAAGTTATTATGCCCTAGTTACCCAATGCCTGTCAAAACACTTGATTAAGACATCCTGTTAGATAGGGTGTGGTGGCATACTCTTGTAATTCCAGCAGTTTGGGAAGCAGAGGTGGGAGACTAGCAAGTTAAAAACCAGCCTCAGCAATTTAGTGAGTCTAAGCAACTTGGAGAGACCCTGTCTCAAAATAAAAGGGGCTGGTTAAATGCCTCTGGATTTGATCCCTGGTAGAAACAAAACAAAACAAAACATGGTGATTATACACATACCACCTAATGTGACCATCCTTGGATCATAGTTTGGCAAGAGATAGCTCAGGGATTACAGTGTTTCAAAATTGGTTGCCAGGTGATTGATGTCCTCTTATCTTTTGACTTGAGAGAGGAGATAGTTAAGACCAAGACTAGATGGTATAGGCTAGGGTTATAGAATAGTTCAGAACCCTTTCCCAGTTTTGCCTATGGATTGGGGTTGTTTTCGTTTTTATTTTTTCCCCAAGGTAAATACTGCCCTTCTGCCTATAATGCTATTATCAGTTATACTTTTATATAAATTACTGTGTCTAAATGCATTATTCTCCCAAATCCTTAGGAGGTCAGTTCATTGAAGGGTAGTTACCTCTGAGGGGATATGAAAGGGGGAAAAGATGGAGCAAAGGATATTTCTCAGACATTTGGATGAACTGCCCAGTGGGGGATGTATGGCAGCAGTTGGTGACATTTGACACTTTTCCCTAAGAAATTAGAGGGAGAAAGAGATTCCAAAGTTAAGCTCTATTTCCTATTACATCTGTTCTGTCCAGTGCTGTTTGTACCTTAGATATCAGTAGATCTGAATGTAAATCACATCTATTCTGAAGAGCAAAGCAGTAGGAAAAATTGGAGATTTGACCAACTTATAGTGAGGACCAATCCACTCTTTTTTTTTTAATTAATTTCTTTTTCACTTGTTTATTTATTGATTGATTGATTGATTGTGGTGCTGAGGATCAATCCCAGGGTCTTGCACATGTAAGGCGAGCGCTCTAACATTGAACCACAACCCCAGCCCCAAGGATCAATCTTTTAAAAAAATATATTTTTCGTTGTAGATGGACAACAATACCTTTATTTTGTTTATTTAGTGTTTTTTTTTTTTTTTTTTTTTTTTAATGTGGTTCTGGGGATCAAACCCAGTGCCTCATGCCTGGTAGGCAAGTGTTCTACCATTGATCCACAACTCCAGCCCATGAACACCAATTTTATACCCAAACGGGTGTGGGATGTTTACATATTCTTTTTTAAAAGATTCATTATTCTCAATTTGTAATGGACACAACAACAATATTTGTCTCACGGATAGTTGAGAAAAATATTGTGAACGTAGGAATAAATTAGTAATAATAGTAAGAAGAATAATGTTTAAGAAAATATAGAAAAGTAGCCAGGTGTGATGGCTCATGCCTGTAATCCCAGCAACCTGGGAGGCTTAGGCAGGAAGGTCTCAAATTTGAGGCCGCCTTTAGCAAGACACAGTCTCAAAAAAAGAAAGAAAGAACTGGGGATATAACATCCTTGGGTTCAGTAACAAAAAAAGAAATGAGAAAGGTAAAGTTTCGAAACAAGTTATTTGGGTGATAGAGAATTTATTTAGTTACTCAAACATTTCCTGTTGCAAGGCATTATGTTAGGTTTTGGGAATATAAAGATAAATAAGTTTTTTTCCTAAGGGAAAAAAAATTGCAGGGCTAGGGTTTAGCTCAGTGTTAGAGTACATGCCTAGCACATGCAAAGCCCTGGGTTTAATCTCCAGCACCCCCCAAAAAATTACTTTTTAAAAGAGAATTACCTATTGGACTCTAAAGAAAGTACTTTGGGAGGAGCTTGAAATCTGTGACCAAGGTAATTAAGTGTGTAATGTTCCCTCCTCTGTTTTATTTCTCTTCCAGAAATGCTAATAGCCAAACTTTGTTATTGCTGAGGCAAGAATTGGTAGCAGAGATAATGGAATTATCTCCTGCCAAAACTACAGTGGACTTTCTTTCTGAACAAAGTTGGCATTGCAAAACTCTTGTACTGAAATGAGAATGGATATTGTGCTGGAGACACAATAAGGTTTTAACTCAAATTAAAACCAGCCCTATCCAGTGTAAATTGGAATAGTTTTTTCACATGCATTAAAAATACCTGAGTGTTGTAGTGTACATGTGTAATCCCAGTGACTTGGGAGACTGAGGCAGGGGGATCCCAAGTTTGAGCCAGTCTGGGTAACTTAGCAAGACCTTGTCTCAAAGTAAAAAATGCTGGAGATATAGCTAAGATATAGTAAGAGTGCCTCTGAGTTCCATCCCCAGAACTATAGATATATAAATAATTATGGCCTAGAAAGGAGCAAATATCTTTAACCAGTTTCCCCCAATAATTAAAAAAAAAATGAATATGGAGAAGAGGTTGAGTCAAAATCCTAAATCCTTATTTTGGAGCGTGGGGAACTGGAAGGAAATATACTAAAGTGTAAACCATTGAATTACTGTATTATTAGTGGTTGGGACTACTTTCTTAGTATTTAAATAACTTTATCTTTGTGTGAGGGGGGCATGGAGGTACTAGGAACTGAACTCAAGGGTGCCTTACCACTGAGCAACATCCCCAATCCTTTTTATTTCTTATTTTGAGATGGGGTCTCATTAAGTTGCCCAGCCTGGCCTTGAACTTGGGATCCTCCTGCCTTATCCTCCTGAGTTGCTGGGATTACAGATGTTGGCCATCCTGCCAGGCTTCCTACCTATCAAGAATTTATAAACAGTTTTATTTTACCATAAATGTTTCTAACAAAGATGAATAAAATTGTCCTAACAGTTTTCCATTTTGTTTTTTTGCTGATATTTTGCTCTTTTTCATGCCCTGTGTAATTAATTTTTCATGTGCAACCAGAATAGCATTTTAAATAGTGTACATATGATTATGCCACTTCCATTGAATTTGAAATTATGGCTTTGGATTTAGTGATTCTCATCCCTAGTTGCATATTAGAATTACCTGGAAATTCCAGACCCCTACAGAAAAAAATTACCTAGGCTAGGAAGTCTTCAGAGAATTTGAATAAACTGCTTAGGGTCTTTTTTTTTTTTTTTTTGATAGGATATTTAAAAAATCTACTCAAGTGCTTCTGATATGCGGGCAAGATTGAGAACGCTTCCCTTAGATGAATGATCTCTCCTCTGTCTACTTCTCAGACCTTATCTGCCAACTTCCCACGCTTGTTCAGCCTCACAGGTTTCCTCCTCTCAAAAGTTATGTTGTCTGTCTTTCCCTCCCGTTCACCCTTCCTCCCTCCCTTCCTTTTTTTGCATTGCTGGATATTGAACTCTGGGCACCATACATGCTAGGCAAGCACTTTCACCCTCCATTCTTTTTTTTTTTTTTTTGTACTAGGAATTGAATCCAGGGGCATTTATCCATTGAGCCACATTCCAACCCTTTATTATTATTATTATTTTCATATTACCTTTATTCTATTTATTTATTTTTATATGTTGCTGAGGATTGAACATAGGGCTGCACACGTGCTAGGCAAGTGCTCTACCATTGAGCTACAGCCCCAGCCCACACCCTTTTTCTTTTTCTTTTTTGGTACCAGGGATTGAACCCAGGGGTGCTTAATCATTGAACCACATCCCCTCCCCTTTTTACTTTTTGAGACAGGTTCTCATTAAGTTGCTTAGGGCCTCCATAAATAAACTGAAGCTGGCTTTAAACTTACATTCTCCTGCCTCAGCCTCCTGAGCTGCTAGGATTATAGGTGTATGCCAGAGTACCTGGCTTATTTTTTTATTTTGAAACAAGATTTCCCTCAATTTCTCAAGCTGGCTTCAAACTTGAGATCCTCCTATTTCATTCAGCCTTCTGTGTTTGGTTTTTACCTAATGTCCTTTTTTGTTTCAGGATTCCATCTAAATTACCACATTATATTCAGTAGTCACATCTTAAGCTCCTCTTGGTTATGACAGTTTTTAGGACTTTCTTTGATTTTGATAACCTTGACAATTTTCAGGAATACATGTCAGGTTGTTGTATGTCCTCTGGTTGACATTTGGCTAAAGTTATATATTTTGGGGAGGAAGACCACAGGGGTAAAACACTGTTTTTATTACATCATATTTAGAGTACATAGTATTCAACAAAATTTAACACTGTTGATTATTTACCTGAGTGATGTAGTGCTTATCAGTTTATCCACTGTAAAGTCAATATTCCCTAATCCGTTTTCCACACTGTATTTTTTGGAAAAAAGTCACTACATGTTGGGAAAGACTAGGAAGTTATGCTTTAGTTTGAAGGTAAAGTATCTACCTAAGTTATTTGAAATTCTTCTGTACAGGATATTTGTCTCTTCTCCTCCATTTATTTATTCAATCATGTATCTGTGCCAGACATGTTTATTTTGTACTTTGATTTAGATTTAGGTGGACACAATATCTTTATTTTATTTTTATGTGGTGCTGAGGATTGAACCCAGTGCTTCATGCATGCTAAGTGAGCACTGTACCCCTGAGTCATGACCCCAGCCCCTGTGGGGTCTTTTTCAATTGACTACTGTATCCCTTTGACATAGACATTATAGTTTTTTTTGTTTTATTTTTTGAGTACTTCCTTAATTCTCATCATTATAATTTTCTCCACCTTCATTTACATATTTGCTACAGTTCTTTAGTTAGCCTTTTCTGCAAGGAACCCTATTTCCTTTTATTGGAGAATGGTATTAGAAAATCAGATCTGGGGGCTGGGGCTGTAGCTCAGTGGCAGAGTGCTTGCCTTGCACATGTGAGGTGCTGGATTCGATCCTTAGCACCACATAAATATAAAACAAATAAAGAAAAAAACTACATAAAAAATAAGATCTGGGTATAAGTTGTGTACATAGGGCCTCAAAGCTGACAGCAAGGAGGCTAAAGTGAGTTTTTCTATATGTAACCATGTGCATCTGTATTAAGCTAAGCATGAGCCAGGTATGGTGGTACACATGTAATCCCAGCAATTCAGGAGGCTGAGGCAGAATGATCTCAAATTCATGGTCAGCCTCAGCAACTTAGTGAATACTTGGATTTATTTATTTAGTTAGTTAGTTGTAGATGGACCCAATATCTTTATTTATTTTTATGCGGTGTGAGGATGGAACTCAGACCCTCACATGTGCTAGGCAAACAAGTGCTCTACCACTGAGCTACAGCCCAGCCCTGAATACTTGAATTTAAATAAAAATAAAAAGGGCTGGGAATATCTAGATAAGTGGTAAAGTGCCCCTGGTTCAAAACCCAGTAGCAAAAAAGAAAAGCTCAACATGAATTGGTACAGATGTCTGTATTATCACATAGATCATTCCAGCTTTCTCTCTTTGGTTTTTTCTCTCTCTGTAAGCTCACTCTTCAACAGTGAAAAATCTGGCTCCCACAATCTATCATATATTTATTTATTTGTTAAGTTTCAATGTACATATATAGATTCAGCAGCTTCAGATTAATACAGAGTCCTATAGAAGACTCTTAGTGCTTATTTGTAGTACCTGTTGCCTTTTGTCTTAGATTCCAGTCATTTCCAAAGTTACTTAGGTCAGCACCTTTTCTACACCTGCTTCAGTGAGGTTGTTTAATTTATTTGAAGTACAATTAGATTATTTCATCACAGTTTGTACTCCATCCAGAAATCACCTGGCATCCTATATGATTTCTTTAATTTGCATACATTAAGATTCACGCTATGAAGTTAGTTAAGTTTTGATAAATACAAAATGTCACACATCTATTTGTCTTAGAATTTTTACATTTGTTGTCCTCTTGCCTGGAATAGTCTTCCCACATATTGCCCCATGGTTACCCCCTTATCTTTCATTCCCTTCTGTGCTCCATGGGGAGGCCTTCCTTGGGCATTCAACCTAAAGGACTCTCTGAACAAAATGAAAAATTGTATTCATTTAATTTCTCCTCTCTCTCTTTTTCTCTGTATTGTTTGGTCAATCTCCCTCTACTAAGATACAAATTTAGTGAGAGCAGGGACTTTTCTGTTTCCTGAATATTTAAAATACTGGGACAGTAAAAATATCTTGATGTATGAATGAATAATCCTGTCCTAGGTGTGTCTAGTCTTATTCCTAGTCAAGGTTTCATGATTAATAGTATCTGAAAGCAGATTTATTCAATTCAGCTTCCTGATTAACTGCCTCACTACTTACAAAAGGGATTTGCTTGCAGATTAGATTATTTCAGTATATTGAAAATGTGCAATTACTTTATTCTCTCCTACATGTTGATAACCCCCCCCCTTTTTTTTTTAAAGAGAGAGAGAGAGAGATTTTTTTAATATTTATTTTTTAGTTCTCGGCAGACACAACATCTTTGTTTGTATGAGGTGCTGAGGATCGAACCCGGGCCGCACGCATGCCAAGGAGAGTGCGCTACCGCTTGAGCCACATCCCCAGCCCCATTGATAACCCTTTTTAAAAAATATGTTTTAATAAGAGACTTAAAATCTTTGTTCCAGGGTTGAGATGTATCTCAGGGATAGAGTGTTTGTCGAGATCAAGGCCCTGAGTTCAATCCATGGTACTTCAAAAACAAATGTCTTTGCTCATACTTGGAATTGCATATTAATAACCATTGACTTCCTAGTCCTGCTGTAATTAGAATCAGTTGAGGAATTAAAAAAAAAAAAAAAGGTTAGCTGAGGGACAAAGTACTATTTCCTGACTAGGAAGATTCTACAGTTTTGTATTTTTAACATGTAGTCTGGCATCTAATTAATTGAACATTTGGTGTTTCAGAATCCCACTGGGGGTACTGGGGTTATGGCTCAGTGATAGAGCACTTGCCCAGCATGTGTGAGGCACTGGGTTCTTTCCTCAGCACCATATAAAAATAAATAAATAAAGGTATTGTGTCCATCTACAACTAAAAAAAAAAGAAAAAATAATAAATCCCACTGGGACTGAGGGTAGTTCAGTAGTAGAGCCCTTGCCTACATTCATGAGGCCCTAAAATCCATCCCCAGCACTTAAAAAAAAAAATTCAGTATATGGTTATACAGTGAGATTTTATGATAATTTCTAGAAGAATTCAGTTTATTACTACTATTGAAACGTACACACAAAATCTTTTTAATTTGCACTAACTTTCTGAAACTGTTTAAGCTCTTTCTATGGGCTAGGTGCTAGGGAATATCATAAGTGAATCATGGACACTGCTTTCAAGGAACCTGTTCCCTTTGAGAAGGCAGTAGCATGGATGTAAATAATTATAGTAGAAAATAGAAAACAATTTTGGTATTTTAGGTAGGGAGTGGTCCTTCAGACTCCTGTGAGAAGGTAAAATTAGTTTCATTTCTTTTTTTTTTTAAATATTTTTTAAGTTGTTATTGGACCCAATACCTTTATTTTATTTATTTTTATGTGGTGCTGAGCGCCTTGCAAGTGCTAGCAAGTGCTTTACTGCTGAGCTACAACCCCAGCCCGTGGAGTTTCATTCCTTTTTGTTGTTGTTGTTGCACTGGGGATTGAACCCAGGAGTACAGTACCTCTGAATTATATCTCCAACCCTTTTTATTTTATTTTTGAGATAAAGGTTTCGCTGAGTTGTTCAGGCTGACCTCAAACTTGTGATTTTCCTGTCTCAGCCTCTTGAGACACAGGAATTACAGACATGAGTCACTGCACCCAGCTATAGTCTAATTCTTAAAGAGAATACACAGTGAGAGAGAGGACATGGAAGTCCTTTATATGGACTGTAATGTAGGAAATTGAAAAGTAAGGAGGGCCTGTCACAAGCCAGAAAGAAGATCATTGACAAAATGGAAAAAGGCCTGGAATGGTCAGGAGATAAAATCCAGATTGTCAGAGCTATTGAAGCCATCATTTTTTTTTTTTTAAAGAGAGAGGTGAGAGAGAGAGAGAGACAGAGAGAATTTTTAAAATTTATTTTTTAGTTTTCGGCTGACACAACATCTTTGTTTGTATGTGGTGCTGAGGATCGAACGCCAGGCGAGCGTGCTACCACTTGAGCCACATCCCAGCCCGAAGCCATCATTTCTTAACAGAGTTGTATAGCTATTATACTTTTTAAATTTTAGTATTGGAGTTTTTAATAGTAATTCAAACATTAAACATTTTTAATTAGAAAGTTTATTTATCACTTGTGAATTTAAAAAACAAACAATTATAGCAAGGCATGGTGGTGCATGTCTGTAATCCCAGCAACTCAGGAGGGTAAGGCAAGAGGATC
This sequence comes from Ictidomys tridecemlineatus, assembly GCF_052094955.1. NCBI lineage: Eukaryota > Metazoa > Chordata > Mammalia > Rodentia > Sciuridae > Ictidomys > Ictidomys tridecemlineatus. The sequence goes on along the minus strand of NC_135477.1, from coordinate 151,325,459 downwards.
GCAAGTTCAGTGGCAACCTAGACAATTTAGCAAACCCCCATCTCAAAAAATAAAAGGGGCTGGGGATGTGGCAGAGGATCCCTGGGTCAATACCCAACACCAAATAAATAAATAAGTCCTGAAAAATCCAAGCTTTAGTGTTTTTATTTTTTTCAAGCTCTGTAAAGGATATCGAGTCCAAATTAAACCCCTCATGCTGTAAATAAAGGAAAATAAATTCCAGAATGTTTTAAAATATGTCTGTCCATGAATATGGAGAGCAAAATCAAGCAAGAACTTGAGTCTTATGACTAGTTAATCTATGTCAACGTATTCTTGTCAGGTTAAGATCGCTCTTTGTCCTGATGATTGTCAGTTATCAAGAGAAGTTTCATGAGGATATAGACTTTACCTCATTTCTCTAGCCCTTAGACATTATATACTTGCTATACAGAATAGGCACACAGTAGGCATTTGTTGAATGAAAAGGTGAATGGATGGAAAGATAAGACGCCTATAGTGATCCTTGAAGGAAGGCTAGGGTTTAGCTCACTGGATATCATATGTGCAATGAACTGTTAGATTTAATAGGTATTGGGCATCTGAAGGGAAACTTTTTGGATGGGGGGCAGCACTAGAGATTGAACCCAGGGCCTTGTGCATGCTAGGAAAGCACCCTACCACTGAGCTGCACCCCCCGCCCCCTCAAGGCAATTATTGAGGTAAATAACCTAGAAAGCCAGATTGGGTTCACATTATAGAAACACTTAAATCCGGGCTAAGGATTTTGGAATTATTACTTTCATTTAAATAACAAAAATAACTTGAAATTATTTCAACTGACTATTCAAAGGTTTTGAACAGAGGAGTAATGCACACAAACACACTAAATATACAGGAATAAGAATCAAAAGGAAAGAGAGAAATTATTGACAGTTGATTTGAGGTGTTATGAAAGGTTAATTAAAGATTCTGGCTGTGAAAATGGAAATGTTACAGATGTAAGATAAATGGAAAATGGAACTGTCAAAACTTGTTTACTGATGAAGTGTGGCAAGGTGAGGTTGAGGTTTCGAGATTTTTTTTTCTTTTTCATTTTTTGTGATAATGGGGATTGGATTGAACTCAGGGCCTCCTGTATGTTAATCAAGTGCTTTACCACTGAGGTCTATCCCCATCCCCTTTTATTTTATTTGGAGACAAGATCTTCCTGAATTGCCTAAGCTATTCAAAACTTTTTATCCTCCTACTTCAGTTTCTGTAATGCTGGGATTGTAATTGTGTGCCACCACACCCAGCCAGATGTCTTCTGTCTAGATGTTTTTGTGGTATCACTAACAGATACAGTAATTTTAAAGGGTGGATTTGAGTGAGGTACTGGTGCCTTGTCTTGGTGGATGTGGTGAGTGGGCTACTGGAAGTGTGTTGCTAAGAATCAGAAGAAATAGTGGGCCCAGAGATTATACTAGCAGTTCTACATAGAAAGGATGCTTGAAGGTTGGGGATTGAATAAGATTGCCAAAGAGAGAGACAAAAACCAAGGATACATTCTTAGGAAATTACATTTAGAGGGATAAGAATAAGAGGAACCAGAGAAGGAGTTTTGGTCAGGGTCTAGTTGAAACTTTAGAATAGTCTGAGGAGAGTGGGGGAAAACATCTGAATTACAGATTCTTTTTCATAAAAAGCATTATATAGTTCATATTGAAGCTATTTATAAAGTGATATAAATTAAGGAAAGGCATTGCTTTTTGTAGGAAAACTGCATTGTATCATTATATATTAAAATCAGAATAGTTTTTTCCTTTAGAAAATATTTGGTAGACCCAGAGGTTGACGAAATATTTAAAATTTTAACTTGGATTTGAGTGAGAAAATTTGATTTTAATCACTAGTTCTCTTTAATTGAAAGCCTTGAAGTTTTAGAAATTCTGTGTCTAGAATAGTTAATTTTTTTTTGGCGGGGGGGGGGGTACTGGGAATTGAACCCAGGGATGCTTAACCCACTGAGCCACATCCCCAGACTTTTTTTTTTTTTTTTTTTTTTTTAAGAGCCAGAGATTCACTGATTTACTTAGGGCCTCGCAGAGTTGCGAAGGCTGGCTTTGAATTTGTGATCCTTCTGTTTTATCCTCCCAAGTCCTTGGGATTGCACATGTACACCACTGTGCCTGCCTAGATAAATTTTTAATCAAAGTTTTACCATGCTTTAAACATCTACCTTAAGCATTTAGTGCATTTTCCTATCATCATTCAATAAGGATTCCTTGGGGTAAAAGTGCTCCAAACAAAAAAGTAAGTACTATTGATTTTTTCTTAAGTAACTTATATCTTTCTTTTTAGGATCTGACTGGCATAGAATCTATGGATCAATGTCGCCATACTTTGGAACAGCATAACTGGAACATAGAGGTATAATAGGATTTGTTCTAAGCTTATTCCATTTGTTGCCCTGGTCTGACAAAGAATCAACAATATGTGTTTTTCCATGGCAGGAACCTTTCCCCGAAATTAAAGGTGTGGGAAATGGAGAAAGCCTGTCAAAAATGTATGAGATCATAAATGGTGAAGAAATCCCATAGTCTTATTCCCTTCTTAGTTTTTCTTAATAGCTGTTTGAGAAAACTATTAGATTTTTATATTTGGTGTTTAACCAGATACTTTAATGTGAACCTTCTTATTACATATTTTGTAGCTTATTCTTTTGGGTTTTCTAGGTGATCATGTCATTTGCAGCTCAGTGATTTTTTTTTTCATTACTTGCATCTTTTGTTTCTTTTATTTGATTATGAATTGGCTAGAACTTTAGAATATTGTCCAAATCATCAATGGTAGTAGCAAACATCTGTTCTGTCATGTTTCTGATATTGTATTATCAGTTGTTGCTTTGAGTTAGATTCATCAGAACGTAAACTTTATGAGAGCAGAGGATTTTTGTTTGTTTGTTTTTTCTAGGTTTTTTTTTGTGTGTGTGTGTGTGTGTAGTGTTAGGGATTGAACCCAGGGCCTAGTGCATGCAAGGCAAGCACTCTACCAACTGAGCCCAATGTCCCCAGCCCTCTTATAGTTTTACTAACTGCTTTGTTCCCAGCATATAACACTGAGCTTGGCACATCATGGACTCTCAATAAATATCTGTTGACTAAATCCATTCTTAGAATATTAATGCTACAGGGCATTAATACTATAGACTTATTAATATTATAGACTCATGCCTGTTATCCCAGCAACTCGAGAGGCTAAGACAGGAGGATCAAAAGTTGAAGGCCAGCTGTGGCAAGTTAGTTAGACCTGTCTCAAAATAAAAATTTTAAAAGGGCTGGGCATGCAGCTCCATGTTAGGGTACCTCTGCACTGAAAAGGAAAAGCCATGTACATGTTACACACCCACATAGGCAAAAGGTTTCAAAAAGCATAAAGAAGAAATCTATCACCTATAAACCACTTTATGTATAGATATTGTTATATTTTAGTGTATTTTCTTTCTGACTCCATTGAAATGACTATGGATTTTTTAAAAATAGACTATTTTTAAAATATATTTTAGTTGTCAATGCACCTTTTATTTTATTTGTTTATATGTGGTGCTGAGAATCGAACCCAGTGCTTCACCCATGCTAGGCAAGTGCTCTACCAATGATCCACAACTCTAGCCCTTTGAAATGACTATATGGATTTATATATAATTTTTTGAGATAGGATTGTGCAGTATTTGCAGTTTTTTTCACTTCAATCTATTTTAGTAGCTTGTAAAATTAATAGACAAAATATATAAAAATAATTTTAGTTTTTCAAAAGTTCAAAGAAAGCCTAAGATAAAGTATCAAAGAAATTCCATTAATATCACTTTCCTACCAGTTTCTTAGTCCTGCTTTCCTGACACTGCCATGGTAACTGTCTTCCCCCATCCCCACCCTTTGTATTGGAGAGCACTTTAACCCATGGGCACTTTGCCACTGAACCATATCCCCAACCCTTTTTATTTTTTATTTTGAGACAGGGTTTCATCAAGTTTCCTAAGCTGACATTGACTCAAAAACCTCCTACCTCAGCCTCCTCAGTCAGAGGGATTACTGGTGTGTGCCACCATACCCAGCTAACAATTTCTTTTGATTCTGTCCAGACATTATTAATGCCCATCTAAAAATATATTTTTTGAGAATTTTTTTTTAATATTTATTTATTTTTTAGTTTTCGGCAAACACAACATCTTTATTTGTATGTGGTGCTGAGGATCGAACCCAGGCCGCACGCATGCTAGGCAAGCGCGCTACCACTTGAGCCACATTCCCAGCCCCTAAAAGTATTTTTGTTATATATTTCCTATATAGATCAGACCTTTTTCCCAAGTGAACTGGAGTTTTAGTTTATAGATACTAATGAAGTTTATTAATTTATTTTTAAGATAGTTCATTATATGTTGGACTGGGGGTACATAGTTTTGCCTAGTATGCATGAGGCCCTGATTTTGATTCCCAGTACCACAAAAACAATAACAACGAAAACTCTATTAAAATTATTTTGCTGGGCGCAGTGGCGCATGTGCGCTTATAATCCCAGTGGCTCAGGAGGCTAAGACAGGAGGATCGTGGGTTCAAAGCCAGCCTCAGCAATGATGAGGTGTAAGCAACTGAGTGAGACCCTGTTTCTAAATAAAATACAAAATAGGGCTGGGGACGTGGCTTAGGGGTAGAGTGCCTCCCCAGTACAAAAAAAAAAAAAAAAAAAAACACTTTTTTATAAAAGATAACTATGTTTAACTGAGTGCTGTGGAGCACACCAGTAATTCCAGCAATTTGAGAATGAGCAGGAAGTTTGCAAATTGGAGGCCAGATTCAGCAACTTAGCAAGACCCTGTCTCAAAATAATAAATAAGTTTGAGGATGTAGTTCAGTGGTAAAGTTCCCTTAGGTTTCATCTCATATTCACAGACTTGTACAGTTACCTTCACAATCAATTTTAAAACATTTTCAGAAAAATATTTTAGATCATTTAGAAGATTACCCCAAAAAAGAAACCCCATACTCTTTAGCTATTACTTTCTGCCCATCCACCCCTAACTAGTCTACTTTCTGTGTATAGATTTCTTTTTTCTAAACTTTCATATGAATAGAATCAGAGCATGTGGTCTCTTGGGACTGACTTATATCAAGGTTCATCTTGTAGCTTATGTCAGTACTCATTCCTTTTTATGGTCAAAAAATATTCCCAATGGGCTGGGGGTGTAACTTTGCTGGAGTGCTTGTCTAGCATACACAAGACCCTGGGTTTAATCCTTAGTACCACCAAAAAAAAAAAAAAAAATTCCTTTGTGTAGATATATTACCTCTTAGTCCAGTCATCCACTACAACAAAATATCATAACCAGGAGGGCTTATAAACAAAAGAAATTTATGTCTTATACTGGAAAAATGAAGGCATTAACTGTCTAGTAAGAATCCATTTTCTGGTTCACATGTGACACTTTCTTACTGTAGTTTCACATGGTGGAAGGGGTAGGCAGCTGTCTAGGGCTTCTTTTAAAAGTCACTAATCCTGGGCTGGGGATATAGCTCAGTTGGTAGAGTGCTTGCCTCACATGCACAAGGTCCTGGATTCAGTCCCCAGCACCACCAAAAAAAAAAAAAAAAGTCACTAATCTTAATCATGAGTCCTACCACACTGGTTGTTAGGTTTTGATATAGGAAAATTGGGGAGGGTGGTTTACAAAAATGAAGACCATAGCACCACAATATTTTCATTCATCATTTGATTGATATTTGGGTTTTTCCATTTTTGGCTGTTAATAATGTTGCAGTGAATTAGTATGCAAGTTTTTGTGTGAATGTATATTTTTAGTTTTCTTGAGTATATACTTAGAAGTAGAATTTGTTGGGCCATATGGTAACTATTGAAGACCTGCTAGACTGTTTTCAAAATGTACCATTTTAATTTCCAACAATAATGTATGAATGTCCCAATTTATCCATAGCCTTACCAATACTTGTTAGCATCTTTTTAGCCATTCTAAGGGGTATGAGATAGTATTTTATTGTGTTGTTTTTTAAAAAAATATTTTTTTTTAGTTGTCAATGGACCTTTTTTTTTTTTATTTGTTCATATGCAGTGCTGAGAATTGAACCCAGTGCCTCACACATTGTAAGCAAGGGCTCTATCACCAAGCTACAACTCTAGCCCTCAGTGTGGTTTTGATTTGCATTTTCCTAATGACTGAAATGATGTCGAGTATCTTTTTTTTTTTTTTAATAATTTATTTTGGAATGTAACATGAGTTGCCCCTTTCTTTTCTTTTTTTTTTTTTTTTTTTTTTTTTTTTTTTTTTGGTATGAGGATTGAACTCAGGGGCCCTCAACCACTGAGCCACATTCCCAGTCCTATTTTGTATTTTATTCAGAGACAGGGTTTCAGGGAGTTGCTTAGTACCTCACTGTTGCTGAGGCTAGCTTTGAACTCCTGTCTAGCCTCCTGTGTGATCCTCCTGTCTAGCCTCCCAAACTGCTGAGATTACAGGCGTACCCTACCATCCCTGACAGTATTGAGTATCTTTATGTTCTTGTTAGCCATTTATAAATCTGCAAAAATATCTTTGCTTATTTTTAAACTAGATTGTTTGTCTTTGTTGTTGAGTTTTAAGAATTCTCTATATTCTGGATACTTGATCCTTGTCAGACATGATTTGTAAATATTTTCTCCAATTTTTTAAGTTTGTTTTTTATTTTCTGGAGAGTGTCTTTAGATGTATAAAAGTTTTTCATTTTGATAAAGAGATGCTTTTCTACTTTTTTCCTTTGTTGCTTATGCTTTTGGTGTCAAATCTAAGATAACATGGCCTAATCCATGTTCATTGTTTTCTTTAACGGGGCTGGGATGTAGTTCAGCGGCAAAGTACTTGCTTAACGTGTGAGGCACTGGGTTCAATTCAGCACCACATAAAAATAAATAAATAGAAACGCATTCTGTCTATCTATAACTAAAAAAAATTTTTTTTTTTTAATTTAAAATTTCAGGGCTCAGGTTGTGGCTCAGTGGTAGAGCACTTGCCTAGCTTGTGTGAGACCCTGGGTTTGATCCTTAGCACTATATAAAGAAATAAATAAAGGTTTTGTGTCCATCTACTACTAAAAAATATTTTTTAAAAAAATTTAAATTTGGGGCTGGGGATGTGGCTCAAGCGGTAGCGCTATCAGCCTGGCATGCATGCGGCCTGGGTTCGATCCTCAGCACCACATATAAACAAAGATGTTGTGTCCACCAAAAACTAAAAAAAGAATAAATGTTTAAAAAAAATTTAAATTTCAACCAGGCACAGTGGCACACACCTTTAATTCCAGCTACTCAGGATGCCAAGGCAGGAGAATTGCAAATTCAAGGCCAGTCTGGGCAACTTAGTGAGACCCTGTCTCAGAACAAAAAATAGAATGGACTGGAAGTGCACCTTGGTGGCAGAGAATGCTTGGTGAGCCCTAGCACCACAAAAATAAAAAATGTGGAAAAAAATTTCAAAATTTTAATTCTTATACTTAGGTCTTAATGTGTTTTGAATTAAATTTTGTGCATAGTTTAGGTTTAGGGGTTCAATTTCTTTTGCATGTGGCTAAGTAGTTAAACCAGCCCCATCTGCTTAAAGAGTATTTTTTTCCCCACTGAATTGTAAAACTAGGAGAATGTCTGAAATTAGCCAAACCACACAGTTTAAAACCGGCTATCAAGTTTAGAGGATACATGGCCTTCCAAGGCCTTCCTCCCCATTCTGACACCAACTGCAAGTTCAAAGTATTTCAGAAATCATCCTGGGGTTTGATAATTTACTAAAACTCATGTAAGTTGTTACACTCGTTGTTTCAGTTTATTAAAGGGAACTGATACAAATTAAAATCAGCTAAAGAGACACAAAGGGCAGAGTCTCAAAGGGTTCCAAATGTAAAACTTGCATACTCCTCTCTTATGGAATCAGGATGCATTACCATCCTGGCACAGGTATTTTGCAATATACCTGAAGTTTTGTCAACTTGTTGTGGTCTGGTATGTTGAGGGTTTTTTGGGGGGTGGCTTCATCACAAAGGCATAATTGATTTAATTACTTACGTGGTTGAACTCAGTCTCCAATTGACTAATAACCAAGTTACTCAAAGGCCCCACCCTAAGTCACATGGTTTTTCTTTCTGGCGTGGCCAATCTTTACCCCAAGACTTTTTTACTACTCTGGGATAGCCCCCTTTTCAAGGGCAGAATTGAGATGAGAATGAGTTTTTAAAATTACCTTCATTTTGCACATAAGGAATCTGAGGCTTATAAATTGAGTGCCTTTTCTGAATGATGAAGCTAGGGTGCAGACCTATGCCAAAGTCCTACAATCAGATGCCACTCATCAGAACTGCTCCATTGCACAACTCCAGGGGCTCTATACACTGTGTTGTTCCCTGTTGATGGCTTTTTTTGGGATTGTACAGTGAAGCACCTTGTATCCCAGCTCCTTTGAATAATATATACCATCTGACTAAAAGCATTATACTTGCTGCATTGATATAGCTTTCAGACAAGTTCTCTGTTTTGTTTTGTTGTTTGTTTGTTTGTTTTTGTTGTTGTTTTTTAATCAGGTTTGAAAATATACTACTCAGATCACCTTTGTGTAATGATCACCCTGTTTTAAAACACCCAATGGTTGCCTCATCTCTTCTGGGTTGATGTGAACATCATTGAAACTCTTGCTGTTCTGTTTTCCTTCTCAGGCTGCTGTACAAGACAGGCTGAATGAGCAAGAGGGTGTACCCAGTGTTTTCAACCCACCTCCATCCCGACCCCTACAGGTTAATACTGCTGACCACAGGATCTACAGCTATGTTGTCTCAAGACCACAACCAAGGGCAAGTTACTTTGTAGTTGGCATTTCCCCCTTTGTGATTTTATAAATTCATTCCCTTGATTGTTTTGATCTCTGTTTGGTAGGAGTGAAAGAAATATTCAGAATGTGAACATGTTAGCTAGACCTGGGGCCCTTGGTAGATTTAGTGAAATATAATTTTATTTGATTTTTAAATAAATTAATTAACATAGAAATTATGATTTTTTTGTTCTTTGCCAGTTATTTGGAGTGTTTTCTGTGCCTCGTTTTGAATATCTGAATGGTTCATTTACATGTGTAAAATTGTTTACTACACATTTAATAGATCACCCACTTTTAAATTAGAATCTCTTGACCAAGTTCTTTGTTGCTTTAGTTAATTTCAGCTACTTTTGAGAAAGTGTTTGGAATCCATTGAAGTCCTCTACCACATCTTCAAAGTTAATATTGAAGGGTTAATAAGCAAAGAGGAGTTTCACTTAAGTTTGACAGGCATTTAAGAGCTCCAGTAACCTGGTATTTTTTTGGGGGTGGGGCATCTAGAGGTGGATTCCCATTTCAAATTTTAATTTCTCAACACTCTAGTTAGGGAGGTCATATAATATTTATTTATTGATAATGAACTCCATAGAACTTCTTGGAATTTCTCTTCCTTGAGATTACATCCACTTCTTATACATGCATTCAGAATCCCAAGAAAGCATCCCCTTTAACCTTGGAGCTGTAGACTTTACTCTGTCATCATACTTTTGTGGAGTACTTGATATTTTTTAATATGTTTTTGGTTTTTGGTACTAGAGATTAAACCCAGGGGTGCTTTACCACTGAGCTACATCCATCCCCCGTCCTTCTTATTTTTTACTTAAGTTTCCCAGGCTGGCCTTGAACTTGGGATCCTCCTTCCTCAGCTGGGATTACAGGTGTGTGCCACTATACCCAGCAGAATACTTGATGTTTTAAAATTAGAGTTTAGGCAGGAGGATCATGAGTTCAAGGCCAGTCTGGGCAACATAGCAGAACTCTGTCTAAATAGATAAATACAGTCAGTACTGTTTAAGTACAGTAGTTCATCATTATCCTGAAGGATACATTTCAAGACCTCTAGTAGATTCTACTGTCTAAAACTACCAATGGTACCAAACCTTGAACATCTTCCATCTTTTTTTCAGGGGGAGCTCCTGGGGATTGAACCCAGGGGTACTCTACCACTGAGCTACACATAGTCCTTTATTTTTATTTTGAGACAGGGTCTCGCTAAATTTCTGAAACTGGCCTCAAACTTGATGATCCTCTTGCCTTAGCCTCCCTGGTTGTTGTCTTTTCCATCTTACCTAAGCACCTATCACATACTATGGATGTAACTTTCTCTTTTTTCTTCTTTTTTTTTTTTTTTTGGTGGTACTGGGGATTAGACTTGGGGCCTCACACATGCTAGGCAACTGCTGTACTCCTTGCAGCAGTAAATTTTGCAGTTTGTGGTAAAACAGCAAAACTAGCATGGATTTTTTTTTTCTTTCACAATTTCATGAATAAAGATTTGTTCTTACCATATATCTTAGCAACCTCAGCATAGAATATTTTTCTCTTTCTTATTTATGCCTTTTCACTTAAAGGAAACACCTTCTAATTTTTTTTGACATATCCAGATTGGCAACATCACTAATAATTTGCTTTGGGGCTATTATCAAGTAAAGTAGGGGCTACTTTAACACAAGCACTGCATTACCTTGACAGTTAATCTGATGATTAAGATGGCCACTCATTGACTAATGGGTAGATATAATATACAGTACACTGAACAAAGGGGCAATTCATATCCTGGGTGGGATGGAGTAGGGTAGAGTGAGATTTTTATCACAATAAGAACAGCATGCTCTTATGAATTCTTTATTTCTGAATTTTCCATTTAATATCTTCAAATCTTGGTTGACTATATAGGTAACTGAAACTGCAAAAAGTAAAACTGTGGATAAAGAGGAGGGCAGCTACCATACTTGTTTTAAGGTATTCTGAGGTAGAAGAGTATAGATTCCTAAAGAATTATATAACTCATAGAGTAGTTCTGTGTATGCCCAGTGTTTCTCTATCTTGCTTTAGGCTTACTAGGTATTTGAGACCCTAATGTCAACTGTGGGGCTCCAGAGTTCCCTGGCTGTCTCAGATTAGCACAATATGATATCTGAGCAGTGCTTTGTAATCTACAGAACCCTGTATGTTTACTAGTTAATAATAACAACAGTAATAATCATATTAATATTTAGTATTAATACTAAGCCTATCAGCCATATGAGGATTTGTTATTGTGGTAAAATACTTATCATTTACATACAAATGTCCAAGTAGATCTTTCTATATCTACATACTATATATATATATATAAAGAAAGAAAAGAATGAGTATTATTATTTGGAGAGGCAAACTTATGGTTGAATTTGATAGCCAGTGGAAGTAGCTGCAGGAAAAGTGTTAAAGAAGATTTAAGACAAAGTCAGGTTAAAAAAAAAAAGGAAAAACAATAGTATTAAATGGAATGAGATCAAAGGCCAGAGCATTTGAGAAGGACAAGGTTTTTTAAAAAAAAAGTTAGGTAGCCCAGCATGTGGCATATAAATGCCAGCTACTTGGAGGGCTGAGGCAGGATGATCACAAGTTTAAGACCAGGGGCTGGGGATGTGGCTCAAGCGGTAGAGCGCTCGCCTGGCATGCGTGTGGCCTGGGTTTGATCCTCAGCACCACATACAAACAAAGATGTTGTGTCCGCCGAGAACTAAAAAATAAATATTAAAAAATTCTCTCTCTCTCTCCCCCACTCTCTTTAAAAAAAAAAAAAAAAAAAAAAAAAACAAGTTTAAGACCAGCCTGGGCTCTCATTAAGTTTAATGACACTGACTCAAAAAGAAAATTTAAAAAGAGCTGGCGACACAGCTCTTTGTAAATAGTGCTTGCCTAGCATGCACAAGGCCTTGGCTTTAATCCCTAGTACCCTGCACATGCATGCATGCCCCCCAAACCCCCTGCCACAGACACACACACACACAAACACACAAGGAGAAGGTGATGAGGAAGAGGGGAAGAGGAGTATCATAGTGGGGGAAATCACATGAAAGGATAAAAAAGTGCAAAAATTTGAGCTACCTATTTGTAAGTTATTAGAGATTGGAAGAATAGTCTCTAACTTTGTTTTTGGAATTTCAGGGGCTGCTTGGATGGGGTTATTACTTGATAATGCTTCCATTCCGGTTTACCTATTATACGATACTTGATATATTTAGGTATGTACCTCTATATTTATATATTAATAACAACTGTGTAGACCTTGGGACTGAAGCTTAGATGAGCATAAATTTTATGCTTTTATTAATTTTGACTTGTCAGATGGTTATCAGATTGAATATTCTTCCTGAACCTTTACTATAGTTTAAAATATTTTAAATTGTTCAAGCATAGTTGCAGATGTTATATAATGGAATTGTCTTGTCTGTTTGCAAGAATCAATCTGCCTACATTTATTGGTCACCCCTTTCTCCCTCCACCATGTTTGTCACTTCTACATTTCCTAGTTAATCCCCACATCCTTTACTTTCTAACCACCATTATCTCCTAACTTCACACTCCTTGGAACTTTTATCCTAAACTGCTTCTCCATCTGACTACTCATAATCTCAACAAATTCTCTTGTCTGAGGTCACCTACTTTGCCCTGGATTCCTCCTACAGTAGTGGCATCTCTCTAGACACTCTGTCATGTACATTTCCCTCTACCCTGACAATCTCTAGGATGCTGACACTGGATCCCTTTTGCATATACACTCACTTGCTTCATAACTTCACCTTCTAGCTTCCTTCATGTTACAATCAAAGAGCTCATTGTTGGAGGCTACAGAGGGTCCAAGGTTAGGAAATGCTGAGTGGAGCCTGACTTTCAGATTTGGTGTATCTGTCTAGAGCCACACCTAAGCTATATGGGAAACGAACATGTTTTGGATATTCAGTGCAGTAGGTGGAGCTAGAAATGTGACCTGTGCTTTGCATACAGTATAACCTTTACCTTCCTCCAAATATGGGGTTGGCTTTACTCTGCACTAAGGAGCAGAAGCTGGAAGTGATGGGCTAGAAGTTAGGACCTAGCAGCTACAGAAATTTAAGGATCAGATAATACCTTGGCCTCTTGGTGTTTTATGAGACTGTCTGCTTAATGGCTTCCTTGCTTTAGCAAAGTTCTTAATGGCCACTAATTACCTCCTTGGTACTTTTTCATCCTTGTAGGAATGGGCACATTTAAAACCTTTAGAATCATAATGAAGACTCTGTCCTAAATTGTGTTGGCTGTAGGAATGTGTTGTGATGAGAAATAAAAAAGTTAAAATCTTTATCCATTTCTCAAATTTTGAATGCTTAAAAAGATAACCTTAAAGTATTTCAGAGAATGTAGACAATATCAATTTTATGCAACATTTCTAATGACTCTCTTACATACACAACTTATTACATTTTGTGTTTCTTATTTTCTGTGGAATGTTTGTGTCAATGAATTTGGTTTGGTTACTCAGAAAAATATCTAGTGTAATTATATACACATGGGGGATTTGTTGAGGGGTGAAGGAATCGGCTTAGAATTTGATAAAGAAGATGTCATAGTTTAGTCACCTTTTCTGTGCTGAAAGTTCAAGTAAATGACTATTGTTTGCTTTCTTTGGGAAAATATGCATGGCATGTGTTACTAATTTTAATGCAGCTGTATCATCTAGGCAACTTGTTTATGTTGTGTAGCACATTGGCCCCTGCCCCATTGCCTTCTATGGAAGCTTGAAGCATAAAGAAATGGTGCTATACAAATAGAATGGCTCTTTAGGAATAGATGTGTGTTTCCATCAGGTAATGCATCCTTAACTTTACAGTAGCTACCCATACTATAAATCTGTCAGTATATCGTGGATTATTTTAAAAAATCTTCCTTCATGGACACATCAACCACAAATTATCAAGCCAAATTTACTTGCCCCTTTGAAGAGCAAGTAAATCACAAAAAGTTCAGGATTGAAGTCTCAGTCCATAATTTGAATTGCTTTGGAGTTTGAACAAAAATCCAAAATACCAGGAGAACAGAAACAAGAGAGAGGGGCAAATAGGACAAATAGAAAGAGGTGTCTGTTCTAGATTAGCACTGTCTAGTAGAACTTTCTGTGATGAAGGAATCATTCTATCTCTGCACTGTTCAGTATGGAAGCTAATGACCACATGGCTGTTAAGCACTTGAAATGTGGCATGTCTGACTGAGGCATTGAATTTTTAATTGTTTTGACTTAATAACATTTAAATTTAGGATAGCCATAGTGGCTAATGGTCAGTGCTACTCTATTAAACAGTATCTGGGAGCATGGCCTGACCCCTAGTCTTTTTTACCATAGTATCTTCCTTTTCCACCCCTTCTGGTTCTCAATTTTTCTGCAGAAAGCACTCCAGTCATTTGTTTAGGCCAATGTTGGTATTTATAATCCTAGTAGTTTGCATTCTTCTTGAACAGGCCATGGAACAACACTTGCAGCTTTATGGCTTTTGAGCCAGATTCTACTCCCAGGTTTGATGATCCACTTAGACCATTCACCTCCCTTTGCTGCCATGCCTCTGGCTCTGTTGTAGGAAACTGTACAAACCGGCCCACTCCATATGCACTACAGTAACCTGGATTCATGTGATTATTTATTCCTTCTTCCCCAGGTTTGCTCTTCGTTTTATACGGCCTGACCCTCGCAGCCGGGTCACTGACCCCGTTGGGGACATTGTTTCATTTATGCACTCTTTTGAAGAGAAATATGGGAGGGCACACCCTGTCTTCTACCAGGGAACGTACAGCCAGGTCAGTGCCACAAACCATGTAGATGCCAACTTACTGATATGATTCTGTCCTCAAAGGAAAGCATAGCCCAGCACTGATCATGTCTTTTACTCTAAAATCTTAAATAGCTCTTCACTGCTTACAGGGAAAGAAAACAACAACAACAATAACAAAAAAAAAACTGTACCTTTTAGCTGGGCCCTCTTTGATCTAATTCCAATGTTCTTTTGAGGTCTTTTTGCATAACTTATTTCCCTATATCCTACGTTCTGGCCAAACCCTTCCCTCAACACATTCTATACTTTCCTACCTCTGTGCCTTTGCTTTTGCTATTCCCTCCACATGGAATGCCTTCCTCACATTTTGGCTAATTGAAATCTTGCCCATCTTCAACCAGCTCATGTCATTCCCCTTTCTAACCATTCTAATTATTGTGTTCTGTCCTGCTCTACCTTATAGTCTAAAATATTAATTTCTCCTTTTGTTCTCCCCCTGCCCTTTTAAAATTTATAGCATTTTCCACTTCCTCCTTATAATTATTTGAGTTCATTTCTTATATCCTTTACCAGACTGTACATGGCTTGAATGCAAAGGCTAAATCTTTTTTGACCCCTTACAGAATTGAATAAAGTTATAAGTCTTAGATTCAGAGTAGCTCATCTCATTTATCCTAAGCCACATAAACCTCTGACTATCACCTCCTAGGGGAGGAAAACTTTGGAGTTCTCTGGGTGTTAGGTATTTCTCTAGTTGGTCAGAGAAAAAGAGAATTAAGACTGTGGATATTGGCAAAAGGGTAGTTTTATTCTGCAGCCTTTAGAATTCCTGAATCTATCTAGAGAAAGAGAAAACTGCTTATCCTTGCTTCTGCTTTGATTTTTCCCACATCTGCTTTTTCTCACAGTTATTCTCCTTGCTGGCTGCTACCACTGCAACCAACCAGCAGCAAACATCTACTAATGGCATTAAGGCCCTGTGCTGAATGCTGGAGACACAGGGATGAAAAAGATGGGCACCTCTCATGTACCCTCTTTGCTGTGATTCTAGGGGTAGACCACCACTGGCCATTCAGAAAATAATTAAAGTAAATGGTGCTCAGAAGTAAACACATGCAAAAATATAAACAAGACTCTTGGACACTAGCCTTAACTTTGAGAATCTTTTAAATCCTGTGCTCCTTGGAATGACTTTGGGTCCCATAATCCTTCATTCCTGCTTGTTATGTGGCCTATGATCAGGGTCATCTTCGCAGGTTTTTTTTTTTTTTTCCAAGGATGTTATTTATAGCTGTGAAGTGACAGTTCTCACCTCCCTTTTCACCTGGTCAAATTCTCCTTTTTTTTCTTTAGACTGTGGAACAGCTGGCTTTTCTGTGATTTGTAGGGAACCTTTGTATGTCAGCTTGTCTACTTTCATGTGCTTGATACAATTTAAATCCTAACAACTCTAAAACCTTTTTATTAAAGCTTATTAGTATGGACTTTTTATGGGGAGAAAAATACCAGGGGTGCAAAGGTAGGAGCCCAGGATCTTTTTAGGTTTCTTGCTCACATTTTTTCCTTATTTTTCTTTTTTTCATATGTTTGTAGTGTATATGTTAGGACCCTTAGCCTCAGTAAAAGGTCAGGGCACTGTTTTTATAATAATTAGTGATCTTCTTTTTCTTATAGGCACTTAATGATGCCAAGCGGGAGCTTCGTTTTCTTTTGGTTTATCTTCATGGAGATGACCACCAGGACTCTGATGAGTTCTGTCGGTAAGTTAATTAATTGTTTTCTTTCTCTTTTCTGACCTTTCTGCTGACAGTTTATAGTCAACAAATTGTTCTTACTTCTTTTCATCCTTTTCCACAGCAATACTCTCTGTGCACCTGAAGTTATTTCACTAATAAATACGAGAATGCTGTTCTGGGCATGTTCTACAAACAAGCCTGAGGGATATAGGGGTAAGTTGTGTTTCTTTTGCCTTATTGAGATTATTGGGGGTATCTTTGCCAAGGTCTTGAAAGACACACCATGTCATTTGTAACATGACTGTTCTGTGGTAGACACTGTACTAGATGTGGTTTTTATATTATGTTATTTAATCTTCTTAGCAATCATGAGAGGATTGTATTACTTCTACTTTGTGGCTTAGGAAACGGTCTCAGAGAGTTTAAGCCACAGGCTTGAGATCACATAGTTAATAAGTTTTGGAGCAAGATCAGGTCTGACAGACTTTCATTCTTTACAGTTAATCATTGCCAGAGACTTTTATTTTTAAAAATGAGCCTTAGCTAGCAATTTGCACTTTAATCTCAATGGTATTTTTATTGAAGAATTTATTCTCCTCATCAGCAATTTTAACAGAGCTTCTTGCATAGTGAGTTAGCTGTTTGAGTACCCTGAGTGCTGATATGGACTTAGGAAGCTCTGGTCTTTGCTGACTCTTAATTGGAGATAAATATTTTTAGAAGTCATTAGAAGATATGAAGACAAAAAATAAATAAAGAAAGAAAGAAAGAAGATATGAAGACATCCAGTGAAGAAAAAGGCATTGTTCTGTAGCTCCTTGTCTCCAGCAGCCCTGAGTGTGTGATAGCATGTCAGGCATTATGCTGATCTTAAGAACCAAAGATGCAGCAGGTGTTTTCTTTGCATCCTGGAATCTGAATCTTTTTACTCCCTAATTATGTCTTAAACATCTGATATGTTCCTGCAGCATACATTTTGCCATTCTAACATGGCTTTGTGAGGCTGGTAGTGGAGATGAAGAGAAGAAACTAAGGATACCTTTTATAGAGATTTATAAAATCCCTTCTTATAAGGAAAATGGAACTCCATTATGGTCAAATTTTGGTTATTTGGAGACCATCTTTCTTTCTCCTTTGGAGCAGAACAGGTAGCCTTTTTAGACCAAGGGAAAGTAATAAGGAAGGAAATTAAGCAAGAAAAAGAAAAGATAGAAGATGATGTTGGGAATCATCGCCAGTAGCATCAGGCTAGGTGAGACTTGTAAACTTGTCCCCTTTTAGGCTTGACCCCTAGAGTGAACTATGCTAAACAGTACAAAGATTTTTTTTATAGATCCTTTTCCTATCATTAGGAAGATATTGTCTTTGAAGTCTGCAATATACTAACCACACCCCTGGAAAGCCTGTCCTATTCTAATTAAGCACCTAGGTGTGGGGATTCAAAAATATAACAAAGAGAGCTGGGCGAGGTGGCATAAACCTATAATCCCAGCAGCTCAGAGGCTGAGGCAGGAGGATCACAAGTTCAAAGCCAGCCTCAGCAAAAGTGAGGCCCTAAGCAACTTAGTGAGACCCTGTCTCAAAATACAAAAATAGGGCTGGGGATGTGGCTCAGTGGTCAACTACCCCAGAGTTCCATCCTGGTAACCTCCCTGCCCCCCACCCCTAAAGAGAAAAGATTAAGAATCTAGGAAGGGAGCTGGGCATGGTTGTGATCCCAGTGCCTTGGGAGGCTGAGGCAGGAGGACCTCAAATTCAAAACCAGCCTCAGCAAAAGTGAGGTGCTAATCAACTCAGTGAGATCCTGTCTCTAAATACAAAATAATAGGGCCGGGGATGTGGCTCAGTAGTTAAGTGCCCCTGAGTTCAATCCCTGATATTAAAAAACAAACAAACAAAAAATGTCTAGGAAGGGAAAAGAGAAGCAGAGATGAATGTTATTTCCCATTTATCTCAACTGGGATTAAAGCAGTTTTCTCTCTCCCTTTATGGAAAATTTGAGAGTTGATTTGTTTTATCCCCAAGTTCTGCCCTTAATGTCTTGGATGTTTCTGTCAGTCTCACAGGCTTTACGAGAGAATACCTATCCATTCCTGGCCATGATTATGTTGAAGGATCGGAGAATGACTGTGGTAGGACGGTTAGAGGGCCTCATTCAACCTGATGACCTCATTAACCAGCTAACGTTTATTATGGATGCAAACCAGACATACCTGGTGTCAGAACGCTTAGAAAGGTATGAGAGACTTTCTGAAAGGAAGAGATCAGTTTGTGTATCTGGAGGGCTGACCTGGGACTCCACAAACCCTTTTTCCCTTCTCTTAAGCAATTTTAATAGTGCTTCCTAATTGGGGTCAAGATGTTTGCATGTTTTGACCTGAATTACTCTACATCATTTCATCTGTTCTTAGAGGTATAAATCAAAATATAGGGTTTTATCCTCAGGAATGAGTATTGTGAGCCGGGCATGGTGGCACTTACTTGTAATCCCAGCAATTCAGGAGGCTGAGGCAGGATTGCAAGTTTGAGGCCAGCCTGGGCAACTTAGACCCTGATAAAATAAATTGAAAAGTGCTGGGAATATAGTTCAATGGTACTGTGTCCCTGGATACAGTCCCCAGTACTGGAAGGAAAAAAAAAGGGAAGAAAGTATAAAACAAGAATGTGTATTTATTCAACCATTTTGATTGGCAAAATATTTGTGCTATGTGAAAAAATAGGAAATACACCAAATTGTTGTGTTATTTTATGTTTTTAGTGGAATTCATTTTTGGTCATGGGGGTGGTGTGATAGGGGTTGTTATTGTGGTTAGTAGAATTCTGAATAATGTTTCCACCTTTTCAAATCTTTTATGATGTATATATGAGCCAAGTGCTATGTATACAATAGTGCAGTAATTTAGAAGGGTATTTATAAAATACAGTATTGATGATTATTTCAAAATAATAATAATAATGTTATGATAAAGGATAAGCTTTTATTTTAAAAGTTAAAAATTGAGAGGGAAGCTTGTAATTTCTTTTCCTGCCAACTTATACTGAGGAAAGAGATGGCTCTTTCAGATTCTGCCATTCTCTGCTTTTAAAATCCTTCAGAGGATCAACATTTTCACCCTGTTCCAAATTTTCAACATAAAAATTCACAGAGGTCTGGGGATATGACTCAGTACTGCATGAAACTCTGGGTTTAATCCTGAATGCCACACACAAAAAGAGGGGCGGGGAGGGGGGAATGTAATCACAGAGCTATGTGAAATTGCTGTTTTCCTTTTTATACTTTTGATCTGTTCATAGGGAAGAAAGGAACCAGACCCAGGTGTTGAGACAACAGCAGGATGAGGCCTATTTGGCCTCTCTCAGGGCTGACCAGGAGAAAGAAAGGAAGAAAAGGGAGGAACGGGAGCGGAAGCGGCTGAAGGAGGAGGAGGTGCAACAGCAGAAGCTGGCAGAAGAGAGAAGGCGACAGGTGATGGAGCATGCCTCTGTTCTCTCTGATTCCCAAACTACTGAGATTGCTTAAGTGTGAAAGGAACCTGGTGTTGACACACACCAGCAATTCCAGCTACTTGGGAAGCTGAGGCAGAGGATGTTAAGTTCAAGGCCAGCCTGGAGAACTTAGAGAAATTAAAAAAAAAAAAAAAAGTGGAAAAAAAATGTGAAAAAGAAAACATGAAAGGAAAAATTATGTGGTAATTATGGGTGATTTATAATTTTTTGACCTTATTCATTCTTAGTACTAGTGTAAGCTGATAACACATTTCAGTAATGTACTTGTTATAGCCAGGGTCTTTTAGCCATTACCCTTTTCCTCAAATAGTCTAATACCTGAACATGGTCAGTAAATAACATATGTGATGCAATAGTTGTTTCTTATCTCTTGCCAGGGGTTTTTCTGAGAGTAATTAGTTATTAGTTTTTCTTCTGAGTGCATAATAAACCTACATGATCCTGTTTCTGTAGTTGAGCTGTATTCACCTTTGCTTTTGTCTCTACAGAACTTACAGGAGGAAAAGGAAAGGAAGTTGGAGTGCCTGCCTCCTGAGCCTTCCCCAGATGACCCTGAAAGTGTCAAGATAATTTTCAAATTACCCAATGATTCTCGAGTAGAGAGACGATTCCACTTTTCACAGTCTCTAACAGTAAGCATCACTTAAGTGGGTTGAAGTGTTTCTGACATCTGGGCCATAGGTCTAGAAGCTTTTATAGCCTTAATTCCTTTTTTTTTTTTAAAGAGAGTGAGAGAGGAGAGAGAGAATTTTTTTTAATATTTATTTTTTTGTTCTCGGCGGACACAACATCTTTGTTGGTATGTGGTGCTGAGGATCGAACCCGGGCCGCATGCATGCCAGGCGAGCACGCTACCGCTTGAGCCACATCCCCAGCCCTAGCCTTAATTCCTTATTTGTTTTTGTTCTATTTTGTTTTATTTGTTTCTGTGTTTTGCAGTGCTGGGAATTGAACCCAGGGCTTTGTACTTGCTAGGCAAGCACTCTACCATTGAGCCTCTACATAGCCTTCTGAGAGTGTTATTAGTATATCTTCAGCTCTGATGAACAGGGAAAGAAACAAGAGAAGGGGTGTGACATCAGAAAACACCAGGAAGATTTCTTCTTTTCTGGCTATCAGCTCAAAGCATTTTTTTTTTTTTTTAATCTTTAAAAATCAAACCCAGTGTCTCACGCTTTCGAGACAAGCATTCTACCACTGAGCTACAACCCCAGCCTGAACTCAAAGCTTTTTTTTTTTTTTTAAAGTTTTCTTTCATTATAATGTTTGAACTCTGCTAAAAAAAAAAAAAAAGAAGGCCATGTTCTTCCATGTCTTTGAGGCTCTTCCAGGTTCTCTTTTGGTATTGATTTCAGAACTCCTGGTTGTTTATAGAAAGCTTTGTCTTCAGTGACCTAAGAATCACTGAATTACATATCTGAATATAAGTAGTTCAGGTGCCTTTATCTCTCCCTTTATGCCCTTCTTATCATATAAGAAGCCCCACTTCCTGAAGCTCCTTATTTATTTGAATCCATATTTGTTATTGTTATTTCCATAGGTAAGTAGTTAAAAGCAGAGACTCTTAGAGTCTCACAGAATGAGAACCAAACTGTCATATTACCAGAGTTTCTAGATACATTTCTTTAGTTTCGATACATATCTAGCCTAAATTTCTTCATTGGTAAAATTGGTATAGTAATATTACTAAGTTGCTTGCTCAAGTTACATGTTTACGTGGACATGTAGATTTTAGCTTGTATTACTAAGTTTCACAGTTTGTACATCTGAGCTCTATGGAATTTCTAGCCCCAAAGCTCAGATAAAACTGTATATAAAATAACCACAATTTACTCTTCTGAGAGTTTTAGAGAAAAAAATCTATTAAAATTGTGGAACATGGGCTGTGCTTTTGTAGCTCAGTGGTAGAGCACTTGCCTAACACATGTGAGGCACTGGGTTCAATCCTCAGCATCACATAAAAGTAAATAAATAAAATAAAGGTATTGTGTCTGTATACAACTAAAATTATTATTATTTTTTAAATTGTGGAATGTGGGCTGGGGATATAGCTCAGTTGGTAGAGTGCTTGCCTCGCATGCACAAGGTCCTGGGTTCAATCTCCAGCACTCCCCACCCCCACCCCCAAAAAAATTGTGGAACAGAATAAGAATAGGCCTGTGATTAAAGGGGAACCAATTATTTCTTTTTTCCATATTTTTTTTATTGCTGCATTATAGTTGTACATAGTGGTGGAATTTGTTGTTACATATTCATACATGCACATAATATAATTTGGCCAATATCAGTCTTCAGTATTTCCTTTGGGAGCTCTTTTCAACTAAAGTCTTATAAATAGGTTTCTCCCTAAAAGATGTTTCTTTAAAAAGACCACCCTGCTGGGCCTGATGTGCACATCTGTAATCCCTGTGACTCGGGAGGCTGAGTAAAGCCGGAGAATCATAGGTTTGAAGCCAGCCTCAGCAACTTAGCAAATCCCTAAGCAGTTAATATTGAGATTCTGTCCCCAAATAAAAAAATAATAGGATATAATTTAGTGGTAAAACATCCTGGGTTCAATCCTCAGTACCAAAAAGAAAAAGAACATCATAACCAGCTGAGGCTGAAAGAAATGTTTGGTTTTAAATTGGGCTTGCAGAGGGAGAAAGAAAGTGTAAAGGAGGAGAAGTGCAGTGCTGATTCTGGCCTGGAATTTAACATTCACAGACATAACAACATATAACCAGATAATGATTTAGAGTGTTTCAGTGCTTTTTAGATCTTGTGTCATTTTCCTATCAGCTCGGATCTCCACATATAATATCAGGGAATGACACATTTGCACATGATGCTCAGCTCTTGATAGTGGTAAAATGCTAAAATGAAAAAGGATAAAAACTCTAAATTCCATGAGTGGGCAGAAAAGTGGCATCTGGCTTTCTCTTAAATGTGTATAAAAGAGATCCAATTTATACTCAGCCACACACTCATCTTTCTGTCCATTATAAACTAAAAAGGACATAATGTGGTGACATGATTATTGGTGATGTCAGCTCTTTTCATTGGTAAGTGAAAACATGCCAGTTTTATAAGAATATTGGATAGTCTCAAGCAATAATTGATATACAAAGTATTATTTCAGGGTTGGGGATGTGGCTCACTGGTAGAGCATTCGCTTAGCATGCATGGGGCCCTGGGTTCCGTCCCCAGCACCAGGAAAAAAATATATATATATTATTTTACCCTCAGATGAAACCTGTTTTGGATTCATACCAAGAATACTTGATGTAAATCTAACTGATGCATCTTAAGAAAATGAGAGTTAGTATTAATGGAGATTGCAAAGAATCAGAAAATGCTTGAAGTTGATGGACTAAAATATGACAAGTTTATAAAGTCATTAGATAAGGGAGAAATAGATTTAATCCATAAATTCTAAAAATGTAGCTTCTTAAAATTCTCTGAAGAATTGAAGACAAAGGAGAGAAAGACTACTTCATGCAGAAGGGAATAAGCCAAGAAAATTCATTGTTCTGAGAGGTAGAACAAAAAGAAAATATATTCTTTTTTTTTTTAATATTTATTTTTTAGTTGTAGTTGGACACAACACTTTTATTTCACTTGTTTATTTTTATTTTTTTAAAGAGAGAGAGAGAATTTTAATATTTGTTTTTTTTAGTTATTGGCGGACACAACATCTTTGTTTGTATGTGGTGCTGAGGATTGAACCCAGGCCGCACGCATGCCAGGCAAGCACGCTACCACTTGAGCCACATCCCCAGCTCCCACTTGTTTATTTTGGTATGTGGTGCTGAAAATCAAACCCAGGGTCTTGCAAGTGCAAGACAGTGCTCTACTGCTGAGCCACAACCCCACCCCCGGAGAAAATATATTCATACAAAACAAAAGGAAGGATAATTTGAATGATGTGTTCCTCCTTTTGAGGGTTGACCTGAAACAAAGTAACACAATTCACAACACAGAGTCTTTGATAGAAATAGAAGCATGATGGAGACAACCTGTTCTTATTGTGGGCATTAAAAGATAGAAATAACCATGGCCTATATACAAGCATATTGTTCACACTTTAAGTTTTAGCAGTCTGAGTTCTGCTAACTGCCCACTTTGCACTAAATGTTTACCTGTAGCTTCTCAGAGCCAGAACAGGGTGAGGAATCCCTTCCCACAGAGGGAAGTCCATGTAAGAGTGTCACATTTCCCCCAGGGCCTTACACATGCTAGGCAGATGCTACACTGTTGAGCTATATCCCCAGCCCTTTTACTTTTCTTTTTTAAGTCTTTTTTTTTTTAAATATTTTATAGTTGCCAGTGGATTTTTTTATTTGATTAATTCATTTATATGTAGTGCCAAGGATCAAACCCAGGGCCTCACATATGCCAGGCAAGTGCTCTACCATTGAGCCACAACTTCAGCCCCCCAGCCCTTTTTAAATTTTATTTTTGAGGCAGGGTCTCAATAAGTTGCCCCAGTTGGCCTCTTTCTACCCTCTTACGTCAGCTTCTTTAAGAATATAAAATCTTTTTCTTATTTATTTATTTATTTATTGGTGGGCACAGTACCTTTTATTTATTTTATGTGGTGCTTAGGATCAAATCCAGTGCCTCACATGTGCTAGGCAAACACTCTACCACTTAGCCACAACCCCAGCCCAAATGTCAAATCTTGATCAGGTTAAAGAGTGTGTTTACATGAATGGCAACTCAAATCTGAGTCCAGATAGCTCAGGTTGGTATCTAAAAATCTGAACATAATAAGAATATACATAGAAAGTCATAGATTTACAGATTTAAAGTTTTGGTTTTATACACACATGTACTAAATGTGGGAGTTTGTATATATGTTTATCCATACATACATAGGCATATTCTCCATAGTGAGTACCTAGAAACAGCACCTCCCATTCAAAATAAGCATACTCAGCACCAAGATCTTGGCTTTTGAATACCATTGTCCATTAAGAAAACAGGGCTGGAGATGACGTTCTGTTGTAGAGCACTTGCCTAGCATGCATGAGGTCCTGGACTCACTCAGTCTCTAGCACCACAAAGAAGAACTAGATCTCTCTGGAGGACATGCCTGATTCCAGGACTTGGACAAGGAATATAAAAGATTATCCTAGAACATCTTGATCCTGCAAGCAAGGAATTGTTCAGAAATTGATGACATGTTAGACACTGAAGGCAGTCATTCATGGTGACTATATCTGGAGTAGTTTGAACATTAAAATAATGATTGTAACATTATATCTTATTGAGTAAAATAAGAAGACAGAAATTTGTATTGCTACAAATAAATGTAAATGTTTAAGGAAAGAATATCTTCATAGTTTCAGAGTGTTTGATAGAAATAGAAATATATCCTATCCCCAAAATATATCCTAACTGAAGAAAAAGCATAACTTCACTGGAGAGACCTGGCAGACACCAACTGAAACAGATAATCAAAATGAACATCATAGATAATGGAACAAATTTAAAATGTGCTCCAGTCGAATAGGGTACATTGAATAGAGTGTAGCATCATTTCCGAAATACTCCTATCAAGGATGCACAACCTGAATTTGATTATAAATAAATATCAGACAAACTGAAAGACATTCTGAAAAATATTTGACCATACTTTATATACAAATTGAATGATTTCTTCTGAACTAAAGGAGATTTAAGAGTCATGACAAATGTAACAGTTCTAAACTAGATCATTTTTGCTAGAAAAGACAATTGGCAAAACTTAAGTGGGGCCCAAATAATGTAATATAGTCCAACCCTCCCTATCTGTGAGTTTTGTATCTATGGATTCAAACAACACAGATCAAAAATGTAATGTCATTATTTATTCTCTAAACAATACAGAAGATAAACAACATATAGCATTTACATTGTTAGATATGATAAGCAATCCAGAAATGAGTTAAGGTTATTCATTTTATATAAGGGACTTGAGCATCTGGGGATTTTGGTATCCACAATGGGGTCCTGGAACCAATCTCCCATGAATACTGAGGGATATATTATATTATGGTAATAATTTGTCAATTAGATTTCCTGATTTTTTTTTATACCTTTGTTTTGTCTATATTTATGTGGTGCCGGGGATCGAACTCAGTGCCTCATGCATGCTAGGCAAGCACTGTACCCACTGAGCCACAACCTTGGCCCCTAGATTTCCTGATTTTGAAGGCAGTATTGTCATCATGTAGAAGGTTGTCCTGTTTGTAAAACATACATACCTTCAAGAATTTTGGGGTGATGAGACATCAGGTTGGCAGCTCACTCAGACCTGGTTCAAAGAAAAAAAAAAATTCTATATCCTACACATCCAGATTTTTTGTAACTTTGTGATTATTATTATTTTTTTTTAACAGATGAATCAATTCAGAGTAGGACTAATATTGATCTTGGGTGATTTCTTTTTAAAGGACTACCCCACATATTTGTTCTGGTAAATGGGAACACCTGAAAATTCTAGTGTAATATGACTGCTTCATGTCCCATAATCATCTTAGGAAGAGTTGGGTGACATTTGACTTTATAGTGGTGCATGCATCTCTTTTTCTCACTATCATTCTTTTTCTATATGACTTCTGCAGGTAATCCACGACTTCTTATTCTCCTTGAAGGAAAGCCCTGAAAAGTTTCAGATTGAAGCCAATTTTCCCAGGCGGGTACTGCCCTGTGTTCCTTCAGAGGAATGGCCCACCCCTCCTACACTGCAGGAGGCGGGACTCAGCCATACAGAAGTTCTCTTTGTTCAGGACCTAACAGACGAATGACACTTTTTCTTCCTCTCCCCCTCCTACCCTAATCCCTAAAAGAAATGGAGAAAACAAAAAAAGAGAGTAATTCATATTATTATTATTATAATACAATATTTTTTTTAAAAGACTGCTGCATCCTAAGGAAGGATCAGAAACCATGCTGCCTGCAAGAGTCACAACCTGTGTGTGTGCACAAGGTTAGCAGTGAACGTACCCACTTGGCAAACTCACCCATCCCTATGGCCTCCGTACCATGCATCTTCCAAGTGAATGGCGACTCTTCACCTCCAACCCGTCCATTGTCGCAACTGGGGAAGGGGACATTCCCACTAGTTTCCATTCATTCTTGCTTTTATGGAAAATAAAAGTGAAAAACCTCTATCAACCAGCTACAGCAGCATCTCCTGAGGACTTGCTTCTTCCACCTCTGGAGAAGAGAGGGAAGAGAAAGCACAGAACAGAGATGTTCCTTGAACTGCCACAGTTTATGTATAACTTTGTTTCTCTTGCTTTGTAATGACCAAAGGATTGAGGCTGACATAGGTGTATTTCTTTTCCTTAACATTGTTTGATAAAGAACCAATTCTTAAACATGAGTTTATGCCCTGGGCTCCTTTAGCCCATAATAGTGTAATAAAGGTGCCCCGGGCTGGTTTGTGCTTATTTCTGCTATTGCCCCTCTCATGTTCCCAGAGAGGTCCCATTTTGGTCCAACTCTTGCCGTCCTTTCTTACCACCTAACCACCCCACTTGGAGGAATAGAGGAATCTGTAGCCCCACAAAGGCCGTATATGTACAGATTACACCCATGTGTGTGGTGAACGTTCACCTTTACATACAACTGCAGCTTTGCCTTGGATCTGTACCAGGTGGTGGTGAAGGATCCGAACCAAAGGATAGCAGCTCTTCATTCCTCTTCTGACATTGCATGCTGCTTCTCCCAGCTTTTCTGAATTGCCAAGCGTGGTGCCTTCCCAAGGACTGACATGGCCTGCTGTGGAGCCAGCAGAACCACATGAGAGTGCCCTGCCTGTCAGTGGAAGTGTGTTTTAAGTATGGAACCAGAGGAGAGGTCCTGAAGAGAAACAACACTGGACTCCCAGCCTTCGTAAGCTGTTGAAAGGCACAGATCACTTTCTGATGTAGCTACCAGCTAGAGGCAGTGGTATCCTCTCCCTCTATTGCTGTATTGAAGTAATAGTTCCCCCCGACCCACCTCTGGATGTCTTGTCTGTGGTTGAGTTTATGATAATGGGTACATGGGTCAGGCTGTGTATTAACATGCTATTGTTCAATAGCTTGATGGGTGCAGGCTTATACATAGAAGCCTTCCGAAGTCCTATGGTTGCTAGCATGATATGAAGGGCAGGGCTTCAGGTCAGGTTTAAAGTACGACTTGATAGATAGGTTTTAGTTAATCAACAGAGAAAGCCTTTGGAGACGACATATCTACCTAAGGACCACTTTCTTTACTAGTAGTAATAGGCTTACTGTTCTCTCAGCCCTCTGCAGGTTTGTTGAAGTAAACACCATGGGACTGAGGGAGGTACCTCATCCATAATACCTGGGTAGTGTGAGAATTTTCCAGTGACCTTGATACAGGAATCTAGAACACCATCTGTAGGGAAAGTAGTTCTGTTCCTACCTGCCTATCATCCTTCCACTTGGTTTCCTGCTGTCCCAGAGCCAGATGGGTGGAAAACTACCCCCTCACAAATTCTCAAAATGTATCTGGAGTGGACATCAGATGAATGATGTTCTCCACTCAACCTTGGATGAAGTGTGCTCATTGACAACCATGCAAAGAGGAATTTCTCCACTCAAGAGCCTCCCTCTCTGTTTGAAATTCACAGCTGTTTCCCTGGCAGCACATGGGAGGGTGTGAAGGACCTTCATTAGGCTGGGTGTACAATGTAAGTATTTTGCCCACATCTCCTTGGGAAAGTTATTTTTTTCTCCAGTCTCATTCTAAAATGTGCACTTTATGCCTCTTGCCTTTCTTTGACAACTGTTTAGTAAAGGAGGTCAGATGCCAGAAAATTAAGACAAGGTCCCTCTATCAATACAACTCTTGGGACAGCCTGCCAATTTACTGTAGGTTTCAAGAAGCTTCAGCAGAAGCACATGCCCGTATCTAGTCCCTTTTAGACCCTGTGCCTGCCTCCTTGCTGCCCCTACTACTGCCGCCTGGATGTCATTTCCTTTCCTTGTAGGTGAAATATGGGCTGCACATTTTATCACTTAATGCCTGTACAATCTGTTACTCCCGAGGACCTCCGGGAGCTTGATGGGACCTGCAAGGGAAAAAAGGCTGAGGTGCTGGTGAGCTACAAGCATTTGCTCATTTCCATATCACTTCTGGGATATTTCAAATGGCAAGTCATCAACTGAAGTAAACACTTGTTTGAAGTTTTGTTCTTCACTCTCAAAACTGAAGTTGTAGATACAGCTGAATAACCATGGAACACGATCAAGCAAAGACACCTATTGGGGTCATTGAATTTTTGCAGCCTGGTGGAATCCTTCTGGTCTTTTCTTCCACTTGTGCAGAATTTCCTGCAGCAAATATTTCTCCTTGCTTGCCTCTACCATGAGATTTGGAGAAGGAATGGCAGAAGGAGACTGTCTCTTTAAAAAAATAAAAAAGAACCTGGAATCAACTAAGCAGTCACTATGAAAATTGTTAACCGTGCCAAGGCCAAGGAAAGAGTTTCAGAAAATGAAGAGTGGTAACTCCCAGAATACAAAGTCAGGGGAGTATTATCACCTGGTGCTTGAACAAGGAGCTCCACCTTACAACTTTTTTTTTTTTTTTTTTTAAGGATTTGTAAGGAACGCAGCAATGGGAAATCCATCCACAAAGGATGCAGTGCCCCAACTTGTACTGCAGCTGAATAGTTACGCGATAATTTCCTGAAGAAATCTAGTGTACTTTAAATTTTTTTCATAAAAGTTTACATTGTATTGTAGGTTAACATTAAATGTTTTATAACAAAAATTTCACAACTGACTATGGGTCTTTCTGTCCAGTAGAGGTGTGACATTTTTTTCTATATGTGAGGGAAAGGTTGAAAAACATTTTGGAGTAAATGGGATATCGCATTGTCAAGAAGCAAGGAAGAGGGCTGGGGATGTGGCTCAAGCGGTAGTGCGCTCGCCTGGCATGCGTGAAGCCTGGGTTCGATCCTCAGCACCACATACCAATAAAGATGTTGTGTCCGCCGAGAACTGAAAAATAAATATTAAAAAAAAAAAAAAAGATTGAAGTCTAAAAAAAAAAAAAAAGAAGCAAGGAAGAAGCCGGTGCAGCACACCTGTGATCCCAGTGGCTTGGCTAAGGCAAGAGAATCACAAGTTCAAGGCTAGCCTCAGCAACTTGGCAAAACTCTGTGTCAGCATAAAAATAAAAAGGGCTGGGGTTGTAACTCAGTAGTAAGTTTCCTCTAGGATCAATCCTCAATAACAATTTTTTTAAAAATCAGAAATAAGGAGTTAAAATAGATCTATATTGGGCTGGGGATGTGGCTCAAGTGGTAGCGCACTCGCCTGGCATGCGTGGGGCTCTGGGTTCGATCCTCAGCACCACATAAAAATAAAGATGTTGTGTCCACCGAAAACTGAAAAATAAATTTAAAAAATAGATCTATATTGTATCCCTGTGAGAAATAGCAATTTAGGCAATATGGTAGTGTAAAAAGCAGGCAGATCTGGTGGTATCAAATTTTGGTTTTCATTTATCAGCTTTGACCTCAGGTGAGTTCTTAGCTCCCATAAGCTTTAGTTTCCTTAGTCATAAATGAAACTTGCAATCTTCTTCAGGATAGATTTGAAGAACAAATTAGCCAAAAATGGTGAGGCACACTGGTAATCCCAGCCTCTCAGGAGGCTGAGGCAGGAGGTTTGCAGGTTCAAAGCCAGCCTCAGCAACTTAGACCTTGTCTTCAGAAATAAAAAGGGCTGGGTGTAGCTTGGTGGTAAAGTGCCCCTGGATTCAATCTTCAGTAACCCCCGCCTCCAAAAAAAGAGAACAAATCAGTGTGAAGCACCTTACATAGTTTAGATGCCATCATTTGTTCCCCCTTTCCTGTAAGGATATATTTTGAAGGAATATTTTCTTGCAGAAATAACTTATTTCGGGGCTGGGGTTGTGGCTCAGTGGTAGAGTGCTTGTCTAGCATGTGTGAAGCACTGGGTTTGATTCTCAGCACCATATATAAATAAATGTCCAGTGAACTAAAAAATATTTTTTAAAAAAACTCCCTTTCATAGGGAGTTTATTCAATTTTTTTATTCCTTTTTCTTTTGGTGAGGAGTGGTAACCCTCACTGGGGATTTAACTAAGGCCTCACCCGTGCTAAGCAAGTTCTCTACCACTGAACTACATCCCCAGCCCTTTTCTATGTTTTATTTAGAGACAGGGTCTTCTTGAGTTGCTGAGTACCTCACTGAACTGCGAGGCTGCCTTAGAACTCGTGATCCTCCTGCCTCAGCCCCCCGAGTTGCTGGGATTTCAGGTGTCCAGCGCCAGCTCTGTTTTTGTTTCTCCTGGTAAAACAATGATGAGAGAAAAGAGTAACTCCATTCCAACAGATTCTGGGCTATTGGAATTCCTCTCCTAGAGTATTTTCCCCGTTTTCATTTAAGCTTCAACCTTTCTCTACATCTGTCTTCACCTATCTTTTCCTGTGCTAAGAACTCATGCCTGTAAATTACAGATTTGTATGTGTGTACATATGATACTACCTCTAAGCTACATCCCCAGCCCTTTGTTATTTTTTAGGCAGGCTCTCACAAGCTGCCCAGGCTAGTTTCAAACCTGCAGTACTCCTGCCTTCTCCTCCGTAGTTGCTAAGATTACAGGTATGAATCATCACAGCTGGCTGAATTATGGATTCTTGTTACCTTCAAGGTCTGCCTGCTTGCTTATCCAAAGAGGTGGAGTTGGGGCGCTCCATCTTCTTAATTTAAACCAGAACATCTGCTCTAGTCTAGGTCTGCAAGATTCTTTTCACCTAAGGTCAGAAGCCACTAAATTAATGTTTCACAATTCACTGTGAAGCTTGTGTATAAAAATTGCCATGGATCAACAAAAGGAGAATTCAAACTGATGCCATGATTTTGGCCACATCAGTTCTCATTCTAAAGGTATCAGCAGCTGTAAACAGGACCAATTTAAGTCAATTTCATTGCAGGATGCAGGCATACAGTAGGCATTTGGTAAATATTGCCTCCTATTCCTGTTCGTAGAAGTTTGTAGTTTACTCACACAAGATTTACCTGAGATGAATAAAGGAGAAAGAAGGAGGGGGGTGAGGTTTAGGCTTTGTTTATTGGCAACTCATGCAAGATGACTTTTCTTGACACTTCTCTGGCATTGCAGTTGGAACTCCACATGTTCTGATGGAGCTCCAAGCCCTCTCAGTCCCTTCTTTATGCCTATGAGCTCAGCTACCATGCTTCCTGAGCCTTAGAGCCCTAGTCCCTCCCATCTATCCCTCTTTGTAACTCTCAGAAGGATGACCCAAAACTCCAAGGTTTCTTACCTGTAAATAAAACCTAGTTTTCCCTTGAAGTCTCTGCTTGCTTATAAACAAAACAAAACAAAAAAACTGTTAATGGAGGTTACATTTCCCCATTTCTTGGCCGACAGGTAATAAGGTCTCTATTTCTGTTGCCAACTTGAAGCATAGTTCTAAAAGACACTGCTGAAGCACATGCCATCTACTTATATTTTTACCTCCACTAGCACTAGAGGACTTCCAATTCTACATATGTGGATTCCTTAAAATTCTGTTCCTAAAGGTCAGCTGAGCATGGTGGGAAGAGGCTTTGGAGTCAAATCTGGATTTGAAATTATTCTGCTGCTTGCTAAGTATGCTCTAAGGCAAATTATTGACCTCAGAACCTGTTTCCTCATCTATAAATATAATAGTACATCCTTGCAAAGTGGAGGTGCTGTTTAAATGAGTCAGTGTGTGCAAACTGTCTGGCATTGGGTGGATGATGCTCTGTAAATACAGTGTTCCTCTTTCCTGTCTTTCTCTTAGAGTGCCATTTTGCACTTGTAACTGCTTCACTTTCAAGGACTAATGCCAATCCCTCTGACCACCTTTATATTTTCAGCTCCCACTGTCCCTGACCTGCCCTCAAAACCTGTTTTTCCTCTCCACTCATATCATTTCCCCTATTTTCTTGTCTTCATTTTTTTTTCCAATACAAGCCAGTCTGACTTACAATTCCCAAAGTCATGCAACCATTTGTTTTTCCTCCTTGTATGCTCCTTAAGATGGGTGTAAGTGCCCCTTCCTTTAATCCAGCTCCCATGCCTGCCTTTCTGCTGCAAAGGAACTATCTCGAATCCAAGTCTAACCACATCACACCAATCTAAGCCCGTTACTACCACAGCCTGCTGCCAGAAAGAAGTTTAGTTCTTGCCACAGAACTTTGTTATCTTCCTTTTTCACCTCAAAATTGTTTTGTAATGTCACCTGCTTCCTCTTTCTCTTCTGTCTAATGGGTGTATTTTTAAAATGAGATGTAATTTACATACAGTAAAATGCCCAAATCTTAAATCTACAGCTTGTTAAAAATTAACTATGTATCCACCAAAATAAGCTGCAGAATACTCAGGATTGGGGATGTAGTCCAGTTGTATAGTTCTTGCCTAGCACATGCAAGTCCCTGTGTTCAATTCCTAGTACACCAAAAAAAAAAAAAGATGCAAAATATTCTTACCACTCTGGAAAATTCCCCTTTGTGTCTTTGCAGTTGATAGCCCCTTTAGAGCTGATGACTATTCTGAATTCTTTCACCATAGTTTTACCTGTTCTTGAAATCTGCCTCTATGGGTAAGGGGAAGATTTTATAAATTGTTTTCCTGATTAAGATTTAATTATTTTTCATGGTAAGAAAATTTAGAAGCTGGGCACAGTGGCTCATGCATGTCTGAAATCTCAGCAACTGAGAGGCTGAGGCAGAGGGATCACAAATTCAAGGCCAGTCTTGCAATTTAGTGAGGCTTTAAGCAATTTAGAAAGAATTTGTCTTAATTCTTTCTAAATTAAGAAAAATGTGGCTCAGTGGTTATGTGACTCTGAGTTCAATCCCTGATACAAAAATAAATTATAAAAATTTAGGAAGTGTAAAGAATCAAAAAAGACAACAAAGATGATTTTGTAATAATAGGTGGCAGAGAGACATGAGTGGTAGGAATATGAAGTTGGGTGTTGGTTTTGTGAACCAGGCCTACTGTGCCTCGTATAAAGCTTTCTTTTAAAGGGCAATTTGCCTGAGGCTGCTCTGGCCCTGCCTGGCTCCAATCTATGGGATTCTGGATTCTCCTATTAGGAGAAATGCAGGCCCGAAGACTCTTCCCTGAAGATAGAAAGAGCAAGGGTTGCCCTGAAGGGGAACTTTTATTACTTTACACAGATCAGATTCCAAGAGTAGGGAAGACAGGATAATTAGAAACAAAGTCCCCAACCATAAAATATGTAAAAACTAGTTACAATTAGGACTGGTCAGTGCAGACCAAAGTGACCCAGAGTTGCCTTGGATCTTTAGCATTCCATTATAATAGGAAAATATTTCCTTCATGGAGTAAGACCATGAGCAGATGGAACTTGATTTGAGGCAATCCAACTATCAGTCAAACATCATCAAGAAGTGGGCCTGTGGAGGAGTCTAGACATTTCCCTGTAACCCCCAATAAAACAGGGCTGGAGGAACATACTGTTACTCTCCTGAGAGGATCCATTCTCTCCCTTTCTCCTTTAAGAGTGTTCCTTTTTCCCTTTTCCAATTCCATCTAATAAACCCATGCCTTCTACTCTAAGTGACTCATTTGAAATCCTTCCAAAGAACTGGTGACTGAGAACCTCTGTGGATAGCCTTTCTCTGCAATCATACCACACTGTCCCGAGATGTCCAGTATTAATATTCTAATGTATATCTTCCTGGACTTTTCATTGCACATAAAAACTTTTTTTCTATAGAAACAAGTACTGTATTATTTCAGTTGCACACATTTTTTGGTGTGTGTGGCATACTAGGGAGAAAACTACTACAGAGCTACATCCTCTGCCTCTTTTTATTTTAATATTTTAATTTTACTTTTTTTGGTACTGAGGATTGAACCCAGGGGTGCTTAACTTACTGAGCCACTTCCCAGCCCTTTTTTATTTTTATGTTGAGTCAGGGTTTCACTGAGTTGTTTAGGGCCTTGCTAAATTGCTAAGACTGGCTTTGAACTTGTGATCCTTTTGCCTCTGGCCTCCACCACAGCTGGCATGAAGCTTATTTTCTCAGGAGGGAAAAAAAAAGAATCCAGAGGCTGGAGGCTGGCCTAGCATACATGAGGTCCTGGATTTGATCCTCAGCCCTACTGAGGGTAAAAATCCTGGAAGTGAAATTTCTGAGTCAAGAGAGAGAGAAAAATTTTTACTCTTTAAAAAATGTTTGTGTTATCTCCAAATTGTAATCCATAAAAGTTATTTATATTTCTACCTGCAGTGTATAAATGTGTGCTTAGTCTCCCATCTGTCTCCATCATCTCCAGAACCTTTACTAACTATTCTCTTTTGAATAAGCAGCTATCTGATACAGAATAAATGTCCCCTTGTGCGCTAATCCACAAATCAAAGATCAAATTATGTGAACTAAAGTTAAGGAATTCACACTTTGTTCTGAGGGCCAGTGAAGCGCATTAAGCATGATAGAGCATCAGATTTGGGTTGAGGCCACGTGTGGTGGTACTTGCTTATAATCCCAGCAACTCAAAAAGCTGAGACAAGAGAATTGCAAGTTGGAGGCCAGCCTCAGCAACCTAGTGAGAACCTGTCTTGAAATAAAAAAATAGGATTGGTGGCACATCTCTGTAATCCCAGTGACTCAGGAGGCTGAAGCAGGAGGATCACAAATTCAAGACCAGCCTTAGCAATTTAGTGAGACCTTGTGTCAAAATTAAGACTAGGGAAGATAGGATAATTATAAAGAACTGGAGATGTGGCTCAGTGGTTAAAACTCCACTGGGTTCAATATCCAGTACTAAAAAAAATGAAGAAATAAATAAAAAATAAGAAGGTATGTTGGGATATAGCTCAGTGTCAGAGTGCTCATGTGTTCAATCTTCTACAGTACAACAAGGAGAGAGGGGGAGAGAGATTAATGGAGGCACACACATCAGGTTTGAGCTGGATATAATCAGAATCCCCTGATTGTTCCTAGACACACTGTGCACTTTCTTGCCTATAGCTGGATAACTATTCTCTTTGATCTCTTGATATCAAGAGAAACAACCTAGGCCTGGGGATATGGCTCCGTTGGTAGAGTGCTTGCCTTGCATGTACAAGGCCCTGGGTTTGATCCCCAGCACCACAAAAAACAAACAAAAAGAAAAGATATGCTGTCAATCTCTCCAACTCCTCTAATTGCCAACAAGGGAAGTGCCTAGACCACATGACCCTGGTATTTCCAGAATCATATTTATAAAACTGGCTTAAGCCAAACATGGTGGCAAGTGCCTATAATCCCAGTGACTGGGGAAGCTGAAGCAAACTCAAGGCCAGCCTCAGCAACTTGGTGAAAACTTGTCTCAAACTAAAAAATAAAAAGGGCTGGGGAGGTAGCTCAGTGGTTAAGCACTCCTGGGTTCAATCCCCAGTACCTTCCCCCTCCAAAATACCTGGTTTAACTTTGGATTCAGTGTAACTCAGATACTAGCAAAAAAGAATATTATGAATCATAATTAGCATGGTATGCTAATACGAACACAAACTCTGCACATACTTGGATTAACACCTACAACTGTTACTTTTGGTCCCTATATCAGAGGTTTTTATTTGTAAGTGACAGGCAAGAAAGCTAATTTAAGGGGGGAAAATTGTTGGAAGAGTTGGGTGGGTTCCAGAATTTAAAACCAGAGCTCAAAAAGCATAGGTTGAGCCTAGTTGTGGGACAGAGGAACAAATAAAGGACAATATTGTCAGAATCCACCTTTGGGATGAAGAAGCATAACCAGTAAGCAGGTGAACTCCATAGGATGAGGCAGAGCCTTGTAAAAAAAAAAATGCAGAAAATATACAGAAGAAAATAATCATTGCTCACATTTCCACCATCCAAAATGATTAACATTAATACTTAGGTATATCTATTGGGCTTTTTTCTGTGGATACATTTTGGATAAAAAGTCAGGGAAGCCAGATGAGGTTGCAAATGCCTGTAATTCCAGCGGCTCTAGAGGCTAAGGCAGGAGAACCGCAAGTTTAGCAAGTTTAAAGGCAGCCTCAGCAACAGCAGGGCGCCAAGCAACTCAGTGAGATCCTGTCTCTAAATAAAGTACAAAATATGGGGCTGGGGTTGTGGTTCAGTGGTAGAACACTTGCCTAGCATGAGTGAGGCACTGGGTTTGATCCCCAGCACCACATAAAAACAAATAAAGGTATTGCGTCCACCTACAACTAAAAAAAAAAATTTAAATACAAAATAGAGCTGGGGATGTGGCTCAGTGGTCGAGTGCCCCTGAGTTCAATCCCCAGTACCAAAAAAAAAAAAAAAAGTCACAGAAAATGTTTATACATATGCTAAAATACATCTACTATACTCAGGAGATTTGGCTAACTTGAGATGAGCTGGACTCCGATGCTGGCCTCGAAGGCAGACCTGGCATTGTGAGTCCTCTGTTGCTCTGAGCCTCTTTCCCAGAGGCCCTTTTCAATAGAAACAGCACAAAAGACAGGGACTTGTCCCAGCTTGTCAGAACTACAGAGGACAGTGAACAAGGAGTTATCATTATACCAAAAATAAAAATAAAATAATAATAATAAAAAAGGACAGATCACACCCTATCTCACTAACCTGGGCCACTAGAAAAGAAAGAGTGGGGCCTGTGTCAAGTCACCAGGACTGGGGTCAACCTCTACATACTTTCTCCCCCAGCAGCCACCCACTTGTTTGCTTATTCAGTCATCTATTCAGAAAATACTGATGCCTATGATGTTCTTGCCCTTTTCTAGGGTCTGGGAACATGTGCATGTGACGACCCTCAGTCTAGTGAAGCAGAGAGATGGGGAACAGCAGGAGCGATTGTGACAGATGATACACGAAGAACCCTCTGACAGCTTGTGGAAGCCCCAGTGGAAGCCAGCAGGCTGGAAGCGAGGGCTCAGGTTGGACTTGGACGGTGCCTTTGGTCTGGGCTGTGGAAAAGGAACCTGCTTGCTGGGGGAGGGAGAGGGCAGAACATCTGAGACAATGGGCTGAAGTGTGTGGCATGGGGGTGGGGCACACACATCTGGGTCTGAAACCCAACTCTTGGTTTTGTGGCCTTGAACAAGTCATCCTTCCTCTCTGAGCCTATTTCCTGTGGGTACTAAGAAGGAAGGTGAGTTTCACAGTCAAGAAAACAGGATCCTATGAGAGATAATGAGGCAGCACTGTAGTCACTCATAGATATGAGTGGTCTTCAAGCAGAGGAAAGAGCACAGGGGCTGGGCGGGGGCCGCAGGTGGGCTGGGGAAAACCTAAGCATCTGGTGGGAAGGAGGAAGGAGAGGTAGGAGTGGACAAAGAGTGGACAAAGGAGGCTGGTCCTCCCACAGCCTCTATCTTTTCCCTCAAAGAAAGTGGAGCAGACAGAGGGGAGAGGAAGGAACAAACAAGGAAATCTATTTCCTTGACATCCTTTACTTTCCTCTGAAATGACAAAGGTTTACATTTGGGGCTGACTTTAATCTCTCCATTCAAAAAAAGAAAAAGTAAAAACTAACAAAGTTTCTGTTTCAGCTGATCTCCTCAAAACCCCTCCAGGGTACAGGGGCTTTCACATCCTCCTATGGTGGGAAGCTGTAGGTGGCTGGTTGGGGAGGGCACACCTGAAGTCTGGAGAAGGTGAGGAGAACTGACTCAAGCAAGCGATCTCAGAGGTTCTGAGGCCAACCAAACCCAGTGGCCTCTCTGTTCACGCTTTCAAAAGTGGATTCTTGGGCAGGGTAAGTAGCTCAGGGGTAGAGCACTAGCAAGGATGCAGGCCCAGGATTCTATTCCCACCACTACAGAGGGGGATGGAGAGAGAGAGAGGAGTGGGGACTGAAAAGCTGAGCTGATTTTTCCATTATGAAGCTGGGCTTAAACCCAGGCTTTTCTGAGTCTCAATCCTCCCAAAGGAAACTCAAAATTATTTATCTACCCAGGATATTTAGGAGCAAATGAAAACATTATGGTTTTTTTTTTTTTTTTTTTTTGAAATTTTTTTTTTTTTTTTTTTTTAGAGAGAGTGAGAGAGGAGAGAGAGAGAGAGAGAGAGAGAGAGAGAGAATTTTTTTAATATTTATTTTTCAGTTCTCGGCGGACACAACATTTTTGTTGATATGTGGTGCTGAGGATTGAACCCGGGTCGCACGCATGCCAGGCGAGCGCGCTACCGCTTGAGCCACATCCCCAGCCCAACATTATGGTTTATAAGGCCCCTAGGACCTGATTCACCCTTGAAAACTTCACTATATTCCCACTCAAGTGCATCCTTGCCTCTGGGCCTTTGCACATTCTGTTCCTTCTCTTTGGAGGGCTCTTGTCCTTACTGACTCTTTTCATCATTTAGGTCTTACTAATTTCAATGTCACCTCCTCTGAGAGGTCACCCCTGTGTCAGGATGCCCCTGCCCTAGGTCCTCTGACTCACCACTTTTTCCTCATGGCCCTTATTTGTTTATTGGTGCTGGGGATTGGACCCTGGGCCTTGTACATGCTAGGCCAGCACTCTACTACTGAGCCACATCCCCAGCCCCCTTATTATAATTTGAAATGGTTGTTTATTTGTAGATATTCACCTCTCCTATGAATGCCGAAATCAGGAACTTTTTCAGGTTCACTATGGGATTCCTGATATCCTGATGTCTAGAACAGAGTGCCTGGGTTGGCTCAGGGCAGAAGCCTCAGTCAGTTTTGCTCAATGAATTTATTTGGCACAGATGACCTGCCAAGCACCATACTAGGCCCTGTGGAGACAGTGACAATTAAATAGCCCTTATAGAGTGTCTAGGTTTTTATATCCTCCTCAGGATTGATTTCCTGTCAATTAACAAGCAGAACTCAAAGGACACAAAGGCCAAAAGTGATGAGAAAGTATTCAACTCTCCACCCCTCTGAAGGCCGCAGTGCTAAGTGTATGTTAGTTTTATAAAAAAACTACCAGACCATATTCTAGAGTGACTTTATATTCCCATAAATAATATATGAAATCCAGTTTCTCTACATTCTCACTTGAATTGACTTTTTTTTTTTTTTTTTTTGGTAATACCAGGGATTGAACCCAGAGGTCCTCTAACACTGAGCTACATCCCCAGTTCCCCCTGCCTTTTTTTTTAAGAGACATGGTCTTGCTAAATTGCTGAGGCTGGCCTGGAAATTTTGATCCTCCTGTCTCAGCCTCCCAAATAGGTGGGATTACAGGTGTTCACCACCACACCTGGTTTACAGTCAATATTTTTAGTTGTTATTAATAGGTATGTAATATCTCATTGTGGTTTAATTTGCATTTTCCTAGTGACTAACAGTGTCAAACATCTTTTCATAAGCATGTGAATATCCCCTTTGATAAGATTCATGTTGATGTTTTGTTTTGGGTTTTGAGAGTTCTCTATATATATGAGATACAAGTCCTTTGTCAGATATATATTTTGCAAATTAAAAGTTTTTAATTTTGATGAAGTTAATTTTTTTCTTTTATGGATCATTTTTGATATTGTATCTAAGAATTATTCATTTAGCTCCAGGCAGGTCCTGAAAATTTTTACCTGTTATTTAATTCTATTTTGTGTTAATTTCTGTACAAATTATGAGATTTTTGGAAAAGACTATCCATCAGATGATTAAAAATCAGTTGTGGGCTGGGGTTGTGGCTAAGTGGTAGAGCGCTTGCCTAGCATGTGTGAGGCCCTGGGTTCGATCCTTAGCACTACATAAAAATAAACAAATAAAGGTGTGTGTCCCTCTACAACTAAATTTTTTTTTTTTAAAGAAAGAGAGAGAGAGAGAATTTTTTAAAAAATATTTATTGTTTAGTTTTTGGCGGACACAACATCTTTGTTTGTATGTGGTGCTGAGGATCAACACATGCCAGGCGAGCGCGCTACCGATTGAGCCACATCCCCAGCCCACAACCAAAAAAAATTAAGAAAAAAAATCAGTTGTACTTGCATAGGTGGAGTATGTTAGTTTTATAATAAGAAACTACCAGGCCACATTCCACATTCTGGGCTCTTTATTCTGTTCCTTTGGTTTCTTTGTCTTTCCCATCTTTAATACATTGTCTTGATTTATTTAGCTATACACTAAGTCTATTTTTCTTTTTCTTTTTGTGCCAGGGATTGAACTCAGGAACACTTCACCACTGAGGCTGGCTTTGAACTTGCAATCCTCCTGATTCCCTGGAATTTTGATAGAAATTACAGATCAATTTGGGAAGAAATGATCTCTTTACTATATTTGTTATTAATAGGTATAATACCTCATTGAGGTTTAATTTGCATTTTCCTATTCCAATCCAAGAACATGTGGTTTACACTTTAGTTCTGACTTCTTTCATCAGTATTTTGAAGATTTCAGCATACAAATCTTGTATATTTTGCTAGATTCATACCTATGTATTTTATTTTTCTTTTGATTAGAAATGGTGGGGTGTTTTCGCATTCAATTTTCACATTTTCATTGCAAGCCATAGAAACACATTTTTTTTGGTACCAGGGATTGAACTCAGGGGGACTGGACCACTGAGCCACATCCCTAGCCCTATTTTGTATTTTATTTAGAGACAGGGTCTCACTGAGCTGTTCAGCACCTTGCCATTGCTGAAGCTGGCTTTAAAGTCATGATCCTCTGGTTTCAGCCTCCTGAGCTGCTGGGATTACAGGCGTGCCTGGATGAAACACATTTTTTGTTTTATTTGAGACATTGTTTTGATGTTTTCCCAGGCTCCCAAGAGATCCTCCTGCCTCAGCTTCCAGAGTAGCTGGGACTTCAGGTGCATGCCACCAGGATCGGTTCACTTAATTTTGTGTTGATCTTATATATTTTGATCTGCTGAATTTAGTTTTGATGGTTTTCTGAAAGATTCTTAATTTTCTACAGACTTCCATGTCAGCTGCCAACTGGGACAATTTTATTTCTTCCTTTCCAATCTGTATGACTAACTTTATTTCCTTTTTTAAAAAATATCTTTATTTTATTTATTTATTTTTATGTGGTGCTGAGGATCAAACCCAGGGCTCGAACATGCTAGGCGAGTGCTTTGCCACTGAGCCACAACCTCAGCCCACTTTATTTCCTTTTTCTTGCTGAATTACATTGGCTGGGACTTTCAGTATGGTGTCGAATAGGACAAGTGAGATGGGCTTCCTTGCCTTGTCCTAATAAGAGCGGAATGTTTTACTATTAAGCATGAAGTAAGTTGCAGAGACTTTTGTTGATGTCCTTTAGGATGATGAGGATGTTACACTCTTCCGGTCAGCTGAGTTTTTATCATGGATAAATAAAAAATTCCTTATTTATCATTTGATTTGATCCTGTGATTTTTTTTTTCTTTAGGTTTTCTGAAATAGTGAAAAAAGCTTAGAGACTCCTCCTACTTTACAATTTTCTCAGACTTCTAGGGTCCTGGTAACTTAGTTGCTACTACTGGTCTAACTTGCTAAGTCCCAGAGTGCTCCAGGGAATGTAATTCGAGCCCTACTCATGACCAAACACACCAATATAGGAAATGTGGACCCTAGCATCCACTCTTGGAGATTTAGAGTCATACTGGTTCAGAGAAACCCTGATACTCTTTTACTGCCTTCAACATGGAATTGACCAAGCTTATCTGACCAGAGGCGCCTTACGTATTTTTCTGCTTTTATTATACATAAACCATTATTGCTACCACTGGACTTTTTCTAAAACATACTTAGGTAACAACTCAAATGATCTTGTCCCCTAACTTGCAGGTAATCTAAGCAGCTCTGACTAAGGCTCCAGTTAGTAGCATCAGACATAAGATCTCAGCCTACTGCTCCTCTAAACCATGTTGGATCATGTTGTTAGACATGCTAATAAATCAGCCACCATTCCTGCAGCACCAGACATCATTCTGGATAAGAGGAAGGTAAATTCATTGCCTATCAGGCACTTGAGGTGTCTCGGGCACTTCCTCCCCACTGAGCCTAGGTTTGAGGAGTAAAATTTCCTGTGGCTTCACTGGGGCCTGTGAATGGGCAGCATGTAACAGTTCTATCAATCTCGCCATTACGGCTCCCTCTCACAGTGAATGGGTCAGGTTTGGGAACACATCCAAAACTGGTCTAAAAGGACTTGAGTCCAGAAATTCTGTGGGAACTTGATGATGCCCATGTCGGAAGATGAAAGAGACCTTTTCCCCTCAGGACAGGCCTGAGCAGCTGTAACAGAAGACCCATCTTCGAATTCATTTATATTTTATTTGTTGTGGTGCTGGGGATCAAATGCAGGGCATGGCACAGGCTAGTCAAGCACTCTACAACTGCTGTCTAACCCTAGCCCACTACCTCAGAATTTTAAGTTGGAGCCACTAACGAGAATTTTCCCCTACCCCGCTCAAATTAGGTAGAAGGAATCCTGTCACTTGCCAACAGAATCTCACCTAATTCACATTTGAGACAGGTGCCCAGGAAAAGTAATCACTAAATTGACTTGGCAGGCCACTCTTGATGAGGTGCTGCTGACTACCCTAAAGTTCCACAGCAGAAAACAACCTGTTCTACACCCCCAGATCATCTTTGTCCCCCGCATCCACGCCCTCAGCTTGACATCATCCGCCACTTCTCACCAAAGAACACAGGCAGCCAAAGGCAGCTTGGTCGATACTTGGTATACATCATACATTTATTAGTGAATATCCCTCTGAAATCAGCAACAATATTAAAAAAAATAATGATTGCACTACTTGGTCAAGCAGAACTAGCAACTTTCATTTTAAAAAAAGTACAAATCTGTTAAAAATTTCAATCAGTATACACATATATATAATACAACATACTAGTTATGTTAAATGCTACAAACCAATGTGAATCCAATGGAATGGAAAAAACCACACATTTAAGCTTTAAGAACCATTTTTTTTCTCTATATATTAGCATTTTCTCAAATACATACATGGGAAAAATGAGGTAACTGTAAAATGTGCAAGGAACAGGGCCCCCCAAATTACATATATTTATATATATATGTTACTATATATATAAAACCTTTCTAACACAGAACACAGGCGCTGGGCCCAGCCAGGGCTGGGGGAAGGTGCCCACTGTCATGCCTAGGCCAGAAGTTGGTAAATAAAAGAGTAAACAATGACAAGCCCCCACCACAGGAAATCATTGGTAACATGGCATCTATAGCAAGGTCGGCAAATCACAAACATCCTAAATAATTGTTTCATAAATCTTTTTTTATGATGATTTAAAAAAAAATGTTGTTTCCCCCCCAGTAGCTGCTGTTGGAATCATTGCTGCAGCCAACACACAATCCGTGAGCCTGTTTCCGCCTGCCCCAGGAATGGTAAGGGTTTGGAAACCTTTTGTTGGGGTGGGAAGGGAGGGGGGTTTTGGAAAGGGTGGTTCTTTGTGTAAAACACGTGGGTTTTTCAACACTGCTATAAATATAGAAACGTCACCTGGAGTTATATACAGTAAGACTTTGGGTTCTCCATGGGGGTAGGACCAGGCTGACGGGTCCCGTGGCAGGCTGGGGCAGGTGGGAGGCAGGGAGCCAGGGCAGCTGCGGGGAGAACGAGGGTGGTTGGAGCATCCCTGAGGCAGCAGGCGCCAAGGGCTGCCTGCTAGGATGTGCCGGCCCCACACGCAGTTCGTTCAGGGCAGCAACCCCAGCTGAGGGTAAGAGAGGAAAGAACAGGATCAGAGAAGGAGGGTGGGGAGCTCAGCCAGACCCTACAGGGGCCTCCTCCAGACCTTGGAGGGCAGGGATCAGGCTGGG
This sequence comes from Ictidomys tridecemlineatus, assembly GCF_052094955.1. NCBI lineage: Eukaryota > Metazoa > Chordata > Mammalia > Rodentia > Sciuridae > Ictidomys > Ictidomys tridecemlineatus. Next base: position 151,280,814 of record NC_135477.1, on the reverse strand, counting down.
AGGGGTCCCCTGGAGGTGGAGGTCCACACCCTCCCTGGTCCCCATCCTCCTGGGATTCCTTGAAGGAGACTCACCCAGGCAGGTGGGAGACGGGCCCTGGCTGGAGAGGGAGAAATGCCCTGAAAAGCGTACGGTCCCAGTAGGCTCTAGGGACGTGTGCAGTACAGTGCATGGCAGTTATCAGCTGAGCACAGACCCCCCCCCAACCCTGCCCCATGACTGCCAGCCGCCCAGCCCAGCCCCAGCCGCACACATGCATGCAGGCTAGGCGGCACCACTCGACCCTTCTCTGCCCCCTGGGCATTAGGTCCTGGTTGGTCCCCATACCCCACCCCCGACCATTAAACCAAAAGGAAAAAAAATGTCTTAAATATCCACACCCCCAAATCCTACACGCATTTTTGGGCCAAATGAATAAACAAAAACTGCTGCTCCTCACATTCATGCAAAACAACAGGGGAGAAGATTGGGCATGGATCTGACCCCGTAGCTGGTGGAGGGGCAGCCACCAGGAGCACAGGGACCCTGCCCAGTGTGGCCCAGGTCCTCTCAGGATATATGTGTCCCAACTTGGGCCTGTCTCCCATTTGCTCAGGAGGGCTGTCTGGGCTGTCCTCCAGCCTGGAGATGGGGCTGGAATATCACTGCGCCTGTGGCGAGGGTCCTTGAGACACACAGATACACCCTGCAGAGCAACCTGTGCAGAGCTGGCTGCCCAAGTCAAGCAGGGGGACTCAGTTCCAGGTCCTAGGAAATAGTCTCACACCACCGTCTGTCCACATGCCTGGCAGTGCCCCTGGGCAGAGAGCACACCACTCAGCGCAAGAGACAAGATGACCCAGGACGGCGAGCCCGTTGCCCATCCTGGGGCCAAGGATCTCTACCAGCCGTAAGAGGGGAGCAGACCCCTGGCTCTCAGTGCCAGCAGGAAAAAGAAGGACCCAAAGGTGAACAGAAGGGAGACTGAGCTGGGGATACCCAGGCAGCTCCTTGGCGGGCAGACAGGCAGGCAGATCGGGGAAGTAGTCTTTGGAGCTTGGCAAATGCAGGGGCTTATTGCAGGGGCTTCTCACAGGGAGGACCCTGGCACCAGCTCTGGAGATGCAGGTGGGAACGAAGGGGCAGGCCTGGGCCATTCCCTCCCCGTCCTCCCTGGGTCCCCCCGAGTTTCCAGAGCTTCGGGCAGGGTTCTCGTGGGCAGCTGTGGGGCTTCACTCAGCCTCCCTGGGCACCTCGGAGGCATCAGCTCGGCAAATGGGACATGTCCGGTTAGCCTAGGGGAGCAGCAGCAAGTCAGGATTTACTCTCACTTGTCCTCCGTCCCACCCCTTTATGTTCCGCTGCCTGGTGAGGACTTGGTCCCCGGAGCCAGAACTTCTGGACAAGAAGAGAAGTTCTCCAGGCTTGCCCTGCCCCTCACCATGGGAGGAATACCTGGGGCCACCGTACCTTCAACCACTTGTCGACACACTTGGTGTGGAACTCATGGTTGCAGGGGAGGACTCGGAGTAGCTGCCGCGCCTCAAAGTCACTGAAGCAGACCACACACCTGGAGAGGAGCACAGTGTCACTAAGCTGCACAATGATGGCTGAGGGAAGGCTCATCAGAGTATAACTCTCCTTGAAAGGACTCTCATTGCAGCCCAGTTGGTTCAGGGGCAAGAGATGGTGGCATGGCACTCACAGTGTCTGCTCTGACTGATGGCTGTCTGGGTTAAAGCGGTAAGATGGGAGCTGCTCTATGTCTGCTTTGGTGAGGCCTCTGGGCTTGGCATCTCCCAGCCGCTCGGCCAGGTTCAGAAGGGCCTAGATAAAGGCAGAAGGGGAGGGTCAATAGCACTCAGGGCTGGAGGTCTCCCAAACCCCACCTCCCAGCAATGGGAAGCCATGGAACCTCATAGTTCTCCATTTCCACATCATCCACATCCAGATCCAGGCTGATGGTGGGCCCCATCGCTGTTGGTGACATTGGCAGCATCGAGCTAGAAAAGGAAGGTATGGGGTCCCAAAGTCAAGGTTAACATGGGGTGGGGGCGGGAAAAGCATAGAACTGCTCCTCTAACTCTTCCATGAAAAGTCCACAGCTCTGCACAGTTTACAACAGGGACCCTGGTTCTTGTTCTAGGATGGGAACTCAACAAAGCGTTGTGTGGATGTGGCTTGCTGGGGATACTAGATGGCTTTGGAGGACGTAAGGTCTCCAGGACAATGGGGTATCACAGCTCTGGGGCAGACGTGCTGGTACTTACAGGAAGTAGGGCAGGAAGCTTGGGTAATAAGGTGGTGGTGGCGGTGGCGGTGGTGGTGGGGGCAGTGGCTGTTGCAGGCGGTATCTCTGGGTGCTCAGTCTTCGTGGCACCATGTGGGAATATGACTGCAAGAGGAGGGCCGGACATAGGTCAGCCTGCAGGCCTGCTTCCTGAATGCCCCAGAGCCCGGCTGGGAGGTGGGGCTGGCACTTACCATCCCAAAAGACAGCTCCTGGTGCAGTGGATCATGGGGCAGGTAGTGTAGGGGTACCGAGGGAGATAAGGCTGGGCCTGGGGCAGAGGTGGAATAAGTGAAGCCACCCAAGGGGTGCTGTTCCCCCCGAAGGTCCACATCATTATCGAGCCGCTGCAAGGGCTAGAAGTGGTAGGGGTGGTAAGTCATAGAAGTGATAAAAGAAATGCCCGACCCTCCCCTCCACTCTCCCCCTTTAGCACAGACCCAACCCCAAGACTCACATGCCCAACCCTCCCCTCTACTCTCCCCCTCGAGCACAGACACAACACCAAGACTCACCATACGGGGGTGCTGGGTCTGCAGTGATACAAACTGCCCAAGAGGCGCCATGTGGGCGGGCTGGGGTGGAGGGGCTGGCGGTGGCGGGTGCAGGATGTAGTGGTCACTGGAGATGAGGTGGGGGTAGGTCTGGTAGGGCACAGGGAGCTGTTGCATGGTGCACGCCTGGATCAGCTGCTGAGAGAGGGGTAAGGGGAGGGGGAAGCTGGAGAAGGTTCTGGGCTAGGCCTTAATTTGTGATGAGGGCCACAGGCTATTCCATCCAGCTAAAGATCCTCATTATAATACAAACCCAGTAGCCTCAGTGGATCTAGAAGTCCCATCTCTGTCTTAGGCTCCCAGGAGGACATAGTATTTTAAAGACCCACAGCCTTCACTCTAGCACCTCTGCCAATGTAAGACACTGGGTACAGGGAAGTCCCTGAACCTGAAACACTCTATCACTACATGTGAACATGCTTTGATACATCTTTACAGGACTATGGACTGGAACCGTGACAGCCTGGGGGAACACCGGAAGCTCAGCTCAGTTCGGGTTGCTGCGTAGCTGTCCTGGGGAAGATAGCTGCTTGAAACCGGGGCGAGGGTAGGAGAAGAAAGCACCCACTCACCGGGGGTGGGAGGCAGCAGAGGGGGTAGTGCTGCCCACTGAACATCACGGAGCATGCTGGGAGCTGCTGGGCACTGCAGCCAGGGATGTGTTGGCTTGTAGGCAAGGGGAAGCCTTGGGTGGTCACTGTGGTGACTGTGTAGGACAGAGGGACAGGTCCCTGGTGCACCTGTGAATTGAGAGAGAGCCAGGGAACTGTAGGGAGGCCCCACCACTCAGATTACCCTCAGGAGAAAAAGTCCTGCCAGGCTCAACTCCCAGGTTCCTGTCCCTTCTCAGCTAGGGACCTACCTAATTTCAGACCAGACTATTCCCTGGCCCAGGGACCCCAGGGAAGGACCTCTAGGAATTCAGGAAGGGTACCTATCTCTTTCAGTCATTCACTCTGTGGCCCCAGGGAAAGCCCTGCCTTTGTTTGGGCCTCAGTTTACCTACCTGTAAAACAAGGCTAATAATGTCTCCCACAACCATGTAATGAGTTAAGCAAGATGAAATCAGGGTTTTGTAGCCTTTGCTTAAGACTGGTTTGTCAAAGGCTGGGGGAGTGGGCAAGTGTTGTGCCTACCTGTTCGTGGAGATCAACCATGAACGGGCTCTGCTGGGTGGCTGGGTGCAGCATTCGGGGGCTCCCGCCGGCAGGAGCCGAGGCTCGGTGCTCCTCTAAGGGGAGGTGTGGTGGTCGGGGCAGCGGCTGCTGGGAGGGTAAGCGCTCATCCTGGGCAGGTGGGCTGGCCAGGGGGCCCTCGTGGCTGGGGCTGCACCACAGAGAGGAGGCCCCATAGGACTGAAGGGGTGCCACTCATTCACAGAGCAGGGAGAGAAGCCAGGGTTGTACACCCACTGGGGAGGGAAGATAGCTTGGGACCCGGGCCCCACCCTTCTGGAACCCCAGGCCCTAGTCAAGCTGGCTACCTCAATACCAGGCCTGGGAGATTCTCTTACCTTCCCCAGAGCTGGCCTGGAGTGCTGCTAGGTCCTGCAGAGAATCGCCGCTGACCCACAGGGATAGAGGGTGGCCACCTAGTCACTGCCAGAGCCCATGGTCGCATCAGGGGAACAGTGGGTTGGAGGGGCTAGGCCAGGGCTCACAACCCTAGGAGGCAAAGACACTGAGGTGTGGATAAGTCTAGTCACTAGCCCCATTACAGGCTGGGGAGACTCAATCGAATCCCTGCAATATGACTGCAGGGGCCAGTGATGTTCATTTGCTCCTGGGCTCCATGTGCACCCACAGAGTGGCCTGCTTTGGACCCTGGGTCCAGGGATGACAGATTACGGACAGGCTCTGCCTGTAAGGAAGTAGGCCTCAGCTTCAGCTCTGTGAAATGGCATCAAGTCCCCTCAGAGTTCTGGCTAACACATGTTGGGACCAGCTGGTTCCAGCAAGGATCCTACTGGACAGGGCTCCTGGGTACTGACCCCTGGTATGAGGACTTGGGCAGGGACCTTCCTTTTCCTTTTGCCATGGGCTGCAGCTTGTCCTCCAAACACCCTCCCTTCCATTTGGCTGGCTCAGAAGGGATCCCAAAGAGGCCTGGAACCCAGTTCTCCTCCCACTATCACCAGGTAAGAGGTTCCAACCTGTTTTCTGCCATTGGGGGTTTTCAGCTCAAGGCAAAGCAGTGTTTTCTTTCCTTGACCAGTTCCGACAGTGCCCACCCCAGTGTGACTTAATCTATCTACTCTTCAAGAAAGGTATTGTTAGAGCATTTGGCAGAGGAGAAAAACAAAGGATCAGCAAGAGGAAAGGACTGGCCCTAGACCCCACAGTAAGCATTAAAGCTAGGACAGGGGCCACTACAAGCCTGTTCCTGCATCTGAGTGGTTACTGATAGCTTACTGGGTCTGGCATAGGTCCTTGTTCTGGGAAAAGTGAGGGGTCCTAACACAGCCCTCGAAGTGGAATGTGGGGCCTACTAAGGAAAAAAGGGAAGCAAGACCCTGAGAGAGGAAGTTGAGAAAGAGTGGGTGGGGCAGAACCTCCTCCCCAGAGTCAGAGAGGGAGCCCAGGTGGGGGAAGCTGAGGGACTTGGCTCAATCCCAGGCTTCCATTCATTAACTTCATAAGTTGGGATAAGGCCCTGGCAGGGAAAGCTCTAGAACCTGTCAGGTCCTGCAAAGTTGAAGGGTACATCAAACAGGGCCAGCCCTTTGCTGTTTCTGCCATAGGGAAACCCCCTCTACAACTTCTCCATTTAACAATTTTCCAATGCATCCTTGATACCCAACTTGAAATGTCACCTCCTTATTGACACAGCCAGGGAGCTGGTGTTAACTGTCAGTTCAACATCTTGTTTCTTCCTGCCAATAGCTACAAGAACCATTTCCTCAGTGCTGGGCTCTACAAGCTTGGGCCCTAATTCTGAAAAAGAGCCTTCCTAGGAATTATTACCTCCACTTCACCGACAGTGCCTGGCTGAAGCCACACAGGCAGAAGGTATATAGGTTGGAATTCACATTTCTCCCCTAACTCAAGAGCTATGGCACTCAGAGGAGGGTATGGACAGGGTGCAGTGACCACTCTGTGTCTAGCACAGGGCAGGTGTTATAAATGTGCACTGAAGAAAGTCAAACACACAGGTCCAAGGCCACATAGTCTGGGAGTGATGATGTTAGTGCCAGTGATTAAAAACCAGGAGATTACAAAAACAACCTCTTAGGGGAGGGGAGAAAAGTGAGAAATCCGGTCCCACTGGGTCTTATTTCTGTACACTTTCCTCATGTGCTCTCCAAGCCACTCTAGCCCATTTTCTGCCTGCCCACCATAGACGACAGTGTTTGTGAACTCTGGGCATGGGCACATCCTTACCACACATGTATATACATAGCCCTCCTATTTCCTGCTATCCATCTACCAAGCAAACAAGAGCCAAGGGAGACACAGATAACTGAAGCAACAAACTCTTGGCCCATTCTAGACCCGCTTTGGAGGTTCAGGGAACATGAGCACCTACATTTTATCAAATTCCCTAGCAATTTCTATGGCATAGTCAGGTTTGGAACTTCTGCTCTAGCTGATTCCAGAGATCTAGGGAGCCACAGTTCTGCCAATGAGAAATAATAACAATAAGAACTATAACATTTCTCATGTGCCAATTTGATGAGTCCCCATACAACCTTTGGAGGTAAGGACACTGAGGCATGACCCAGTTTGACCATAAAGCACCCATGTTTAGCCATCAATTCAATAGCGGCCAGTGGCCTCAACTGCTCATGGGTGCTAATCCCACAGAGACCAGTCTGTGGGAATCTGCTCCATGGCCAGACCTCCTACAAAGGCACCTAGTCCTCAGGAAAGGTAAGTAAGGAGCTGAGAAACCAGACCAGCAGACAGACAGCGTCAGCCATCACAGCCCCATACCTAACACCCCCAGCTTCTTGCTGGAGTCTTGGTTTAAGACTTTAGGTACATGGCTTCCCCTTTTCTGAGCTTTAGCTTTCTTATCTTTAAAAGGGGAACAACCCACTAACTGCCTTCCAAGGCTCCTCAAGGACTGCAGTATAAGTGATTTGTAAAGTTTGAAGTCAGTTTGGGTGTGAATGATCATTATCAGAAAATTCCCAAATCCCAAGCAGAAAGAGGGCACTACTTTAAGCACAAGCAACACAGGCAGCAAAGGGGACACACCCACTGCACAGTTGACAAAACTGAGGCCCAGAGAAAGGAAGAAACTTGATATAGGCCACAAAACCCGAGGAACACAATTGGTCCTCACTGACTCTCCCAATTCCTTTCTCTCACTGGCATCGATAGCCCAAGGAAGAACCACCTAATCCAACTCTGTTCCAAGCCATAAAAGAGGCTGAGAAAGCACTGTCTTTCAAGCACCTGTGAGTAGCATCGTTGTGGAGAGAAACCAGTGAGGCCGAGTTGGAGGTAGCAACTTGCTCAAGGTCAAACAGCAAGGGTGGCCAGCTTAACTGCTCTGCCTTTCCACACTAACGCTCTACTTTCAAAAACGTTAGTGTAAATGGATTGACTGTCCCCTTTCTAAATCCAACCTTGCTAGAAGCAGGTATCTTACTTTGCACTGACACTCCCACATCCACCCTCTTCCCTGTCAGCCAACTCCCTCAGTCCATGGCCCCATGCAGATACCCTGACCCTTGCTTAAGGAGCCCAAGCCTTTTGGGCCTGGGGTCTGCTTGCAGGAAAGACACCCTTTTGCAGATGAGCAAATCAGACCCTAGGAGCACGAGTAAACTCAGGCAGGAACAGAAGAAGCCCCTACCCTACTTTCCTGCCCCACCCCCACCCCAAAGAGGAGCTCTCCAACGTGTGGTGCCTGGAGGCGGTTGAAGGCGGGACCACCACACGCGGGGCCATAAGTCTTTGGCTAGTTCATACTCTCTGGGTGACCTTGGTCAAGGAAATCCCTTAGCTTCTGAAAGTCTCAGAAGCCCCAACTGTAAATGGGGTAGAAATCTCCCTTCCCCGGAATGCCACCCAAAGGCCGCAGGGGACAAGAAACCTGGAGGTCATATTAGAAGGAGGAGGAAAGCCCGGGTCCCTAAGGGGCATGCTCCTCTCCATATCCGGCCAGGCGCAAGTCGTGGGGCTCCAGGAACCTTCCACAGCCATCCCTGGGGATGGGGTAGAGATCTGAGACTCGGATACCTGCCCCGAGCGGGGCCTCCCGCGTCCCTTTCCAATTCCTTTGTGCCACGCTCAGAGGGACAGTAGGGGCGGGAGGCCAGACTGCAGCGCCGGGGCCGGAGCGCTGTGACTTTAAGAGCCGAGGATCCTGGACCATGTGCTCGGCGTGAGACAAAAGCAACAACAAAGGAAGTGGCGGCCGCAGGGGGAGGGGGCGGCTCCTTCCTCTCCAACCGCAGCGCTCTACCTCTGGAGAGGGGAGACCCGGCCCGGCCTTGGAGGGCGCAGGGGGGCTTCCCTGATCTCAGGGGTCTCGCTGCTCCCAGTTCCTACCGCCCATGATTAACCCCTGCAGAGCCAGCTGGATCACTAACCCCATTCCCCCGGGAAAGAAACTGAGTTTCAGGGGTGCGGGAATCCGGAGTTATGGGCCTTGGCCCTGACTCACCTTCGGCCGCCCGGCCACACGGTGACTCCTTTGTTCGCGATCTAGAAAGGCTAGGCCGGGCAGGGGGGCGGGGGGGGCTGCCTGGACCCTTTAAGAGTCCCCGCCCTGCGGAACAATGTGCTCCCCTCCCCACCCCCCAGTCCGGGGGCAGCCCGGCTCCTTCCGGGGCCCTCTCTTTGTTGTCCGCTCGGCGGCGTCCGCCTCGCGAGGCCCACGCGCGGTCAGTCTTTCTTGGCCCAGGCCCTAGGGGAGCCGAGGGACGCGCAGGACGCAGTTGGTTTGCGCGGCTGCCGGCAGCTGGCCCTTTAAGAACTGGCCGCGGCGGCAGCGGAATGTAACAAACCCCACATTTGATTCACAACATTCGAAGCGGCGGGGTCGCGCGCTGGGTGGGAGGGGGGCTCGCGGGGGCGCGCCGGGAGATTTAGGCAAACAGTAGCCGGCTGCAAGCCTGCGGCGGTCCCGCCCCACGCCAGGGGCTCCGCCCCACGGCAGCCCAGAGAGCCAATCACTCATCGCAGCCTGGCACGTGACGGGCAGACCGCCATCTTGAAAGACAAGATTTTTTTTTTTAATCTCTTATTCGCTTCCACCTTCGCACTTAAAGCGACCGCAGCAGCCACTGTTAAAGACAAGGGGCGGGGCAACAGAGCCTGATAAAAAGCTTAAGACCTCGGGGTGCACAAGACTGATGAGCAGCAATTCAAACATGCTATGCAAACTCGCTAACTACTCGCGCTTCTGAGGCTTAGTTTCCCTGCGGGAGAAATGAGTCCCGCCAGCAGAGCCGCGGCCCGGACTTACTGTGTCATGGTCACCTCCTTGGGGACCAAGTGCCGCTTCGGACACTGAAGTGCAATGGGGCTGATCTCCAATGGGACAGGGACAGCCGGATCGAGTACTTAGGATGGTTTCAACAGCCCCGGGCCAGCAACCTTCCCAGAATGACGTCACCTCCAAGAGCTGCAGCACCGCGATGACATCATGATCCGGTCGCCCCACATCTCCTTGTTTATACTGTGCGGCCCCTTTAATATAGTGGGACGGCCTAGATTGCCCAGCAGACCAATAAGGGGCGATCCATGCAAACGAGCTAACGTCTACCAGGTGGGGAGATTGGTCCTGCGCGCGTTGACGTCACAGAGATAATTAGCCACCCCGCCCCCAACGTGACCAGGGGAAAGGGGCAGGGAACAGATTGTAGTTTAAGATTAAACTTGAGTCACCAGACACTAGTTACTTTTGGCTGGGCGAGGAAGTTTTGTGTCACGCTTCCATACTTAAGTTTTCTATCCCTCCCAGCAACTATAAAAAGAGAGATTATGACAGTCATCCCATTTTACAGATGAGGAAAATGAAGATTAAGAAATACCTAACCTGGGTTGAGGATGCCCTAGCCTAGCATGTACCAGGCCCTGGGTTTGATCCCCAGCACCTTGGGGTGGGGGTGCATGCGCACGCGCCTTCACTCGCCCCACATCACAGAACTGGTAAGTGTGGGGGACAGGCATTTGAACCAAAGCCAAGCCTTGTTATCCTTTGCCTGGATGCCTCCCCAGAGAGACATCATACAAAATGTAGCGTAACACATCAATTATATAAACAAACAAAAATCAGTAATATGCTAGAGCTGTCCCAGAGCTGGGGACAAGCCTAATAAAGACTGGTGAGTGCAACCATACAACTAATAACTGAACCCCTGTACAGCTACAGGGATATTTCCATGGGGCTACTTCCAGGACAGCTCGAAACAAAGTGTGAGTGCAAAGTTTATGATTTATTAAATCTGTGTGATGGACTACAGGGTGGGGCTCATTTTTATGCTGCTTGGGTATTTTGTAACCCCAAATTTGTTTTTGTTTGTTTGTTTTTGTGGTACTAGGAATTGAACCCAGGCCCTTGCACATGCTAGGCAAGTACTCTACCACTGAGCCAGCCATAATCTTAAATTTTAAAATAAAAATTGAATCCAAAATGCTGAACAGGATGTAACGGTACTATCAATATCTTTAATTGGATATATACATCTGCATAGAATATTTCTGAAAGGATATCCAGGAAACTGATTAACAGTTGTCCTCAAGGAGAACTGAATCAGGAGGATAGACTTTTTTTGTATATTAACATATACATTTGTTCATTTAAAAAATTAAATAAGTATAAGCTACTGGGAAATTTAATAAAAACTACTATATAAGAGTATGTTTTAAGTTTTTTAAGCAATAAAAGCTTTTGTTTTCTCGAAATCAGAAATCACTTTTCAGTAGAGGTGTCCATTGGAAGAATCCAGAAAGAAGTTTGGGGAACAGACTTGCTTATCACATGTCAAGTAGCCCAATAACAAATCAGTATTACTGTGGATGCACATCCTAAAGATGGTACCCAGCAGGGTATTTGCAGATCTCTAAGCAACAGAAGATCCAAGTTCTTGATACAGTGCTACAGATGTAACCTGGAATGCTGTATTTGTCCAGCACTCGACCATTACACACACCCCAGCTCACACGATGATCTCTTCAGTTGGCTCCCTATCATCAATTCTTCCTTCACCGCCCATATAATCTTAACCTTTTAATTTCCCCCTCATATAAAAGCAGTTGGAAAACCCTCCCCACATTTAAAGGTGTCTACATCTGTAAGAGCATCCCTTGCTTCAACAGGGGCAGACTTCCTACTGCGAACGACACAATGTTAAGTCTTTGGGGTGTACTTAACAAATTTTCGCTGTCCAAACCTTTTGGGTTCACCTCTCCTCAACTCTCTCCCACACCATGGCGGTGCTCCCTCTAGCCTTCCCTACCTGTCTTGGATGCCCTCTGAATCCCTACCAATTCATTCCTCTTTTTTTGCCCTTTGAAGCTCTGCTCTCGTCTCACCTCTTTCAGGAAGCTGCTTGTGATATCTCCAGCTTGTACTGAACTCCTCCATCTATGCACACAGGGCTAGTACCCTGACCTTCCCCTCATGCCATTTAATTTGCACATGGCCCTGTCACAATCACTGCATGTCTTAATAATCCTCTTGCTGGCTGAGAGGATTCAGCCCTTTTAAGTGTGCCAACAGTCGGCCTTTGCTGGAAGTTAGGCAGCACAGGGGTGACTCAATCTCATTTTACAGGTGAATATTTGAGACTCACAAAGGCAAAGTGACTTTGCCAAAAAACCCACACAATACCTTAACCACTTCTCACCCTCAGAAAGGGACTTTCCAGCCATGAACCAACCTCTGACTGTGCCATAATTTTTGTCTAATATATCCTCAACTCCCCCTACTCACCTGTGGCAAAATCCTGCTCAAGCTTTGGGGACAGCTCAAAGACTACCTCTTCAGAGCCTTCCCTAACCTGCTGGCTTGTTCTGGCTTCCTCCCAGCAGAATTGTCACACTGTATCACAATAACAGAAGCCTATTCCCAGCAGGGTCCAGACACCAGTTCAGGGCCTGGCTCATACCAGGTGATGGATGCTCAAAGCAAAGGCTCTGTACTTCCCCTCATCATTGACCAGGAAACTCCTCCCCATCATCTCTCCAGCACAACTCTCTCTCTCTTTTTTTTTTAACATTTATTTTTTAGTTGTAGGTGGACACAATATTTTATTTGTATGTGGTGCTGGGAATCAAATCCAGTGCCTCACGCATGCTAGGTGAGTGCTCTACTTCCGAACCAAAACCCCAGCCCCTGTACAACTCTTTTATTTATCCCCTGTGTCTAGGCATGACCAGGAAGTCCTCAGTAAATTCCCAGAGTCCTTTGGAGATCAACTAAGGTCAGAGGTCAATAAGATATCTTTTCTGGGCACAAGGAAAGCCAGTCTGCAGCAAAGTAAAAAGGGGACATAAATTTATCAGATATCCTAAATTTTCAATACAAGGCAGAAATTCAAACTTTTCTTCAAAATCCTATACTTTGGAACTACAATGTGAGGATGTGGCCTACAACTCCCTATGTAGTGATATGTGCCTCTTTCTCGTCACACTTGCCCCCTTGAAGGCAAGTGCTATTTACTCTCATATTACTAATAAAAGTGGTTCAGAGACAGGAACTCACTGCCCCAGAAAGGTGGCCAGTGGGCTCCAGAAACCAAAGGTGGGGATAGCTTGCTGAGTATTTTCTGGAAAGATGCAGGTGCAATGTGGGATTGATCATCTGACAGTGAACTAAATGCTCTGTGCCAATGTTTGTCCCATTTTACAGATGAAGAAACTTAAGTGAGAGGTGATGAGTCACCATGTTACACAGCCATTAAGAGGCAACCCTAACCCAAGGCCTTGTGCATTCGAGGCAAGCGCTCTACCAACTGAGCTATATCCCCAGCCCTTAGGATCACATTCTTGAAGTTTGGTTCAGGCAAAGCAAATGCCAACAAAGGCCCCCATAATTACTCAACTTGCTCAATAATCAAAAGCAAGAGGAGGGGCCTTGTGGCTCAGTGGTAGAGTGCTTACCTAGCATGTGTGAGGTGTGAGACACTGAGTTTGATCCCCAGCACCATATAAAAAATAAAAACAAATACAATAAAGGTATTGTGTCTATCTACAACTTAAAAAAAAAAAAAAGAAAAAAAAAGCAAGAGTAGACCACAGAGGTTCAGGGACTAGTGGGTGGCTCCAAATCACACAGAGCAGATGAGAGCCAGAGGGGCTCAAATCCTAATGCTTTCAAGTATAAAGCACTTGATGCTACTACATTCCAGCTTCCTCCTCCAGAACTCCTTTGCAGCTGGGAGGGGCTTGGGCAGGTTGAGGCTGGAAGAGGAGGGTGTGGTCATCACTTCCTGCTGGGGCCCTGCCCAGCCAGGGTTTCCACCTACTCAGAGCCTGGACAGCAGGCTGCCTTCCTCCTTCCCTCAGGGTCACAGAGCACTCCACTCTTCTTGCATGGATCCTCAAATCCTCCTCCAAAGAGGCAGGGTACAGTAACCTTCCCAGGATAGAGCTGGCAGGAGATAAAGACTGATGTACCACCTCAGGGGAAAGCAGAGCCTGGTAGAGCCAGTTTAGGACTCAGACCTCCCAGATAACACAGAGTATCAGACTTAAGCCTAGAGACTCAAATACCTGGGAGCGAATTGACAGGTTCCCTGACAAATCCTCTCTCTTAAGAGCAGGACTGAATGTATCTGAGGCCTTAAGTTTTGGCTTCCTTAAAAAGAACAAATTTGTGCAGATGCATCAGTGGGGCAAGGGTGCTGGGTGTCTTGTAGAGATGTCAGGGTATGAGGTTCATGTCTGCAGCATTCTGGCTCCAGTTTTGAGACCCTAGGTAATTTATTTGCCTTCTCTAAATCTTGGTTTCTCATCTCTAAGATTGGGCAATAATGATAGTTCTAATGACAGTGACATTTACTGAGCACAAAGGATCAACCCAGCACTGTTGTTCATCTCCTTTAGGTTTTCTAAGATGTTAGGACTACACTAATGGTTAAATGAAGGAACTGCTCTGTCTTAAGAGCTCTGTGACCTTGAAGAAGTCATGAACCTCTGTGAGGCTGTTTAATCCAGGTGTAAAACAGGGATGAGAGTACTGATCTCAGTGTGTTGTGCATTTTGTGAGACACTTGCTTAACTTTCTGGTTCCGGATCTGCATTTGGATGTGTGAGCTTGGTGTGTGTGTGCGTGTGTGTGTAGGGGGACTCTCTCTTCTGACTCACCCCAGTCCCTGTAACTCTCATCACTGGAGCTGTCAACGTCCACAAAAGGATTAGGAACCACGACCCACTGTTCACAGATGATAACCTGCGTCTGCAGGAGTACAGTGTCTGGCAGACTCGGGAGATGAGTTCAACCGATTGCCCCATTTTTCCTCCACATTAAATATCCCCTTTCACCTCTTCTCCTTTCCGGCTCCCGGCACCAGCTCGAATAGAGCTTAGTGGCTTTCAAACAACAGAAGCTGGGTGGTTTTGGAAAAGACACTGATCCTCTCTTGCCCCCCTCGGAATTCCAGCTTTCTGAATGCAGTAAGGACCGCTGGAGGTCTGTTCCCTGGTCCGGCAGCCGCCACAGGGCAGGGCCCGGGTCATTCTGGTTATTCCAGTGGCTAGCACAAAGGGAGTCAGTAAAAATGTTTGGGACCGGCATAACGAGGCCTTAGGACTGCAGCGCCTCTTAGGCTCCCGGATGCCTGGATCTCAGCTGAAGCTGGACCCACCTGGGGGGCTGTGATCAGGGCAGGCGCGAGGCGCAGGGCTCAGTGGGACTTGTAGTTGCCCGGGCATCCCCGAGCTGAGGCACTTCGATAGCTGACCGGCGGAAGAGAGCGCCACACTGGCACCCAGATGCACAACAGCTAGTTCTGGCTGTGAGCATACGCAGAGGCCTCGTTGGAACCCCAGCGTTAACTCTGCCAGCCCGCGGCCGCCCCCTACCGCTGCGTCCTCGTTGACCCTGCGCCTGGGGCGCTCGGCGCAGGGTCGCGGCCGGGCGTTACCTGGGGCGGTGGTGGGGCTGCTCCCCGACCCCGCGACAGCTCGTCGCTCCCGCTGCAGCCCAGGGTCTCGGTCGGGCGGCGGCCCGGACGCCGCGCCTGCCGCGGGCCCCCCCTCTGGGCTCGCACTGTGGAACCGTCCGCGGACTTCACCACCCGGGCGCGCGCGGGGGAATCCACGCTAGCTTTGGCCCTCCCACCCAGGCTCCCGAGCAAATGGAACCGGCTGGACCGCACCAAGCGAGGGGGTGGTGGCCGGCGGGAGAAGGCGGGCGGTTTTCGGCCACGCCCACTCACGTTAGGCGGCAAAGTGTGCGCAAGAGCAAAGCGCCCACTTACCACCTCTGTGACCTTGGAAGAAGACTGTGTCCGTTTTCTCGTGGGTGAAATAAGGAATACTACGACTCCGTGGCCTTTCAAAGAGTCTTTGCTTCCCGGAAAGTTTGTGCCCCTTCCCCAGCCTCGGAATGGAGCAGGGGGCGCTGGTAGACCTACAAAGAACGGGCTCAATAGATCTTGGTTCCTCCTTTGGGCCATTTTCTGGACCTCTGTTTTCTCGTCTGCGAGATGGAGCGATGACGCTTTATTCAGGAGAAAGTTGGGAGACTCCGGTGACAAGAAAACAAGGCTATTGGCCAAGGGATTGCAGCTCTGTTCCCACGTTCCCTGTATACCTAACACTACATAAGACTGGACTAGAGCTTGACAGACCTGGGAGCCCCAGCCCCAGAGGGAGCAGGTTAATAGATACTACAGCTCCCAGAGGGTGACGCGCTCCCAGGTCTCCGGGGACCTGTAGGCCACGCCTCCCGGGGGCTCCCCGCGGGGCGTCCCGGTTTTCTTAGGCCAAGACTCCTATGCTGATGTTGGTTAGGCACACTCGAGACTTAGGTTTTTTTTTTTTTTTTTTTAATTTCCATCAAAATGTATACTTTCTTTTTATTTATTTATTTTATTATTTTTTAAAATGTGTCATTTTAAAAAAATATTCTTTAGTTGTCATTGGGTCTTTATTTCACTTATTTATATGTGGTGCTGAGAATTGAACCCAATGCCTCACACGTGCTAGACAAGCGCTCTACTACTGAGCCAAACCCCAGCCCCTCTTTTTATTTTTTTATTTATTCTAATTTGTTATACATGATGGCAGAATGTAATTCATTTCGTATTACACATGTAGAGCACAACGAGGTTAGTTTTTAAAGATTCCTTTTGTGGTAGAAGAGCAACCTGCAAAGAGCACTTTAAAGGGAATGTGTGCCTTGGAAGTGGGCTCAAGGGTCTGGGGTTCCAGGACAGGGAGAGAGATGGTCTCGTGTATCCAAAGTTCTTTCTGGGGTGGGAGGCAGTGAATGAATCTGAGACAACAAGGAGGGCTGTTCCTGGGCTGGTCTATTAATTGTAAACAACAACGAGTTAACTTTGTACCCTTTAGAGAGTGTAGCATCGAGGGATGACTGGGACATTGAGGAAAGATTGAATGGATATACACTAAGCAGCCATCTTCAGGCTTTGAAGGTGACCTGTGACCTCTAGGTTGGGGATTAGGGGATGCCTTCATGTTGCATATGAAGAAGTGGCCGCTAAGAGAGAATAACTAGCCAGTGTGCTTCAGCCAGTCAGGGACAAGCTAGCACTTGGTTTGGACTTGATCAATTTCTGAGCACATAAGGGGTGCACTTAGCAAAGATAATCAATGACGTTTTTATGACCAACTTTTTGAAAAAGCACCCACTTAAAACAGTGGTTATGAAGGAACCCTAATGTGTATCTAAATTGTTACCTCATGTGCACATCAGTATTACTTTTTTTTTTTAATTTTGTTTTTTAATTTTTTATTTTTTTTATTGGTTGTTCACAACATTACAAAGCTCTTGACATATCATATTTCATACATTAGATTGAAGTGGGTTATGAACTCCCAATTTTACCCCAAATGCAGATTGCAGAATCACGTCTGTTACACATCCACAATTTTACATAATGCCCAATTAGTAATTGTTGTATTCTGCTACCCATCAGTATTACTTATCCTGTGCTGGATGCTTTCATGCATTAAATGATTGATCCTTAAAAATAATTCTATGTTGGGCTGGGGATGTGGCTCTAGCAGTAGCACTCGCCTGGCATGCGTGCCGCCCGGGTTCGATCCTCAGCACCACATACAAAGATGTTGTGTCCGCCAAGAACTAAAAAATAAATATTAAAAAAAATAATTCTGTGAATTGGAGTCTGCCCTTATACCCATTTTACAGATAAGGATATTAAGGTTCAGAGTGATGAAGTACCTTGCCCAAGGCTTCAGATGGTAAATTTGGGAGAAGACATGAGGATCCTGGTCATCCTGGGCTCTTTATCTTTTGCTCCCTGAAAGTAAGTGAACCTGCACATGTTACTCAGACCTGGCTCATCACAGCCTAGAACACAGTGAGCTTCCCAGGCTGCCTTGTGGTAGGTGAAAGGGTGTCCCTTAAGATGGGCAGGATCACATTTGGCTCATCTAGGTGCTGTCCAAAGGTCTGGGTAGGCCAGGGTACATCTAACAGCCAGAACAGTGACTCAGAACTGATGGCCCCAGTCATCACAGCATGGAAGGAAGGCAGAGGGTTGTGTCTGGGGTCTGCAGAGAGACCAGCCTTATTTCTGTGATCTGAAATAGTGCTGGAGCTTGGAATCTGGAGCCTTGGGTGAGGTCACCTGCCTCTCCTTCTACATATCAAGCCACCAGTGACAATTAGTGCCTACTTTCTTCAGAGGAGAAATCCAGGGGCAAGAATGGTTGTGCAGATATGTATTAGTGTCCTGGTTCTGCTGCCTACTGACAGTCTGGCCTCAGATGGTGACCTAACCTGCCTGGGCTTTTATTTTCCCCATCTGTAATAGGGAAAAAATCATCCTTGAAGTTTTGGGGAGGACTAAATAAGATAATATTTTCATTTGTTTTTTTGGGTACTGGGGATTGAACTCAGGGGCATTTGACCACTCAGCCCCAGCCCCAGCCCTATTTTGTATTTTATTTAGAGATAGAGTCTCACCGAGTTGCTTAGCGCCTTGCTTTTACTGAGACTGGCTTTGAACTTGCAATCCTCCTGCTTCAGCCTCCTGAGCCACTGGAATTACAGGTGTGCATCACCATGCCTGGCTAAGATAATATTTGTAATGACAACGCAACCACCACCACAACAAAAATTAACATTTACTGGGATTTCACTCTGTGCAGGCACCCAGCCTAGGGCTATTTTTTTTTGTGTGTGTGTGGTGCTGGGGATTGAACCCAGGATCTTGTGCATGTGAGGCAATCACTCTATCAACTGAGCTATATCCTCAGCCAAGCCTAGAGTTTTAAATATGTGACTTCATTTCATCTTCACCACTTCCTTCCAAGGAAGGTGTCATACATTACTCACAATTTACAGATGAGGAAATCGAGGCTCTGAGGTATTATGTAGCTTGCCTCTCCCCAAGTTGAACCCAGGAGTCTCACCGTGATCTGTTCTCTTAACTGCTTTTCTGTGCCAGTCATGTCAAGTGCTGTCCAACTGTTCACAGCATCCTTTCTGTCACGTTCCTGGTGACAAAAACACTAAGGGTCACTCCACAGGAACTGGACTGCATGAAATAACCACACAAGAGACAGAGATGCCTTTTTCTTTAGGGGGTCCTGTGGTGGCTCCTCTGACCTTAAGAGGTCACAGAAAGAGAGAGAGCACGTACTGACCCTTTTATTGAGGAGAAGCCATTCAAATGAGGCAAGGGATCAGTTTTCAGGGGGTTGAATCTAGCTTCTTGATGTCGGCTGTCAGCAGGTTGACTGACATCTTGGAAGCCCACACCCAAAGGCAGAGCAAGAGAAGGGGACACACAAAAGGCATTTCCATGGAATATTCTATCCCAAACAGGGCAAAGGGTAAAATCACAAAGGAACAGATGAACACAGCTCAACCCATGGGCTGCAGGAAGGCACACCTGCGCATGAAGACACATTCTGCTACTTCGAGGATGGGGCAGCCATCTAGGCTGTGTGAATGTGGCCAGATCACGACAATAGAGCCTCTACTGATCACAGGAAGGAAAATGCTGGTCACTCAGCGCAATGGCCCCCTATACCTTTCCTCAGAAATGCCTCTTGGGGGGCTGGGGATGTGGCTCAAGCGGTAGCGCACTCGCCTAGCATGCGTGCGGCCTGGGTTCGATCCTCAGCACCACATACAAACGAAGATGTTGTGTCCGCCAAGAACTAAGAAAAAAAATAAATAAATGTTAAAATTCTCTCTCTCTCTGTCCCTCTCTCTCTCTTAAAAAAAAAAAAAAAAAAAAAAAAAAAAGAAATGCCTCTTGGAAGAGGAAACACCTCTTAGTTATCACAACTTGTAATTGCAGTGTAGCTCCCAGATCCTGGGTGTAGACTTGTAGTTTTTTGTTACCAGGGATTGTACTCCAGTGCACTTAACCACTGAGCCACATCCCCAGCTCTATTTTGTATTTTATTTAGAGACAGGGTGTCACTGAGTTGCTTAGCACTTTGCTTTTGCTTAGACTGGCTTTGAACTCGTGATCCTCCTGCCTCAGCCTCCTGAACCACTGGGATTACAGGCATGGGCCACAGCACCTGGCCTAGACTTGTGGTTTTAAACAGATGGATGCTGGACTCAGTGGATCATGTTTCCCTTTTTGCCTTCCTGCTGAAAAGCTCAGAACCTGATTCATGGTCCACCTCTTTTACCCACAATTTTACCCACAAATATTCTGTGGACTCCATTCAAGCTTAGATTCTCCTTGTTTTCTCATGTATCTTCCTTTTATCCAGATTTCTTTGCCTTTTTTTTCTTTTAAAGAAATTTTTTTCAATATTTATTTTTTAGTTTTCGGCGGACACAACATCTTTGTTTGTATGTGGTGCTGAGGATCGAACCCGGGCCGCACGCATGCCAGGCGAGCGCGCTACCACTTGAGCCATATCCCCAGTCCCTTCTTTGCCTTTTTAAAAAATATTATTTTTCAGCTCTAGGTGGACACAATACCTTTATTTATTACTTTTTCTGTCGTGCTGGGGATCAAACTCAGTGCCTCACACATCCTAGGAAGCGCTCTACCACTGAGCCACAATTCCAGCCCCAGATTTCTTTGCCTTTTAAAGCTTGTTGTAGCATATATATTGGGAATCTGTTTTAAATTTGAGGAGCTGGGGAATAAATTATCCTGTTAAAATTTCTGGCTATAGTAACTAACTGATATGTATCCATTGAATATGAATCAGATATGGCTCCTGCTCATGAGGAACAGGCCACTCTATGAGGATGACAAGATGGAGGGCATATGCCTTAAGAAAGTTGTGAATTCAATGCTGGGGAAGCCCAGATGAGGGTGTGTGGGAAGATCCCATGACTGGAGTGGTGTCTTAGTTACCTGATTTAATTTTCACAAGATTCCATGCAGAAGGTAATATTTTCTTTGAGTTATAAATAAGAATGTCTGGGGCTGGGGTTGTGGCTCAGAGGTAGAGCGCTTGCCTCTCATGCGTGAGCCAATGGGTCTTGGGAAACTAATATGACTCCATTTTTAAAAATAAATAAATAACAGCAGTTTCTACCTCAAGGCCTGTCCTAAGGAAGGGGGCATGACCCTTGTTCTTGGAAAAACCCACAGAGCACTCCTAAACACATACCCACCCTGCTGAGTTGTTTGTCTGTAAATAACAGGAGAGGTCTGAGGCACCAGGTATCCCTGACTCAGTTAGGCTAGGTGAGGACCCATAGCAACCCCCCTAGCAACCTCCAATCAGCATGAGACAGGGAAAATACCTGGAATGCCAGATGACCCCCAAGTAGTTTATGGTGGTTGATAACAAATTGGGAAACCATGTAGTTTAGCACGTACACCCCTCATGGCCTAAACCAATCAGTTCAAAAGAATCCCCTTCTTGTACTAAACAATCACCCCAACCCAACTTGTTCCCACCAGTGAATGTGCTAATCAATGTTAAGAGTTGTTGTTTGATTTTCTCGTGGTATGGAATGATTTGCTGTGTGATATAGTGACGCATAGAGTATACCCCCAAAACCTATGAAAATCACTGAATAAGGGACCGGGACTCACTCCCTGGGACCACTGCGTTGGGAACGGTTGTGAGTCCAGGCTCGAGCTTGCAATAAAGACTCTTGTGTGATGCATCAGATTCGGCTCCTGGAGGTCTATTGGGGTACCACGAATCTGGCATAACAGTCTGATCCTCAGCAATAAATAAATAAATAAATAAATAAATAAATAAATAAATGTACTGTGTCAATCTACAACTAAAAACTAAATGTTTAACAAAACAAAACCTGAGGGTGTCTGATATCATGATACAAGGAGGAGCAGAGACTCCAAGAGGCTTACTAACTGGGAAGTGGTCAAGCCACATTCAGACTCTGCCTCTCTTGTTCACCTGTCTATGCTCTTTCTTTGCATCTGGGTGGGGTGATGAAGAAAGGGGACTTCCATCTTGAAGGGGATGTAGTCAGATTGGAAACCAACTTGACAAGCTCTAGCAGAAAAGGCAATGTTTTGGTTCAGTAACTGAAAAATCTGGTGATGGATGGGTTCAACAGGCTGCGTCAGGGGCTCACACAGTCACAAGGAATCTGTGTGTTTCTGTTTCTTAGCTCCGCTTTACTCAGATTATGTCTCAGACTTTGCCTTCCAAATGGTAAGATAGCATTTGGAAGCCCCAGAGTCACTTTCTTACAACTCAGACATCCCAACTGGGAGGAAGTTCTTGCTCTCGACCATTCCAACAAAAATCCTTTACTTGAGACCCATTCATTCTTATTGGCCCAACTTTGGTCACCTGCCCAGACCAGGAGACACTGTGACTTGACTGGCTCGGCCTCATTTATGCCCAGCATGGAGCAGAGGAGAGTGGTGCATGGAGTTTCCCCAAATAAAAACTAGGGTGCTGTTGCCAGGAGAAAGACTACTGGGCAATGGGAATATCAGGTGCCCACTGCTAGGGAACAGGGGAGACAAGGAAAGAAGTGTGCAGAGGAATCCCTCCTCTAAAGGAGCAAGAGGGAGGGTCCAGGTGAGTGAGCAAGGACACAGTGGCCACTCCCCTGCCCTTTCCATTTGTGGAGCCCCGAGGCTCTAGTCAGAATGTGCTGCCGGTTCAGTTATTTGCTCTTGAGGGGACATTGGCATGGTCACTTCCTCTCTCTGAACCTCAGGTTCCTCCTCTGGGGAATGGGCATGATGGGTCTCTAACTCTCCTAGGTGATGTCAGGCATCATTGAGAACATGATGTAAAGCACACAGTAGGTTCTCAGTAAATGCTGCTTCCAACTCCCTTTGAAAGGCAAAACATCAGCCTTCACCAGAACTTCTCTGGATCATGAAATGCCAATTCCCAGGATTTGATCCCTTCTGGAAGAGCCGGGGTTCGCTGTGCTTGCTCGTCTACCCTACAGGCTCCCAGCAGGTGCCAGAGGAACTGGGTGCAGACAGCATGGTTCAGAAGAGGGTACTGTCTTCCCCAGCTAGAAAGAGGTGGGACACAAGGCTGGTGATCTTGTACTTGGGCCCCTCTTTTCTAGTGTTCACATGGGATGGTTGGGCCTTGAGGTTGGCTGAGAAGGGGCTGGGGGCTTGGTCCCTGATGGGAAGCCATTGGCATTGAGACAGCTTTAGCCAGCCTGGGGTGGGTGAAACTCCTGGAGAAGGGTGGTTGCTCTTTGAGGGCCTCAGTGGAGAGAATAAATAGCAATGAAGGAGGGGCAGTTTCAGGGTGCCTCGCTCCCCTGCATAAATCTCTTGGGCTGTCCTGGAGTCTCCATGTTTGATTGTCAAACCATTTTACTAGTCTCCTCTCCTGTCCTAACCCTGCCTTCTCCACAAGTCCCTGTCCCTGGAGACTCTTGTAGCAAGGAGGGTCTTGACATCCCCCACTCCATTACCCTCTCCATCTCCCGCCTACTACAGGGCTGGATCTTGTTCCCAGGTCCTCTGAGCTGGGGGTCTTCCAGGTCCTTCCCCCTTGCTCCTCCAGTCTGAACTCTTGTCCCAGGATCACTGTGAGCCCTGGAACTGTCCTTCCTCCTTCCCGGCCCCCAGCTGTGGTCAGTGCCTCCCGAGGAGTCAGCCCCATCCCGGGAGGTGTGGTCTCTGGCAGGGTTAATGATTGCTCAGAAGAGTCAGAGATGGTGCCAAAGTCTGCAGGGCGTGCTGCTGCCAGGCCTAGACAGTGCCTATCTGCGCTTGCTGGTGATCATCTCCGCCTCTGTGGCCCCTTCCGGGGCGCAGGTAGGGAACACACGACTCAGTTGCAGCAGTGGGCTCTGGGATTTTCTGGCTGGGGGTAAGGTAGGGTCCTTGGAGATGAGGCAAGCTTGGGGGTCTTTAAAGATCCTGCCTGCAGCTGGGTGGGAATGCCTGGCAGATGGAGCTTGCTGTGGTGCTGGGCTGGACACACCTGGAGTTGAGTCCCAACCAGCTGCGAGGTCTCCATTTCTTCTGGAATATGGGGACAATGCCTACTTCCTGCTCTTCCAAGTCCTTGGGTAATTTGGCCTACCGAAGAGTCTTTGGATGGAAGGGAGGCAGGGTCTCCCAGGGAAATTAATTAACCCACCTGGGCTCCTTTCATAGGAGACTGGAAAGGATGAGGACAAGGTAAGTGAGCCTTGGGAGCCCTAGAGGTTTAGGAGAAAAAGCTAGGCTCTGACCCTGACTGCTTGGTTTAGATCTAAGCTCTGGGCTGCATAACTCTTGTGGGCCTCAGTTTTCCTCATCTGTAGGGTGGGGATGCTAGTACAGCCAAGAAGCTGGACACCCTGAGGCAGGCAGGGTTGGGTGCTTGTATACTCTCTCCAGACTCAGTGACCAAGTCCAGTGCTACTTCAGCCAGGATGAGGAGGTGTCAGGTGGGGACTAATGGCCCCCAAACCTGGCTCATTCCAGGCCCTACTACATCACCTTTCCGTGGTCTATATGGTAGAGACTCAGTTGCCACCCGGGGCCTGGACTCATTCCTAAGGCAGGGACTGGCTTACTGGGTTAGCACAAGCCCAAGGTAGGGTCTCAGTGAGCATGAGAGTCTTTTGATCAAAACAGGCCAGGCAGGCTGGGGATGTGGCTCAGTGGTACAGCACTTGCCTGGCAAGAGTTAGGGTTTGAGTATGATCCCCAGCATCACAAAAATAAAACAAAACAGGCCATGATCTTATCCTAGTCCCACTTCTCAGTATGGGAAACAGAGGCCCAGGGAGGGGGGGGTCGGAATTGGCCTGGGGCTGCATGAGTAGGTGAAATGTTGGAATCCATCTGACTCCATATCTGTCTCTCAGATGCAGCACACTGTGGGAGAGGCACTATAGGGGTGGTGAGTCCCGTATCCTCACCCTGGTACACCCTAGCTGAGTTGGTGTCTGCCCTCTGGGTGCAGATATAGCCCCCATGGAATGACTGAGTGGAGCCCAAACCAGACCTTGGCCAGGGTCTTCTGAGTTTAAAGCTACTCTGGGTCTAATTCTCTGCCCCTTGCTTTTGGGCATCCTTCTCTGAACATCTCTAAGCCTCAGTTTTCTCAGAATGATGTGATCTGAATGATATTCCTGTGGGAAAGCAACAAGAGAAAGCAGAAATGAAAGTGTGGTAAGTGGCGGGTGGAGTGGCTGGGCCCTTGGATAAGGTGGGCAGGCCTCCTTTCTCATCCTCCTGGAGGCTCTGAATCCCAGTGGATCTGAATTCTAGAAAGTCTAGAACATCCCTGGACTGTTCTGAGCTGTCTGAAGCCTCCTCCAAATGAGCTTGATGAGCTGGTGTTTCCAGGGCCCAGCAGGGCCGAGAGGACACCCAGGGACTATCTGCATTCTCCGAGGTGTGGTCCAGAATCTCATTTGCCTCTGATCTTTCCTCAAACACTTTTTTTTCCCCTGGTACCAGAGATTGAACTCAAGGGCACTTGACCACTGAGCCACCTCTCCAGCCCTATTTTGTATATATTTTTAAATATATATTTTTGTAGTTGTAAATGAACAGAATGCCTTTATTTTATTTGTTTATTTTATTTTATTTTTTAAAATTTTTTTTGAGAGAGAGAGTTTTAATATTTATTTTTTTAGTTTTTTCGGCGGACACAGCATCTTTGTGTGTATGTGGTGCTGAGGATCTAACCCAGGCCGCACGCATGCCAGGTGAGCACGCTACTGCTTGAGCCACATCCCCAGCCCTTATTTGTTTATTTTTATGTGATGCTGAAGATCAAACCCAGTGCCTCAAACCTAGGAAAGTGCTCTGCCACTGAGCTACAGCCCCAGCCCCATATTTTGTATTTTTTTTAATTTTTTAGTTGTTAATGGACCATCTATTTTTATTTACTTATATGCAGTGCTGAGATTCGAACCCAGTGCCTCACATATGCTAGGCAAGTTCTCTAAAACTAAGCCACAACCCCAGCCTCATATTTTATATTTTATTTAGAGACAAGTTCTCACTGAGTTGCTTAGTGCCTTGCTTTTGCTGAAGCTGGCTTTGAACTTTCAGTCCTCCTGCCTCAGCCTCCAGAGTCACTGAGATTACAGATGTTCATCATCATGCCCAGCCCCAAACACTTTTTAAAAGTAGGAATAGATCCCAGCAGCGCTGGAGGCTGAGATAGGAGGATCACAAGTTCAAAGCTAGCCTCAGCAAAAGCGAGGTGCTAAGCAACTCAGTGAGACCCTGTCTCTAAATAAAATACAAAACAGGGCTGGGGATGTGGCTCAGTGGTCAAGTGCCCCTGAGTTCCCAGTACCATTCCCCGCCCGGCCTCCCACCCTCCCCCTGCCCCCCTCTGCCCTGCAAGAAAAAAAAAAAAAAGAGTGGGAAAGAATAAGAGTGGGACCAGAGCTTGGGGGCAAGGAAGCAGACTTTTCAGAAAGTAGAGTCTCCAACTCTTAGTGAAACAAAGCAAAAGAAAGGAGGCCCCATCCAGTTGTGCATGGCGATGGCTGGGGCTAGAATCAGACTGTGCCTTGCTTCAGAACCAAGCTTGGCCTGAGGCTGCGCCTGCTGAGAGAAGGGGGGTACCCGGAGAAAGCTGCCCATGGGCAAGTCCACCCACTTTCTTTTCATTGGTACCTTGCTGGAGTACCAGAAATTTAGGGGCCCACAGGGGGAAACACCAATTGCTGGAACATGGCTCCACCCCTGACCTAGGCCTTAAAGGATGGGAGAATTTGCACACGTGCCAAAGACATGGGAAGGACTTTTGGGCAGAGGGGAGGACAGATGCGAATGCAGGAAGGAGAGAAAATGCAGGGTGTGGACCAAGAACAGGGGCTTTCCGTGTCCTTGGACCACAGCAGGGGAGAGAATGGCTTGTATGGACACTGAGACCCGGGCCCTGTGAGGACTTTGCCTGCCAGGGGGAAGGGCAGGAAGGGTGTCCTGCGGCCAGGGGAAGCCGTGGGGGAGTCTGAGTTTGGAAGCGAGGGAGCCCAGCCGGATGGGAAGGCTCTCAGAGAGGGCAGCCTGCCCTGGTGCCTTCCCCGGCTCCCACAGGACATTTTTTTCCTTAAGTAACCAAATGCAGGGAGTGATGTTGAACTTTGGCCTCTTTACGATCAAATGAGTATGTTTATGAAAAGTTGCTGTGACGTGTGACAAAGAGGAAGCAAGACGGAATGAAACCCAGGGCCTACCCAGCTGAACCGGAGGGAGGAGAGACAAGAGGACAGAAGTCAGGAGGGCGCCATCCCAGCTCCCCCTCTGGCTGGCGGACTCTGTTGGGCAGGAGCCTTTGCTTCCCTGAGACTCTGGGTCCCCATGGGAAATGGAGGTTGGGGGGTGCTGAGGAGCCTTCTCTTCCTTCCAGGGGGTGTTGAGGACCAGATGCAGGGAGGCTTTGTATGTGCTTATGCAGATGAAGGGTCCCATCCTTGTTGAGTAAGGACAGTAGACTTGTTGACCCCCCCCACACCGTGGGAGTGGGACGGGAATGGGACAAATTGAACCAGCAACGAGTACAGAGGAAGGGTGCTGTGAGGGGAGGCCTCAGGGATGGTGGGGAATGAGGGTCCTGGTTCAGGCTGATCTCCCTCAACCTCATCTACCTGAGGGGGGATCTTGGCAGGTCAGGAAGGAAACACCAGAAGGCCGGAAAAGACAGCACAGATTACCTGGCTTTGGATCTGACCCCCATTACTGACTGGTCCCTGTCTCTCCCCCACCTCGTATGCTCAGTGATAAAAGGTACAAAGTGCCATTCACAGCACATGGCCCTTCTTGTCAGCTCCATTTTTTTCTTGAGGACTGGGTAGAGGGATCTGGAGGACAGTAATCTCCCATCTTGGGAGAGGGACTGAGATGGACTTTGTAATGGAGATAAATATACCTTTTACTCCTGCTGGCTCTGCACCTAATGACTGTTTTTGCAACTGTTGACTCACTTCTGAAGGAGGAGAGAGGAGAGAACAGAAGAGATGAGAGATTAAGTGGACGATTATAGCCCCTCAGGGATGCCAGGTCCTGACATGTCCACCCAGCATGAAAGCCCCTGAGTTTTCCTCACAGAGTGGACATCAGCGATGTACCCCATCACTCATGCTCAGCTGCATCTCCACCCACCACCATCATCTCCATCCCACAACTATTGCCTCCAAGAACTCTATCTGTACCTCCATTTCCAGTCCACCACCATCTCCACCCGGAAATCACCAGCTCCACCTGGATCTCCCTCTTAACCATCATACACATTATCAGGGCACCATTGTCACTTCCATCCCCACTGCCATCCCTTCCGCCTCGTGAACACTGCCTTATCCCTGTCAGCCCCTCCAGGATCAGCTCCAACAGCATCCCAGACCCTGCCCTTGGCCCTAACTCCATCACACCCACACTCTGACAGCATGGTGTATGCACAGCATTCTCACCATCTCACTGAGGGCTGAGCATGGCTCAGCACTGCCAAGGATTGTGAGGACCGTGGATGATTATTAATTCCTCCTGAGCGGGTTCGTCTGCATTTCCCAATACAACTGAGCATGCGTTATGATCAAATGAGTATGTTGATGAAAAGTGGCCGTGACATTGACAAAGAGCTTTCCTTTGGATCATCCCTACAACCCTGCTCACCCTCATAGGGTTTCCATTCCTGTTCTACAGAGGAGGAAACAGGCTTGGAGAAGAGCACGTGTATCACCCAGAGGGATCTTTATTTCTCTGAACTTTAACTAGTTAAAGTGGGTATAATAGTACCTACCTTAAAAGGTTTTTGTGGCTCTTAAATAGTGCCCATCTCAGTGTCTGGCACACAGTAGGTGTTCATTGTGTGGCAGCTATTGCTGCTCATCACCAGAGTGTTTAATGGCTGCCAAACATTCCACCCAGTACTTGGTCTCCTCTTCTTTACCCACTCCCTGTGCGCCATGTTTAGGTTACTTCCAACTGGCCAGGGTTGGAATCTTCACTTGTGATGGACAACATTCTGAAAAAAGAGCTTCCTTGTTTTAGGTTAGTTGGATGACTGGTTCCAAAAGGATAAACATTTGGAGGTTTGGGGTCCACATTAAACTGTGCTTTTTTTTTTCTTTCCTGTTGGGTCCAAGGGAAAGGCCAGGGCTGTACCCTTCCCTGTGGGTCAAGCACAGAACAGGGTCTTGGGCTTGAGAAACTGGGAGTGAATCCCACTCACTTCCAATTCATTCATTCAGCACATCACTTAGTGCCTCAGTTTTCTCATCTGTAACAGGTTGCTATTAAAAAAATTCTGTGAATTCTAAACATTCTGCTTCCAAACTACAGCTTTACTTTTGCCTCTTCAACTCTACTGCCACAGTTCAGTTTGCCAACACACAAGAGCTAGAAAGGTCTTTTAGAAGAGCAAAATGCCTGCTACTCAAAATCCCTGCTTAAGACTCTAAAGTCTTATTCAATTTTTCTTAGAATAAAAAGCCATCTTTATTGTGCTTGTGGGCCCTTGCATGATCTGGCCCCTGCTTTGCCAGTCAACTTTCCACTACTATAACACATACCTGAGATAATCAACATAAAAAGAGAAAAGGTTTATTTTGGCCCATAATTTGGAGATTTCAGCCCATGATCAGTTGGCCCTGTTGGTTTTGGGCCTGTGGCAGGGCAGCAGCACATTGTGGAAGGAGCACTTGAGGGATGGAGCAAAACTGTTCCCTCATGGCTGGGAAGTGGTGGGGGGAAAGGAGGAGAAGATACCGAAGTTCCATAACCTCTTTTGAAGGCCCATAATCTCCTTCAGAGGCACCTTGTCAATGACCTAGGACCTCTTGCTCCTTAGACATTAAAGATTCCACCACCTCTCAACAGTGCCACAGGCTAGGACCAAGCCTTTAACTCCTGGGCCTTTGTGGACACTCTAGATCCCAACTGTACTCCCCTCCCTCCCCCTTCACCCTTCTCCCCTTCTCCTTGTGTTCCAGCCACACAGACCCTCTTTCAATTCCTGGAACACACTGGGTTCTTACCTGACCCAAGGTCATCTCTTACAGTGTCTATGATATCTGGAATACCCCTCACCCACATAACAATGCTCATCTGATCAAAGCCATGTGGGTGTTTAACTTAAACCACTCTCTGCTTTAGTCTTTTTAGCTGTTTCTTCCATTTGTCAGGATGTTTCTAAATATGTTTATATGGTCATTTCTGATTTTTTTTTCACTTTAGACATTTTCTGTTACTTTCCTAAAGTGAAAGTTGAGGATTTTACTCTCTCCCCACTCTTCACCCCATCCCCCTCCCTCTCTCTCCTCATCATTATTATTTTCTTTAAGGTACTGAGAATTGAACCCAAGGGCCTCATGTGTGCAAGCACTTCACCACTGAGCGACAGGTCCAGCTGGAGGATTTTATTCTTTTGTACCTCAGTGCACTCCCCTAATGCTCACAATAAGTTTACAGCCCACTGACTATGGAAACATTCTCATCCAAGCCCCTCAGTGTGTTATGTTCCTGTGCCCTTTCCAGAAAAGATTTCCCACCCACCTCCTTTGCTGTTTCTGCTTAGTTTCCTGTATAGGATCACTCTTCACTCTAGCTGGAGGTGTAAATCTCCTCTAAAATGTTGAAATCATCAGCTCTGTTTCCATTTTCTTAGAGACAGTCCTCTGGAGACCCATTGCTCTCTCAGCTCCCTTTCCCCACTTTCTGTGTTGGCACCCTCTATTTCCTGGATTCCTTCTTTTTCTTTTCCTAACTTACTCCCTTGATAAATATAATGGATTAAGTTCCTGACTTGCTTCCTGATGGAAAAAAAATGTATAAGAGGTAAACTTTTGGACTTTGTGTGTCTAAGAATGTTTTTATTTTGTTTGCACATGAAATTGATAGTTTTGGTAGGTATAAAATTCTAGGTTGAAAAGTAATTTGTCTTCAGCATTTTGCAGGCATAGCATTCTGGTTATTTACTTCTACATAACAAAATACCACCAAACTTAAGTTACTTAAATAATGATTTGTTAGTATATTTTATGATTCTCTAGGTCATGAATTTGGACAGGGCATATAAGGAATTGCTTAATTCTGCTCCATAGTGTCTGGGACTTTACAAAGGATTTTGTGAAAGGCTGAGGGCCAGAGCAGTGGGTGTTGCTGAGTATCCTGCTCTCTTTAGGTCTCTCAATGTGGTTAGCTTGAGCTTCCTTATAACATGGCTTCCTGATAGTACAGTAGTTGGACTTCTCATAAGGCACCTTGGAGTTCCAAGAGCAAATGTCTCATGAGGCCTAGGTGTAAGTTGAAAGCCTTCTTCTGAAGTTCCAGAATGTACTTCTGTCACACTCTGTTGGTAAAGCAAGTCATGAAGGCCAGCTCAGATTTAAGAGCATGGGATTAGATTTCACCTCTTTTTTTTTTTTCTTTTTTAATGTGGTGCTGGGGGCGGGGGGGGGGGGGAATCAAACCCAGTGCCTCACAAGTATAAGGCAAGCACTGTACCATTGAGCCACAACTGCTTATTGTTCTCTTTTACTTCCTAGGATTGTTCTTGAAAAGTTCCATGGTCTTCTGATTCTATAACTTGTATTTTCTTTTCAAATTTCATGGTCTTTTGATCCCTAGTATTCCAAAAATCCTTTGTTATAGCCCCCCCACATTTTGTTGGGAAGCCTTTCAATCTGGAAATTTGTTATTCATTTATGAGAAACTATTTTTATACTTCTCTGATAGATTCCACTTTCAAGAACTTCAGTTAATCTGACATAGGACCCACTGGGTCCTCTAATTTTTTATGTTTTTTTCACATATTTTACATTTTCAACTTTATATTTTTATCTGTCTATTAAAATTTATTCCTGTTATTATTTCTTAAATTTATGCCAGGCATGGTGGCACACACTTGTAATTCTAGCTTCTGGTAATATGAAGGCAGGAGGATGGATGCAGAAGGATCACAAGTTTGAGGCTAGCCTGGGCAACTTGTGAGACCCTCTCACAAAGTTAAAATTAAAGAGCTTGGGATGTATTTTAGTGGTGGGGTGCTTGCTTAGCATATGTGAGGTCTTGAGCTCTATCCCCAGTACTATAATTTTTTCTTTTTCTTTTTTTGTAACACTATTTCTCCATGAGGGATGAATTTAGCCCCCAGAGTCTACCATTTTTGACTATCTTAACTTGGGAGTTACTAATGGCATTTAGTAGGTAGAAGCCAGAGTTCTTACATCTTACAATGCATAGGGCAGCCTCCACAACAAAGAATTAACTGACCTAAAATGTCAATAGTGCTAAGGTTGAGAAATCTTGATTTATAAGAACTCTTTTTGTTTTTTGTATTTTAAAATATCTATATTATCTTCTCTATTCATGTTAATGAATCTAGTATTTTCTCTTATGGCTCTGAGAATTCTAATTATGATTTTCTTCAGTTTCTTCCATTGCCTTGTTCCTTCTGAAGTGCTTTTGAGTTGGTTTGGATTTCTCAGTGTCTATCCATTGGTGTGCAGGTTCATGGATGAGAGAAAAAATCCTCATTGTTTTTTGTTTTTTTTTTCTTTCTTTCTTTTTCTTGCTTTGTTTTTTCTTTTTCTTTTCTTTTTTTTTTTTTTTTTGTGTGTGTGTGTGTGTGTGTGTGTGTGTGCTGATGCTGGAGCCCAGGGCCTCATGCATACAGATAAGTGCTCTATCATTGACCATGGAGCCATATCCCCAGTCCCTGTGTTTGCCCAATTTCTCTAGTGTAAATACTTCCACTGTGGCTGATCTTGAGCTATCTACATGATGATATCAACCAGCATGCAGAATTCCTGAAAATTTGGCAAATGTGAGGAGCATCTGCAGCATGCTATTTTCTCCACCTTACCTTCAATTTCCTGTCTGTGTGTTCATAAAAAATGAGGTTCTAGACCTGGGCATGTAGCTAGTGGTAGGGCACTTGTTTAGCATGTGAGTCCCTGAGTTTAATTTCCAGCTATGGGGGAAGCAGAGACAGAGATGGATGCTCTAAAAACTGATTGGTAGCCCCGAGTTGTGGGTGGGACTTACCTCCTGGAGGCTTCTCCTTAAATGATCCAATGGAGGACACCCCCATACACACATTCCAGAAGCTGTGGGTTTTTTTTTTGTTGTTGTTGTTTGTTTGTTTTTGTTTGTTTGTTTTGTTTTGTTTTTGTTTTAGACAGATTCATTTTCTTAATTTTTTTATTTCTGGTTGTTGATGTTGTATCATCTGACAGCCAATTCTCTTGGAATTAAGTGGGGAAGGGGGTTAAGAAGGGCACCATTTAGTGTGCAGTCTTTCACTTAATCCATTTTGTTATGGTATCCCCATCTCCTCTATGCTAGTGTTCCCATGTCCAGAACTCTCTGATTCAACTTCCCCTGGAAATAACCTCCCCATTCTCTGGTGCAGAGGGTGGAGTGGGGCAGCCACCTCATTGCATGTGGGGAAATGGCATCTGGATGTCTGATTGCTTCTCTTAGAAACTTCCAACCAGTTTGCCTTCTCTCAGGCCACCTCACATCTCTGCTTTCAGAAGGTTCTAGAACCTTCAATCTTTCAGCCTACCTGGGGCTTGGGGTCTGCTTCCTGTGTGTATATCCTACTCAATTATCATTAGCTTGGTAAGTTGTTAATCTCTCATTAGTTCTTTCCAGCTTCCTCACCATCATTTAGTGGGGTTTCAAGAGGGAGGAGGTGAAGCTCAACATAGAATCATCCATCCATAATAGGAGGCTTCCTTCCCCACTCACGAGTTTCTCTTCTTATTCTTCAGATCTCTGTTGAAACTTTGCCTCCTCAGAGACCCCATCCTATCTATTCCTGTTATCAACTGCTGCATGAAAAACTACCCCCAGACTTACTGCCAAATAATTTCTGCCTTCATTTATTATCTTTAGAAATCTACAATTTGGGCAAGGCTCAGCATGGATGGTTCATCAGGAGGTAGAGGATTCATTTCAGGGTGATTTTCCTCACATGAATGGCAAGTAGGTTTTGACTATCAAATCAAAGCTTGACTGGGCCAGGGCCTTGGTTCCTTTCCACATGAACCCCTTCAGGGGCCTGCTTGGGATTCCTTGCAGCATGGCTGCTGAGTTCCAAGGGTGAGTATTCCAAGAGACAGAAAGGGGAAGCTGCCAGTATCTGTGGCCTGGGCCCAGAAAGCCTCTCTGGTGCCATGTTCTATCAGTCAGTCACAGAGTTTTGCCAGATATGTTCATTGTACCCACAGGATGTTAAGTTCACAGAGGTCACTGAGTAACAACACAGAGGAGCTGATGGTATTGAAAGGAAATTGGAATACTCAAAGTCCCAAGTAGAGGGGACATGCTGTACTGTACAGGACTATACAGGGAAAGCCCAGAGTAGGTCAGGAGGCAGAAGGAGGGAGGAGGAAGCATGAGTCAGAGTCTTTATGGTGTATTCATGGGAAGGAAGGTAGGAAGGAACAGTTAAGCAGCTGAACAGGATTAGGATTGGCTGGATTCTCAATGGGCTCTGGGTTACAGTAGGTTACAGACCCTGAGTTGTCCAGTACTTGGCCCTGGGGTGGGGAAATATTGATTGGGTGTGTGGGACCTAGATAAAGGGAGTGGTTGAGAATGTGGCCTTTGGGTTGGTTGGTTTATATATGAATGGCATCTCTGAAGGCAAGTGGTTAACCATCTCTAGGAATTAGCTAGCCCTGGAGGGATGGCCTTTCCCCAGACAGCAAGGCCCCAAAGATGTCAAACCTTTATAAAACACAGAACATTTTTTTTTAAAGCATGATTAATACACCAGATTCAGGGGAGTGGACATAGTGCCCATCCTTTGCATGGAGAGATGGAAAAACAGTTGTAACCTTTTTTTGTCTTCTATACCACCAAAATAGTTTCTCTTTATAGTCTTGTAATAACGTCTCTTCCTTCATAGCACTAATGCAGCTGACTATTATTTGTTGCTTTATTTACTTGTTTAGAGTCTGCTTGTCCCTTAAGTCATGTGCTCAGTGAGGGCAGCACCCAGACTGTTTTGCTCACAGTTGTATCTCCAGCTCTGGGAACAAGGGCTGGAGCACAGTGGATCATGGAGACCCATAGATATTTATTAAGGGAATGAATTGTCAATCAGGGTACTCAGCACATAGCAGGCACTTGGGAAATATCAGCAGATATTTAAAATTACCAGTTCTCGTAATTCCCAAATGTTTCCAATCAGACATGATAAATGTGAATTAAAAGTAAGAAGAAGCCTTTTTTCTGGGCTTTGTGGCAGATGGGGCAACCTAGGATGTAGAAGGTCCAATAGAACCAAGGTCTGTCTGAGTGTCTAGGGGACACTGAGAGGGAGTCTGTGAAATGACCAAAGCTGGCCACGGCAGAATTTGGGGAAAAGAGAGACCAGGAATGAGACCCCAACAAGGAGCAGGATGAGAGGTGGACCTTTCTTTTCCCATAATGGTAGTTGTTAACATGTAATATATATATATATTCTCTGTGAGCTAGGCATTGCTAGAGCCTCACCATAAATCCCAGAATAATTACAGAGCAGCAGCATACAAAAAGTCTCTCTCTCTTTTTTTTGATAATGGGAATTGGAATTGAATCCAGGTCACTTAAGCACTGAGCCACATTTTCAGACCCTTTTAAAAAAAAAACATTTTCATTAGTTATTGATGGACATTTATTTACTTGTTTGTTTATATGTGGTGCTAAGACTCGAACCCAGTGCCTCACACATGCTAGGGAAGTGCTCTACCACTGAGCCTCAACCTCAGCACCCCCCAGACCTTTTTGATATTTATTTAGAGACAGGGTCTTGCTGAATTGCTTAGGGCCTTGTTTAGTTGCTGAGGCTGGCTTTGAATTCAAGATCCTCCTGCCTCAGGCTCCTGAGCTGCTGGGATTCTAGGTGTGCACCATCACACTTGGCTCAAAAAATTTTTTTTTACAGAAAACAAAACATTTAAGGATCCTGTCCTGCTCCCTCCTTCTTTAGTGTAATAAGCCAATTTTTTCCTTTGGCATGAAGGAGACTTGGAGTTTTAGATCTTTGAATAACAGGAAAACAATGTTCTCCTTTTCCTGGTTGAAAGACGGCTTGTAAATTCAGATGACCAAGAAGATTGAGTTATCCAAGGGTGCTTGTGTAGCTGTCAATCAATAAGAGGAGTGCATATACACCCTTTACCAAAATGATGTGACTTGGGAACCCTTCTACTGCAAAGAATCTTACAGGGTTGGCTTCCATGGAACACACTTTGAGAAAAGCTGACAAGGCAGCTATTAAATGTGTCAGCAAGTGGGACAAAGGACCCTGCCTACCCATAATGTCGCCGATGGTCTTGAACAATCAAGGCCCCTGAGTTTGAAGGATGCTATTAATGTGAACAAACAGGCAGGGTAGCATAGTGGTTAAGGTGTGCATTGTACCATCCAAAAGGCCTGTCTGTGTTCAGCGCTTGGTCTTATCATTGACCCTCTGTGTGCCTTCAGGCTAACCCTTCTTCCCTCAGCCTTAAGTTCTTAACTGCCAAAGAATAATGTAAATTTCCACCTCAGACGCTTGGAGCAAGGTCTGGGATAGAGTGGGTGCTGACCTCTAGGGTCAAGTTCAGGTTCAGCCATCCTGCCCTGGCTGCCTGGCTCTCCCTGTGCTCACCCCCAACCTGGAGCATCTGGAAAGTAGACGGAGGGTGAGAGGGCCCCGAAGGAAAAGCACTGAGTGAAGGTGGTGGGTGGGCTCAGGGTCAGAGCCAGGCAGATGGGCTTTGCTGGAGGGAGGGAGGGAGGGAGGGAGGCCTGGGTTGAGATGCCATTCCCTGACACCTTTCCTCCTAGGTCCCTCGTGATGGCCCGGCCTTGGCTGCCCTGCTTCCTGCTTTCTGCCCTGATGGTGTCTGGTGGGTGCCTCCTTTCTCCAACAAGAACAGCAATAAGCGGGGGCCTTCAGCAGGACCTGTCACAGTAGAGGGGCTGTCCCTCATTAGCGAACCCTCAGGTCCCGTTGCCCAGCGCTGTGCGAGGCTGGCTGCCTGGGGAGCCTGGGGAGGAAGCCAGTCCTCTCTGGATGAGTTGGGCTGGAGGTTGGCCATAGGACAGGGTGGGGGGTCAGGATCTTCAGGGGTGTCCAGGTGACTCAGTGCTCTGTGTCCCTCCAGTGGCAGCCAACTTGCCCCCAAAGTTTGGAGACAACATGACGCTTGTGCAACTGCCTGAGGACTTGCCATTGGGTGAGTAACGGTCCCAAGCCTTTAGCCACCAAAGTCCTAGGGGTGCAGGAGACCTGAAGGGAGTTTGTTTGATTTTAGAAGTTTGTTTTCTCTGCAGCTTTTGAGTGGAGAACAGTGTCCCCTTGGGTGTGATCTGCTCCTCCAGGGACCCTCACATGATGCCGGATAAACAGAACTCGTTTCCATTTCCCATCTCTTTCAATCTTTCTGATCACTCCAAGGAGACGACTTCAGGCTCAGGGACTTACCTAGACATGTGGTGCTGTGCTTTTATTGTCTTTCTTTGTAGAGTTACACTCTCTCTATGGCAAGAAGCGGGGAGGTTCCATTTATGGCAGTGATCTAAAGTTTGCTTTCAAACTACATGTATTTATATGAAATAGCAAGTTAGTGAAAAGGTTAATAAAGGTGGCCTGGTGGTGGCTGCAGTCCCAGCTACTCAGGAGGCTGAGGTGAGAGGATCATTTGAGCCCAGGAGTTTGAGAACAGCTTGGGGAACATAGTGAGACCCCATCTTAAAAAAACAAAAGAAGAAGTAGAAGAATCATAACTAATGATCCATGGATATGGAGAAGGTCATGGCAGTGAAACAGGAAGGAATAAGGGTTGAGAAACATCATTTTGTAAGAAGCCAGGGGAACTGGATACCAGATTCCCAGAAGGCAGGATGTGGACCAGGGAGGCAGACACAATAGTTGAGGGCATTCATTGGGACCCGGATGTATTATCAAGGTGGGGGCTTATTGTCTTCTCCTTGGCCAGCCAGAGCTGTTGAGGAGGCCACTCCTTCGTCCTGTCTCCCCCTTCTGCCTCAATGCTCTGCCTTCCCTGGGGGTGGCCTCCCCCCATGTGGGAGAGATGGCTCATGCAATACCCCATTCCAGCCAGTGGGAGGAGCAGGGGCCAAGAGGGCTTGTCCCTGGCTCCTGGGGAATGGGTATTAGAGGGGGGAGGGGGGAAAATTAACAGTCTTTGTCACAGTGTCAGAATTGAGATCTAAAAATATCAGAAGTTACCAGATGATGCAAGAGACTACATCAAAGATAGTGAAAACCACAGTCAGCCCTGGGATTCCGAAACCTGTGTCTAAGTACAGGACAAAAGGATGGGGATGGGCTTTGCAGCCACAAAGGCCTTATCCATTTGCATATGATTGCTGGGACAGTTAGTATCTTATGGGTCATACCGGCAAAGGTTTAAGGCCCAGGACGAGGGAGGCGATAGTTACATCACATTCTGGGGTGGCACACCCTTCCTTGGAGGACCGGGCGGAGACCATCTAAGATATCTCTGAAAGTTCTTTGTAGAACAGAGAAATACATATTAATGATATCTACATATATTTTCATAAACTGGTACAAGAGAAAAATAAACACACACACATGCACGTTTCCAAACAAATGTCACAAATATGTGTAATGCCCGTGCTCTCAAGATCCCCATAGTTCTGGGCAGCCCTCTAATGTCCAATAAGTCAACATGAGTCTTTGCCCTGGTATCCCAGGCTCTGCCTGTGTGTGCTTTTGAGGCTTGTGGCTTTCCTCTTGCTCCTGTCTCCCGCCCTCTGGCCAGTCCCCAGTCCCCTGCAGCCAGCTCTTGCCTGCTCCGGAGGCTGTTGCTCCTTCCCACTTTGCTTTCTCCAGGCGTGGACCCAGGCTGCATCTCCCACTGCATGTCACAGTCTTTACTGAAGGTTTGGGAGTCAGGGAGGAAAGGACAGCACTTGGCAGGACACCAAGGCCATCATTGCTGCTGTTGTCCCCTGGCCACTCTAGCCACAAGTGCTCCAGGCTGAGGCTTCCCTGCCCAGCCCTGGGGTCCTGCACATTTCTCCCAGCTAGTCATCTTGTCCCAGGAAGGGGAATCTAGTCACTTCTTTGTTCAGACGAAGCCCCTCCCTCCTCTCAGCCAGGACTTTCTCAAATGAGGGAGCAATGTCCCCTTTCCTGACAGGCATGTGGCAACAGGAGAGCACTGTTCATTTCAAATTTTTTAAAATGTGTTATTTAGACATTTCATGTTAAAGTATAACATAGGTTCAGAAGTCAGCTCTCTGTTCTGAATCTGCGGATTCAAAAACTATAGAATGAAAACAGGGGAGGATGTGTCTGCTCTGAAGGTGGACAGACTCTTTTTTTCCATGCCATTAAAAATAATACAGCACAACAACTATTTACATAGCACTTAACATTATACTAGCCATTCTGTCGCCCAGAGATAATTTGAAGTATACAGGAGGACATGCATAAATTGTAGGCAAATATCATGCCAGTTTACATGAGGACATGAGTGTCCACAGACTTTGGTATCCTTGGGGGTCTGGAGCCAATCTCCACGGATACCAAATTCGTTTGATCTCATATTCCCCCTGCAGCCGGTGAGATGAGTGGGTACAGAGAGCCAGCCCTAGTGCAGGAGGGATTGGCACACACCCCTCACCTCCTGTATGGCCACATCTTTTTGCATTGCAGAACTTGTCTTACAAATGAGATAATCATTTAACATTTTTTTTCCTACCCCCTGCCCCAAAGCAGTCATTTCATTGACAATATTTTTTCACAACTGAAAACTTCTTTATTATTATAATCGTTAGCATGTATTGTTTGTACAAATTAGTGGATTTCACTGTGGCATTTCCGTACATGCCCAGATGATCTCTCTCCTCCCTTCTTCTACCTTCTCCCCACATCCTCTTTCCCCACTCAGTGCCTAATAGAGTTCCTCTTCATCTACTCTACCCTTAGGTCTTTTTTTTTTTTTTTTTTTTTTTTTTTTAAGTTTCACATGAGAGAAAATGTGTGATGTGAGAAACTTGTCTTTTTTTTTTTTTTGATACTGGGGTGCTTAACCACTGAGCCATATCTCAGCCCTCTTTTTAAGGTAGTTTATTTAGAGACAGGGTCTCACTGAGTTACTTAAGGCCCCGTTAAATTGCTGAGGCTGGCTTTGAACTCACAATCTTCCTGTCTCAGCCTTCTGAGCCACTGGAATTACAGATGTGTGCCACCACACTTGTCTTTCTGAGTCTGGCTTATTTCACTTAACACAGTGCCCTCCAGTTCCATCCATTTCCTTGCAAATGACAAATTTTTTTCTTCTTTAAGGCTGAATAATATTCCACTGTGTATATTTATCATATTTTCTTTATCCATTCATCTGTGGATGGGCAGCTAGGATGATTCTGCATCTTAGCTATTATGTACATTGGGGTGCAGGTGTCTGACTTCATTTCCTCCAGCTGTACACCCAGCAGTGGGATAGCTGGGTGGTTTGGTAGTTCTACTTTCACTGTTTTGAGGGACCTCTTTATTGTTTTTCATGGGGGCTATACTAATTTACATTCCCAACAATGGGTGCAAGGGTTCTTTTTCTCTTTGGGAGAGGGGAGTCCTGGGGATTGAACCCAGGGCCCCACATACATTAGGGAGGTGCTCTACCATGGTTATATCACCAACCCCTTTTATTTAATTTTGAGACAGGGTCTTGCTAAGTTGCTCAGGCTGGCTTCAAACTTGTGATCCTCCTGCTTTGGCCTCTGGAGTCACTGGGATCATAGGCCGCACCACCACGCTCGGCCTAGGGGTCCTTTCCTGAGAACATTTTTTTAGCAAAACACTGTCTTGAAGGTCCTTCCGGGGAGGGAGCCCTGGTGGGGAAAGACTGATGGACCTTCCAAGCTGGACATGTGGAGACTGTTTCACCAGAGAACAGCAGACTCCAGGGCATGTGACCTCGGCCATCCCTGAGGGGCTGGTGGCTCTGTGAGATGCTCGGATGGGCGCCGGACCACGTGGGCATGAAGCTATCATGAGCAGTTTTGCTTTCATGGGACCCTTCAGAACAATATATTCAAATTATACATACATAGAGACGTTTGTTTATTTTTTGGTGGTACTGGAGACCAATCCCAGGAGCTTGAGCATGCTAAGCACGTGAGCTACCACTGAGGTACATCTCCAGCTCCTTTTCTATTTTTTTATTTTGAGGCAGGGTCTCACTAAATTGCCCAGATTGGCCTTGAACTTGTGATCCTCCTGCCTCAGCCTCCCAAGTGGCTGGGATTACAGGAGTGCGCTACGGTGTCTGGTTATAAATTTTTAATTGACACATAAAATCGGGCATGTTTATGGAGCACAGCGCAGCCCTTCAATGAATGCATATACTGTGTGAAGATCAGATTAGTGTAATTAGCATATCTGTCACCTGCATTTGTCATTTCTTTGTGTTGGGAACTTTCAAAAAATCCTCTCTATTAGCTATTTTGAGATGTTATTAATTATTGTCAACCATAGTTCCTAAAGGGCATTTGAAGTTATTTCTTCTGTCCAATTGTACCCCTGTACCCATTAACCATCTCTCTCCATCTGTCCCCACCTCCAAATTATATTTTATGGTTGCATTGGCATAAGGAAAAATATGCAAACTATATTAAAAATAATATTTTATTTCTGATTTTTTTTCTTTTTGGTACCAGGGATTGAGCCCAGAGGTGCTTAACCACTGAGCCACATCCCCAACCCTTTTTTATATTTTATTTAGAGACAGGGTCTCGCTGAATTACTCAGGGCCCCTCTAAGTTACTGAGGCTGGCTTTGAACTCTCGATCCTCCTGCCTCAGCCTCCTGAGCTGCTGGGATTACAGGGGTGCCCCCTTGTGCCCTCCTGAGCTGCTGGGATTACAGGGGTACCCATTTGTGCCTGGCTCCTTCTGACTTTAAAAGGCATTAAGTATCACTGTGTGGCCCTGAAAGTACCATGGTTCCCAGGCTCCAAGCCTCCTGTGCCAATGGATGGGGCTTCCGAGGACCCGCAGATGGCAGCTCTAGGGGGACACACGCTGATAAAATGGGAAAAGCCCTTGCTAATGAGCAGCTGTCCAGTGACAGGAGGGGAGGACTGAGGGGAGATGAGTTCCAGGCACCGAGGGTGGCCCAGCAGAGGCTGAACGTAGTCGACAGTCCACTGGGTGAGGCTGGGGGGACCAGGGGTCGGTCTGAAGAATCTGCAAAAAGTCCCTTTCAGGCTGAAGGGTCTCCGACCTCGGGGTTTTCCTGCTCCCCTCTTCCCAGCCCCTGCTCTGCCTGGGGAGACAGTGAGAGCGGAGGGTTCTTGGGAGGCCAGCAGCAGATGCAGCTTTGGTTAATTGGAGCAGAAACAGTGTCCTGAAAAGCTCCGGGGAAACTCTCTAGATAAAGGGAGAGCTTCGGAGAGGCCAGGCCCAGGCACCTCCGTGTCATCAGCAGCCCCCACCCTAGCATGCACCCAGCTGCTGTACCTGGGACATGGTGACCTCCACAGGCTCGGCCATGGGAGAGGAAGTCACCTGGGTAATGCCCACCCTGCTTCTTCCCATCCCGTGCACTTAGAGGAAACTGCCCCAGAAGAAATCAAGAAGCAGTTCTTAGAGGCCTTTGAATGGGGGCTCAGTAACAACCACGTCTGATGTCCATGACCACAGGGCTGGATCCTGGGGACTGGGGACATCCCAGAACTAAGGTGGAGCCTGT
This sequence comes from Ictidomys tridecemlineatus, assembly GCF_052094955.1. Classification (NCBI taxonomy): domain Eukaryota; kingdom Metazoa; phylum Chordata; class Mammalia; order Rodentia; family Sciuridae; genus Ictidomys; species Ictidomys tridecemlineatus. The sequence goes on along the minus strand of NC_135477.1, from coordinate 151,238,806 downwards.
GTGCAGAGCAGTCAGAACCCCCAGCCCAGCCTCATGGGCGGCTCAGCCAGACTAGTACTGAAAGAGGTGGGCACAGAGCCTGGGCAGCCCCGTTCCATCTCTAGGTGCCGTGGCCTTCTGGATGGTAGCAGAAGACACGGATGATGCCCGTCTGATTTATGGGATCAGTGGCCCCAATGCCTACTTCTTCAATGTCACCAGAGACACGGGGGAAGTGAGGCTGGCCTACCCTCTGGACTTTGAGGTAACAGGGCAGCAGCATGGGAAGGGTCCGGGAGGGGGAGGGAGGGGGGAGGCCTCTCCCAGGTGGTGTCCAGGTGGCGGGCACTGGCCTGCGTACCCACACCGAGCTCACCTGGGGTCCCTTCTCCCTGCCCACCACAGACTCTCCCGGCCTTCAGCGTCACCATCTCTGTGAGCGACGGTCTCAACACAGTGAGTTGGAAGGTGGAGGGGGTAGAGAGTGACCCAGGGAGGGAAGAGCAGGGTTCCAGGGGCCCACTCTATTTTTTTCTTTTTGTGGTGCTGGGGATTGAACCCAGGGCCTTGTGCACGCGAGGAAAGCTCTCTACCAACTGAGCTCTGTCCCCAGCCCCCAGGTGCCCACTCTAGACTGTGTTGTCCACCTCAAGCAAGTAGAGCACCCTAGTTAATACCAAATTTAATGTTTATTCTTATCATGACCAGAGTTGATATGTGTTAACTCAATTACATCATCAAATTTTGTTTATATGAAAGTATAACATTAATTAATGTAATATTGATTAAAAATCAAGTGTCAAACACCTCTCGTAGCTGGGCACAGTGGCACATGCCTGTAATCCCAGCAGCTTGGGAGGCTGAGGCAGGAGGATCGTGAGTTCAAAGCCAGCCTCAGCAACGGCGAGGCGCTAAGCAACTCTGTGAGACCCTGCCTCTAAACAAAATATGAAAAAGGGGCAGGGGATGTGCCTCAGTGGTTAAGTGCCCCTAGGTTCAATCCCTGGTACCAAAACCAAAACAAAATACCTCCCTACCCGCGCAGGTGGGAGATCTCAGCTCCTTTGTCTGAATGTGTTGGCATCTACATTCACATCTCTAAAATATGCTACTGTCTCTTGTATGGAAGTGGAGAGTTGGTCTCACATTTTATTAGTCCATTTTCCATGACTATAACAAAGTGCCTGAGGCTTGGCATAAAGAGGTTTGTTTAGTTCACAGTTCTGGAGGTTCAAGAGCATGGTGCTGGCATCGACCAGGCTCTGGTGAGGACCTCATGGCAGATGGCTCCAGAGTGATGGGCATACATGCAAGAGGGAGAGATCATATCACCAGACAGGAAGCTGCGGAGCCTAAGGAATGGCCCGACCTGCTCTTCTATAACAATCCCCTTGTGAGAACTAACCAGGAGCCACAGGGAAATTATCGTAATCCCTTCTGAGGGAGGCAACCCCGGGGACCTCCCACTCTGAAAGATTCCACGATCTCCACATTGACCCACTGTGGACGAAGCCTCCAACGCAGGAATCCTTGGGAGAAAACCCACATCCAAACCATAGCACCCACCCCTTAAAAAGATCACTTGAATTCTCATTAATAAATTCTCTATCTAAACATTTTAAAATTTGCAGAGAAAGCTAAATTCTCCTTAAAGAGCCCCCTGAGGCCACCCCCACTGAAATGTCTTCCCGAGCGCATGCGTACATCCCTGTATCCTTGGAAGAAAGGCTGCCTCTGTTGGTGCGTTTTCTTTCCTTTAAATATTTATTTTTTTAGCTTTAGGTGGACACAATATCTTTTTTTAAATTATCATTTTTATATGGTGCTGAGGATCAAGCCCAGGGCCTCATGCATGCCAGGCGAGCGCGCTACCACTTAAGCCATATCCCCAGCCCCTGTTGGTGCATTGCCTGAAACCCACATGATGGGACCCTGCTGTATGTACTGTCTTGAAGCTGCCTCGTCTACTCGGTAGTTGAGCTTGAAGCTCTTTTTGCATTTGTGAACATAAATCCTTTCTTTCATTTCCTTGTTTGAAAGTTCTTAAGGAAGGAGGTTTATTTGGGCTCACAGTTCTGGTCCAGTGTTGAAGGGCTCCACCAGGCAATGGACTTCTTGTGGGCAGAGTACCAGGGCTGTGCAGGGCAGCACGCGGAGAGAAACGGGGCGCTCCCCTGTTTCTTGTAATGTCTGACTTCTGTGTGGGAATGTGTCATGGGGCTTTAGTTAGTCCCCTTTGATGGGCACTCAGGTTGTTCACAGCTTTAAACTGTGGCAAACAAAGCTTAGTTGCATGTTCCTGTTATAGGACAGGCACATTTTAAATTTAAAGAATACCTAAAGATATCTGCAATTTCACTTTCAAATGGTTCAGAAAATCCAGGGAGAGTTAGAGAAACTAAACGATGGGTTGATCCAGAAGAAAGGTATCAGGGTTCTGTGTACTATCTTTGCAACTTTTCCTGGCATTTTATTTATATATTTTTTGGTATCAGAGATTGAACCCACAGGGTGAATGACCATGGAGCCACATCCCTAGCCTGTTTTTTTTTTTTAATATTTATTTTTTAGTTTTAGGTGGACACAATATCTTTATTTTATTTTTATGTGATGCTGAGGATTGAACCCAGTGCCTCAGGCATGCCAGGCGAGTGCGATACCACTTGAGCCACATCCTCAGCCCCCAGGCTGTTTTTATATTTTATTTAGAGACAGGGTCTCACTGAGTTGCTTAGGGCCTCGCTAAGTTGCTGAGGCTGGCTTTGAACTTGCCACCCTCCTGCCTCAGCCTCTTGAGTCCCTGTGATTACAGGCATGCACCACTGTGCCTGGCTTTTTCTGGCATTTTAAACCATATTTTCTGGGCTCACCTGGGCTTTCTTACCTGCAGGTGCAAAAAGAAATGGCCGTGATTGTGGAAGACAGAAATGACAATGCCCCTGTTTTCCAGAACACTGGATTCTCCACCAGTATCAACGAGGTAACATCTCTCTTAATGGGGCAGAGCATGGGGAAGGGTATATCCCAAAGCACTTCTCAGAGTGGGAAACACCAGAGGCAGCCCCTGGGTAACCAGGATCAGGAGAAGTCTCTCCCAGAAGGGACAGCTACCCTAACCAAATCCAGGGAGAGGCAACCCACAAACAATACTTAGAGCAACATTTTTCAAGCAACTAGATTGGATTGGAATTCGTTCAGTTATAGCAGAAGGGAAGGGAGTTGATTTTTTTTATGTATCCAAAAAATTAGAGATACCACTGACTTCAGCCTTGGCTAGATCCAGGTACTCAAACTGTGTCCTCAGCTGAGGCTGGCTTTGAACTTGCCACCCTCCTGTCTGTCTCCACCTCTTGGCTCTTCCCTTGCTCTCTTCATCATGAGGCACAGGAAGCAGTTCCAAAATTAAAGTGGCAAGAAAAATGTCCCCTAGCAGCTCCAGATTAGCATCCTAGCAGCTTTGCAGCTTCAACAGGAGAGCTCTCTCTTCCTCAGGGATTCCAGGCTAAACCCATGACTGACTTTCACAGGCTCACTTGGGGTCATTGATAACCTTGAACTAATGTAAACTCACGGATGCTCTGATTGGCTAAATCTGCCACATGGGCCTTCCCTCAATAAAAGGGCACAGTCCAGTTGAACTTCTGAGTGGGGAAGAGGTGCCTCGATGGCTGTTGGGTATCAAACACACCATCACTTGGGAATGTTCATGACCACTTGGGTGCAAAGACCTGTGGGGGGAGAAGGCGGGCTAGGCCTGACACGGGCTGGCAAGGTCTGGACAGTCAGGGACAGGCTCTGATGGAGCGCTATGTTGCTGCTAGGCGCTGTTTTAGGGGCCAAAGTTACTGGGTGAATGACACCTCCCTGGTTGTCACCTGCAGAGGCTCCTGATCTAGTGAAGGGCACAGATGATAATCTACAAAAGTGGGGCTGAGTTATATGAAGACCACAAAACAGGGCAAGTGAAAGAAAGTGACTGGGAAGGGAGCTGCTTTGGGTGGAGTGGTCAGGGAAGGCCAGAAGGAGCCTGTCGGAGGGTGCTCTGGGGAGAGCATGTTCCACGCAGGGGAACAGCAGTGCAAAGGCCCTGCGGTGGGAATGAGCTGGATTAGAGTGGCTGGAGAGTCGAGGGTGAGAGAGGGGTGAGATCACAGAGTGGGGCAGCAGCCTGACCTCAGAGGGCCCCAGAAGCTGTCTGGACCATGTGCTGGGTATAATGGGGGAACACCTGGAGGGTTTTAAGCACAAGAGTGATATAGTCTGATTCATGCTTTTAAGATGTCTTTGGCTGCTGTGTGGAAGTAGCAGTCCAGAGCAAAGGCCTCCCAAAAGAACCTTCCAGAGGTTGAGGCAGGAGGATCCCAAGTTCAAGGCCAGCCTCAGAGACCCTGTCTCAGAATAAAAAAATACAAGGGCTGGAAATGTAGCTCCGTGCTGAAGCACTCCTGGGTTCGATCCCAGCACCAAGATACAAAAAGTAAAAAAAGAGGGGACCTTCCAGCTCTGCTGGGTGTCGTTTGAAATTCAGGGCTGTACGCTGTAGAGAGCCCATGGGATGTCTGAGCAGGGAAGTGCTATAGTCAGACTGGGTTCTAGAACGTTCCCTCACCTGGGTCCGGACAGGCTGCACAAGTCAGAAGCCAGTTCAGGTGGTGGCAATGCTATTAGGGAAAGGAGGAGAGTGAGGTTCTGCCCACACCATCCCTGGATACCTCCAAAGGCCCAGCCCACTTGGGAAGGACGCGGTCACACTTTCCCAGGGGACAGTTGAGGCAACTGAAGCTCAAGAGTGGTAGAGAGGATTTGAGCCCACGGGTGACAAGTCCCTCCCTGCAGACCCTGCCTGTTGGCTCCGTGGTGTTCTCGGTGCTGGCGGTGGACAAGGACACTGGGCCAGCAGGCGTGGTGAAGTACTTCATAGAGAAGGTGAGTGTGGCAGTCCTAGGGGTGGCCCCGGGCAGCGCGTGTGCCCTGACTGCTTCTGTGGCCACCAGGGGGCAGCATATCCACAGCTAATCCACAGAGTCACAGCTCGGCTCTGGCCCGGCCCTGGTCCCCTGTCTTCCTCTCACCCCCCCCCCCCCCACCACCCAGCTGCCGGGGGAGCCCCACCTTGTCCATTTGCCAAAGGAAGCCCCCTGCTTCCTGGTACCTCCCTCCCACCCTCCCGCACAGGGCACTGTCGGGTCCCTGGTAGAGCTGACGTCCTTCTACCAGGTAGCCAGCACACTCCTGGCTTCCCAGGGGAAATAAGGGCTCAGAGACATTTGGGGTCTGGACCCAGGTCACACGGATGACCCGGATGTGCGATAAAACTCGAAGGCAAATTTGCTAGGGATCACACCACTCCTTGGCGACAACTACGCCCTTGGACATCTGCTGTCTCATGGGACCCTCCTTTCAACCCATGGAGGCAGTGTCTGGTCCCACTCCACTTTCCAGAGGCAGGAACTGGGAGTAGGCATCGTGTGACTTGGTGAAGTTTGCCACTTGTAAATGGTAGAGCCCTCAGAGCTGGCTCCTGGGGGTTCCGCTGTCCTGAGGGTCAACCCGAATGTCCCCCGTCCCAGGTCATCCCTACCACTGTGGACAGTGAACATCTCTTCGAAATCCTGGACAACGGCTCGATCATCCTCAACGGCAGCCTCAGCTACAACAACAAGAGCGCCTTCTACCAGCTGCAGCTGAAAGCCTGCGTGAGTGGCCGGCAGGTGGGGGCCAGGGACAGGGCGACCCCCCAGCCCTGGCTCACAGAAAGCCTGTCTCCCCACAGGACCTGGGCGGCCTAATCCACAACGACTTTATCAACCAGTGCTCCCCTCCCGTCTTCCTGTCCATCACGGTGGTGGACCAGCCTGACCTGGACCCTCAGTTTGTCAGGGAGTTTTACTCGGCTTCGGTGGCCGAGGATGCAGCCGTGGTAAGTGTCAGGGACTGGAGGGGGGACTGGAGGGCCCCGGAGGAGACAGCAGGCAGAGGAAAGGGCCAAGGGCACTGACCAGGCCTCCTTCCAGGGGACCTCGGTGCTGCAGGTGGAGGCTGTGGACGGAGACAAAGGCATCAATGACCGTGTGACCTATAGCATCTCCAGTGAGAACCGGGGTGTCCTGCTGGGCTGGCCTGGGCTGGGGCAAGGCATGAGGTGAGGGCTCTGCCAGGGTCACTGGAAACAGCTGCTCCGTCTGCCTCCTGGTCAGACTCCACAAGGCCCGGCTGGTTCACCATCGAGGCAGACAATGGGGTCATCACGGTGGAAGGCAGCCTGGACCGCGAGCAGCTGCTGGACGAGGATGAGCAAGTGCAGCTGCAGGTCACGGTGGGTGAGCCGCCGTCCTGCCTCCCCGCCTCTGCCCTTTGTCACACCCTCTCTGAACCCTGTTCTCCGCCCTCTGTCATTGCTTCTGCTCTGTACCTCAGGCCACCGAGAGTAACCTCAGCATCTACGGGCAAGAGGCCAAGGTGAGCCTGTGGGTCACTATAAGAGTGATGGACGTCAATGACCACAAACCTGAGTTTTACAACTGCAGCCTCCCGCACTGCGCCTTCACACCCCAAGAAGCCCAGGCCAACTTCACCGGCTACGTGGATGAGCACGCCTCTGCCCGCATCCCCATCAGTGGGCTGACCATGGTGGCCTACGACCCAGACAAGGCAGGTGCACGGGCGGCAGGCAAGAGCAGGGGGTGATGGTGGGTGACGGCTGGGGAGGTAGGTGGTGAAGGAGTGGCAGAGAACATGGCAGGAAGGTGGGTGGTAGGCCCCAGGGGAAAGACAGCACCGATGGTGAACATGGGTGACGGTGGAGAGGGTCAGGTGACTGTGGAGCGTGAGGGTCGCGGGCGATGCCTGGAGATGCCTGGAGATGTTGGTGAGTTTACGACTCGCTGGCGAGTTGTGCCCGGGGTGACTCCAGGTGGTGTTGAACAGAAAGGCAGAGTTGAGTGGGGGTTGGGGTTGGGTGTGGGAACTGCTGAGTGCGGTGGAACTTCTGGTATTACTGGGAGTTGGGAGATGCTGGGCACTGTTGCAGCCACAGTGATCTGAGTGAGTGTGACATTGGAGGGGACTCTTACATGAAGATCCATATTGAGAGGTGGTCACTTGAGTGGTGCTGACCGGTACATAACCATGGGTGGCGTTGGGTGGTCCTGGGTGATATGGAGTTGGTGCAAAAGGTTGAGGGTGCTGGGTGCGGGGTGCTGGGTGTGTTGAGCTGGTGCGTGGTGTGGACTGAAGGGTGGCATTGGTAATGGAGTGCTGCTGGGTTGGTGGGGTGATGGGGTTGTTAGCGAGACGGAGAGGAACGCTTCATGGGAGGGAGGGCAGTGTGGCCAGGCTCGGTCTCCATCCCAGGTCTGGCACCCGCTGTGTCTAGGGAAGTCCTCATCTGATAAGCTCCCATTTGCAGATGCTAGTGACCAGCCTGGCCTCCTGGGCCTCACTGTTTCAGGACCCCTTGTACACGGGACCTCCCTGGGCAGGGCTTCAGGAGACAGGAACCCGGAGCTAGAGATGGGGGGGAAGACGCAGGTGGGGAGGTGGGAAGGGGCGAGGGATCCCTACTACACCACCCACCTCTACAGGGCGAAAACGGCACCTTCCTGCTGTCCCTGGAGGGCCCTGACGCAGGAGCCTTCAGTGTCTCTCCTGAGTTGGCCGCAGGCTCCGTCAACGTGCAGGTCCTGGTGAAAGAATCGGAGATGGTGGACTACGAGAGAAAGACAGAGATGACGGTGCAGGTGAGGGGCGCCCTGGGTCGTGGGGGTCAGGGCCACAGGGCAGTCAGGCCCCAGCATCGTCGCTGCCTTTTCTTCTGTCCTCAGGTTGTGGCCACTGACTCGGTCAGTAAGAACTCCTCTGTCGCCATGGTGACCATCCAGCTCCGAGACATCAATGACCACAGACCCACGTTCCCCCAGAACTTGTATGTGCTCAGTGTGCCAGAGAACAGCGCCACGGGCTCTGTGGTCACCAGCAGCATCCAGGTGACTGATGGCTGGGCCAGGATGGGAGGGAGAGAAAAGGGCGGGCCTGGGGACCGTGCCCCTACTCCGAATCTCTGCATCATGTCAGGAAGCACGAGGGCCCTGTTTCCATAAATTGCATGCTAGGCAGAAAGTACCATTGGATCCAAACAATGTCTCACCGTCTCTCTGCCTCATAGGCCACTGACCCAGACACCGGTGAAGGGGGCCGCATCACCTACAGCCTGCTCCCAGGAAATGGGTAAGGTCTTAGGGAGGGCGGTGGGCAGGGGGGCAAGTGGGGCTCAGGTCTACCTCTGTGCTTCACCATGGGACTAGGGTAGCCTGAGAAAATGTAGGGATCCCAGTTACATTTTAATTTCAGAAAAACAAGCAATAATTTAAAAAAATGTGTATTAGTCTGTTTTCTATTATTATTACACAATACTTGAGACTGGATTCTTTATAAAGACAAGAGGTCTCATTAGCTGACAGTTCTGGAGGTTTAAGAGCATGGTACCAGCATCTGTCGGGGACCTCACTGTGGTGAAAATGTGTATCGGAGGGAGAGATCAGAGGTGAGACAGGGAATGAGAGGGAGCGGAGGGGCCGGGAACACACCTCCCACCAGGCCTCATGTTTTAAAGGCCCCGAGGCCTGTTCACATGGCTACGCTGTGAACCGAAAGACTTGGGGACACACTCAGGTCACACCCAAACCTTAATAAGAATGGATGTTGGAAAGATCGACAGTAGGTATTAAGATATGTGCCACTGCTTATCTGAAACTCAAATTTCAGAGGGCATCTTGACATTTTATTGGCTACCTCTGGCCCCTACCCCGAACAGGGACGACGTCTTTGCGGTGGATCCAGACTCAGGGACAGTGACTGTGAAAAACGGCACGCTGCTGGACCGGGAGAGGCAGGCCGTGTACTACCTCACCCTGCAGGCCACAGACGGCGGCAGCCTGTCCACCTCCACCACGCTGCAGGTCAACTTGCTGGACGTCAATGACAATGCCCCGGTGGCCAGCGGCTCCTACAACATCTTCGTCCAGGAGGAGACGGGCAACGTCTCCGTGACCATCCAGGTATGAACTGGCCTGGACCTGGTGGGTGGGACGGGGGAGGGACCGAGCCTGGCTCGGTGGTCCTGCTGGCCTGGATAGAGTCTGACCTCTGCTATGTGGCCCTAGAAAGTTGCTCAGCCTCTCTGAGCCTCTGTTGTTGTTTTTATTTTTATTTATTTTTTTTAGTTGTAGATGGACCCAATATCTTTATTTTTTATTTATTTGTTTTTATGTGGTGCTGAGGATCGAACCCAGGGCTTCATGCGTGCAAGGCAAACGTTCTACCACTGAGCCCCAGCCCCAGCCCTGAGCGTCTGTTTTCATAAAGTGAAGATGATCATAATATTTATTCTCAGGCCCACTAGGGGATAATGAGATAATGGACGTGAAGTGCTCAGCATAAGGCAAAGAGGTCCTCAAAAATAGGCTGCTCTTTCATGTGCACGGTGCTGACTTGAGAGGGATTACCTAAAAAGTAAGATGACAATGTAGAGGAAGCCGGGCGCGGTGGTGCACCCCGAAACCCCAGCAGCTCCGGAGACTGAGGCAGGAGGATCGCAAGTTCAAAGCCAGCCTCGGCAATTTAGGGAGGCCCTAAGCAACTTAGTGACACCCTGTCTCCCTATAAAACATGAAGAGGGCCAGGAGGTGGCTCAGTGGTTGAGCGCCCCTGGGCTCAATCCCCGGGATCTCCCCATGAAAGTAGAGGAAATAAAGGGGGTAAAAAAAAAAAAGGATGGCATTGTTAAAGGGCCCGGAGAGAGTAGGACTCAGAGCCCAAAGAGCAGAGCCCGAAGTGGAGATGGAATGGTCGCTGACGGTGGGGGCAAAGTCAGTCCTGAGCTTCCTAAAGCCCAAACAGAACAAAACGAGGACGCGCAGGTTAAAGGAGGACTGGGGACGTGGCTCAGTTGGTAGAGGGCCTGCCTCACGTGCACAGGGCCCTGGGCTCGGTCCCCAGCACCCCAAAAGCAACAGCAACAACAACCAAGCACAACACTCGAGGCTCCAGAGAAGCACCGAGGAGAACGTTTTCCGTGTCCTGAGGATTTCAGAGGCTTCTCCTGTGCTTTCTGAGAGCAGGTCTGGTGAGAAGTGGGAAAGCAGGTCCCTAGGATGACAATCACTTGGCCACGGAGCCCTCCCGTCTCGCTGGAGACCGGGCGGCTTCCTGAACACCTGCCAAGCATTGCCCTAGTGGTTCCCATTTCACAGAAGAAAACTGAGGCTCAGAAAGGTCAAGTGGGTTTCTAGGGTTGCACAGCCAGCAAATGGCAGCCCTAGGACTTCCGCCCAGACCTCTGGGAGCTGGAGCCCCCTTTTCAGTGCTCCTCAATAACCCCCTCCTGGCTTCTGAGCTCCATGGGGCAGAAGCATAGAAGTGTGAGTCCTGACAAGTGCCTGGCAGATTAACTGGTCTGAGTTCAAGAAACGGACAGGGGCAGAAGCACTTCAAATCTGCCCAGTGTGAGTCCTGGCAGATGAACAGGGTCAGGCTTTGGGAAGAGCCATCTCTGGCTGCTTACGAAGGAAACTTCTAATGAACAAGATCTCAGCGGAACTGAAATGAAAGGGCTGGAGGTGGGAACTGGGCAGGGAGGAGGGGAAACATGGGCTCCAAGTTAGAATAACCTGGCATTTACCGAGCACCCACTCTGCCTAGCTCCTTTGCTGGACCTCAGGTCCTCAGAGATGAAGTCACCATAATTCCAACCCATGGGTAGCTCTCAGCTTCAAGGAGGGCACAGGGTCATCTCTGCCATATTAGAGGTAACAAAACGATGGACCCAGAAGAAGCCTCAACTGGGCCTAGAGTCAGTCAGGGCAGAGGTAGAGGGCATTCAGGATGAGGAAACAGCATGTGCCAAGGACCTGTGGCATGGAAGAACTTGTATCCTATGAGCCTGTTTAGTCAGCATACAAACCAAACGCGTTTGGGACCCTGGCAGGTCAGGAACACACCTGTACACACACTCACGCACATTGGGTGAAGAATTAGCTCTTTGGGAATATAGCTCTCGGGCTGGGGTTGTGGCTCAGGGGTAGAGCGCTCGCCTAGCTCATATGAGGCCCTGGGTTCGATCCTTAGCACCACATAAAAATAAATAAATAAAATGAAGGTATTGTGTCCAACTACAACTAAAAAAATAAATATTAAAAAAAAAGAAAAGAAAATATAGCACTGTAGTAGTCATCGTGGGAAAATCACAATCTTTTATTTTCTGATATTTGAATGTCTGTCGTGCACTTCCCCGTGGCCTTTACCCAGTAGCATCTCGGATTCATAGGGAACTGTCTTGATCACTGCTCTACCCCCAACGCCACGGGCTTGTAATAGATGCACAGTGAACGTTGCCAAGGGAATGCACAATGACGTTAGCACCCAGACCTCAGAGCTCCCTCAGACTGTGGCTCTGAGCCTCAGAGGGAGACTGAGGTCGGGGGTCTGTCCAGCGTCCCCGTCGCTCCAGGCCCAGTTGCTGGAGGGGGAGGCCAGGCTGCAGGGGAGGGGCGGGGTGCTCAGGGGCACCCCATGGCTGACGTCCGACTCCTGCTGTCTGCACAGGCCTATGACAATGACGAGCCAGACACCAACAACAGCCGTCTGCTCTTCAGCTTGCTGCCTGGCCCCTACAGCCACAACTTCTCCATAGACTCCAACACCGGGCTCCTCAGAAACCGGGGGCCCCTGGACCGAGAGGCCATCGACCCCACCCTGGAGGGCCGCATTGTGCTCACGGTGCGGGTGTCCGACTGCGGTGTGCCCAGCTTGAGCACGGACGTCAACGTCACCATCAATGTGGAGGTGAGGCCCCCGCTCAGTGAGCCGGGTTGGGGACCCCCAGCAGGTTGCCACTGGGCTGCCTGGGAGAGCGCCCCAGCCCACAGGCTGGGAGTGTGGCCCTGGGCCACCCAACTCCCCTGGCCAGTGATTCCTCATCTGTGAAATGGGATGAAAACAGCACGGAGATGAGTTGAGTCCATCAATGCAAAATGTCCCTAAGAGGCCCCGCCCAGGGAAGGAATTCAGTGGACGCTAGTTTTTATCATCATTCCAAAGTCCTACCGGACCCTTCCTATCTTCCCTTCCCCAGGATCCAAAGGCAAAGAGAAAGAGTGGCCCATCAGCATCGAGAGTGTCTACTGCACTTTGGGCTCTGCAAAGTTATTACCATTTTATTGATTAAGACAGTTAGACACAGAGAGGTTCAATAGCTTGCCTAGGGTTGCAGAATGGGATGTGAACATGATTGATCTGGTTCCAAGCCTGTCACCTGCCCACATAGCACCCTCCTCTGGGAAAGGGTTGTGACAAATGTGCACCTCTACAATGGCAATGATGTGGATGGTCCCCCGAGGGTTGTGCAGTGCATAGTCCTGAGTGCCACCAGGCTGAGAATCATCACTCTCCTACAAAGGTCAGAGAGTATGATTCTAGGGATATTGGGGAAACAGAAGATTTAGACTCGGCTCTCCTGGGGTTATGGAAGGCCACAAAGAAGGGAAAATGAAGAACTGCTCTTCCTAAGACAGTGGGTCCTTCACCCCTAGGAGCTAGTCCTGCTAGGAAGTGGATACCGCTACCCCATTTTGCAGAGGACACTGAGGCCTGGGAAGGTCAAAGACACACAAGAGGCAGAGAAGGAGTGGGACTGGACTCAGGGCTTAGCTTTTGGCTGCTCCTGGGAGTTGGGCTGACCATGAGAATGGAGCCGTCAAAGCCTCCTCTGGGAAATCACCTGGTGGAGCGTGGCCTTAGTCCTGGCCACTCGGCCACTCGGGAGGCTGAAGTTGCAGGACCACTTCAGCCTGGGCAACACAACTGGACCCAATTAAAAATTAAAGAATGAAAGAAAATATCGAGTTGAAGATGAAAGTGCTTTGCTTTCCAAGTGTCCCCTCTGTGGTTATAGAAAACTGAATGTCAAAGCAAAGGCCCATGATGTCACCCACCTGTGAACAGCCCTGGGGAAGGGCCCGAGTGTCCAGGGAGGCCCTAAGTGCGGGACACTGTGGGGGACGTCATGAAGGCTGAGACGGTTTCATGCTGAGACCACACTGTCAGGGCCCAGCGGTGCCTGGCTGGAGAGGGCAAGTGACAAGTGGACAGCTAGTGTCCAAGGGCAGGACCAGGCCCTCGCAGGGGCCCAGACCCAGCTCCACCTGAGCACAGAGCTAGTGTCCCCGGGTCAGATGAGTGCAGGAAACCCAGGAGGAGGGAGGGGACAAGGGCGAGCGTGGGCTGCAGAGCTCTCCCAGAAATGAGAAGTCACACTGAGCCAGACAGGGACACAGATGGGGACCTGGAACTGCCTTCTGGTTCCAGGTCCCCATCTGGAACATGGGGACCACAGCTCAGGACAGGGTCAAAACTGTCCTGAGCTGTGGTCACAGAAACAAAAGGGAAATGGAGCTTCCTGGCCACGTGTGAATAATTACAGAGGGCCTTGCACATGCCTCGGAGGCCCCGGGGAGGTGACAGGGACACCGTCAAGTTTCACTCTCCTCGAAGAAGCCCGCTTCCTGTTTACCCATCAGGAATTGGGCCGAGCTGTGCAAGGAGGGGCCATCCTCTGTCTGTGGCTTCTCAGGTGGGACATGTGGCGGGTGAACCCCGGGGTCCACCAGGGTCCCCGGAACTCACATCGCCCTCTACCTGCAGGACATCAATGATAACGTGCCCGTCTTCAGCCAGTCCAGCTACCAATTCTTTGTGAAGGAGAGGGAGTCGGGTAAGTCCTCTCTAGGGCAGGCTGGGCACCAGGGATGTCCCCAGAGTTGGGCAGTGCGTTGGCTGGAAAGATGAAATGGATGTAAAGGGCTTGTCACATCTAGGGCTAAGCACACCGCATACAGTAGGCATCTCATTAACTCTGCTGATTTGTGAGGCAGCATAAAGGAAAGAGCACAATGTCGTTGGGTGTACGTGGATATCCCACTCCTGACACCAAATAGCATAGTCACCGTCACAACGGCCACGCCGTCCGGGAGAGCTTGCCGGGGAGAGCCGGAGACCTGGGGGCAGAGGAGGCCTCCAGTGGCCAGTTCAGGGTCCCTGTGACCTCTTTCCCTGCCCACAGGAGTGCTGGTGGGGGTCGTGGAGGCCTGGGACGCCGACCAGACGGAGGTCAACAATCGCATCAGCTTCGGCCTGTCGGGGAGCGGTGCCAGCAACTTCATGATCCGGGGCTCCGTGCTGGGGCCCGGGAGGGCGGAGGGCCAGATCTGGCTGCCCTCAGATGGGAGCGTGGACTATGAGACACAGGCCCTCTTCCTGCTGACAGTGACTGCTGAAAACCTGGACCCCCAGGACCACGAGGCCACGGCGGGCGTCAACGTGACTGTGGTGGACGTGAACGACGAGCCGCCCACCCTGGATGAAGGGTCCCTCCGGGGCGTCTCTGTGGCTGAGAATGGGTCCCAGCATGGCCAGGTGGCTGAGATCGTGGCCCGGGACGTGGACACGGAGGCCCAGCTGGAGATTCAGCTGGTGAATGTCATCTGTACCAAGGCTGGGGTGGACGTGGGCGGCCTGTGCCACGGCTGGTTCTCTGTGGAGGCCAACGGCTCCGTGTACATCAATCAGAGCGAGGCCATCGACTACGAGGCCTGCGACCTGGTCACGCTGGTCGTGCGGGCCTATGACCGCACCACAGATCCCCGCTTCCAGGCCTACAGCAACGATGGTAAGGTGGTCTGGCCCGCAGGGCTGCCGCTCAGGACCACGGGGTGGGCCTCTGGGCTGGAACCCCCACGACCTGGCTCCAAGTCCCGCCTCCTGCCCTACCTAGCGGTGTCCCAGGCAAAGTCCTTTCCAGGGTTTGTTTTCCATCTGTCCAGTAGAGTTGGACAGCAGGTCAGCCGTGAATGTGAAATGACAGCATGCGTAAAAAGCATGTAGTGCAGGACCTGGCATACAGCAGGTGCCTCGTTAGTGTTTTTATTTTCAAATTATTTTTTTTTATGTGTGTGTGGGTGGTACTGGGGACTGACCTCGGGCTCTCATACACACCAGGCAAGTGCTCTACCGCTGAGCCGCGTCCCCTGTGACCTTTGCTGTTATTTTTTAGTCTGTACAATGGAAAGTTCAGCATATTTCAAGGCAGATGTAGATTCCTATCCACCTTCGATATTACTGCTGCCAAACAGCAGAAATAATCATATTATAACAACTAGCATGTGTTGACTCTTTACCAGGGCCCAAAACTATACCAGGCCCCTTGTAAGCAGATCCTCATTTGATTCCTGCCTAACCCATGAAGCAGATGTCTACTCAATTTGATAGATGGGGAAACTGAGGCATGGAATGGGTGTTTAAATAAGCAACTACATGAGTTAGAAAGCAATATATAAATATATATAAAATCATACATATACTAATAATATACATTTCTAGTGTGTACTACTACTTTCTAAATAGTGTAGATTTATATACATGTATATGTATCTCTATATATAGATAAGGATATCTATATCTATCTATGGATATCTATATAGATGTCCATATCTATATCTATACAGAGAGATACATACATACATATGTATATATAATCTCACTTGCCCAGCAGTGAGAGGCTCTGGGTTCCATCTCCAGTGCATCTCTCTCTCTCTCTATGATGGAACCCAGGGCCTCACTTCTGCTGCATAAGTGCCACCATGCTCCAGCCTCAGCTCATATGTATCTATCTCTCTTTCTGTTTTTTGGATGAGCTGCTTTTCCTCTCTGAGGTCCAGGAATGACACTCCCCGTCACTCAGGCCAGAGAAGGCTGCATGGGCATCCCAGCTCAGGAGCAGGGGAAGGGACTGAATGGGGGTGATGCGTGGGAGGGAGGCTGAAGGGAACTTACTGAGGCCCCGGGACCTTTGGGGCAGGTCTTTGCCCAGAGCCTGCAGCCGGGTGACCTTGTCTCCCCAGGAAGCCTCCTTATTACCATCGAGGACGTGAATGACAATGCACCCTATTTCCTACCTGATAATCAAACTTTTGGTAAGCAGCCCCCCTGCTCTTCACCAACACCCCCTCCCGCCCCCTGGGCCCCCTGGAATGACCTTCAGGCAGTCCCCGTAGGCCCTCCTTAGGCCTCAAAGAGACCTTAGAAAGGGAAAAAGAACTCCAACCCTACTCACCCTACAGTGGTCCCTGAGGGGACCTCCTCTTTGGGCCTCAGTTTCCCCATCTGTACAGCGGGAGGTGGAGGAGCTGCCCATCCCTGGCCCCGCTGTAGCCACAGTGGGGCCTCCCGCGGGCAGAGGTGCTGAGGGCAGATCGGGCAAAGCATCGGGCCAGATGGGCCCCCGTCTGTACCCACTGACCCACTTCTGTTCTCATTGCAGTGATCATCCCAGAACTTGTGATACCGAACCAGCAGGTGGCTTCTGTCCGGGTAAGTCCTTGGCCCCAGGGGACATGGGACGCAGCCCTTCAGGCTTGTCAGCTGCTCCCAAAACGTTTGAACACTGGAAAGGAAATGTCTGGGTTTGAACAGATGAAAAAGCCAATCCCAGAATGGAAACCAACACCTGCCTCATTGATAGGATCACATTTCGCTAATTGTTCAATTTAGTACTCATAAAAATTTCATGACTATCAATATCACGTTTCAGGCTAGACTTTTCTTTTTATTTCTGACTGTACCAGAATTCTTGAGTAGGAAAGAAAAATCATAGCCAATTATAAATTAAACGAGTTCCTTCTAGAGAAATTATGTCCCGAGCAAAATGATAAAAATGCTTTTAATTTGTTCTGTGTTGGCTGTGGATATGTTTATCAGAGGTGGCTAGGCCACGGGGACTGAGGCCACGGGGAGTAAGGCCACGGGGAGTAAGTCCACGGGGAGTAAGTCCACGGGGAGTGAGGCCACAGGGAGTGAGGCTCATGGGGGAGTGAGGCCCACAGGGCCTGGGCACGGACAGTTGCCATGCTCCTCTGGGCCTCAGTTTCCCTCCTTGGAAAGATTGCTGGTGGTTCCTGGCAGGTGGAATCTGGGTGCCACCCCCTATGCTGTGGAAGGGACATGGTTTAGGGGGTGCCAGGCCTGGCCTTCCCCACTTGGAACCAAGGGGCCCTTAGGACAGTCTCTCTATTGGAGCCTCAGTTTTCATAAAATGGGGACCAGAGTTTTCCTCTCTAGGTTCTTTAAAGCCTTAAAACAGTTTCCCAGCCTTCAGCCTCTTAAAGCCCGATGCTGTGAGAAGAGTCAGGCTTTGAACTGGGTTTTTTTTTCTTAAATCAACTCCTGTTTGAAACTTGACCACCAGCTGTTCATCCTGAACAGAAAAGCCAGTGAACACACAGCCCTCGTGTGTCAGTTATATTTTTCTCCAAAAGGCACTAGAATGAATAAAAACGTCTGTGCCCCACTCCTCGAGCACTCATGGTTCACCAAGGAAATCTGTATTTGTAGTAGTAAGACTGAAATGAGAGAACAGAGAGAAGGAAGGGTACGGTCAATGCTTAGGGAAGCTGAATATTTCTGTGCCCACGAATATGTGTGTGTAGTGTGTGTGTGTGTGTGTGTGTGTGTGTGTGTGTGTGTGTGTGTTGTGTGTGTGTGTGTGTGTGTGTGTGTGTGTGTGTATAAATTGCTGGGGGAGAACGGCAGAACTTCTTTCTTTTCTTTTATACTGGGGCACTTAACTCCTGAGACACTCTCCAGCCCTTGTTATTTTGTATTTAGAAACACGGGGCCTTGCCCAGGTGCTGAGGCTGGCTTTGAATCTGCAATCCTCCTGCCTCAGCCTCCCACGTTGCTAGGATTACAAGTGTGCACCACTGTGCCTGGCTGAAAGGCAGAACTTCTACATGGGAGGGATTCTGGGGAGTGATATGTTAAATTAGGGTGCAGGAGCGGAAACTTATTCCAACTTGGATTTGCAGAGCTAGCTCACTCTCTTCAGAAAAGTGTTTGCTAATTTGGAGTAGCCTCCGAAAGGCTGATGGAGCTTCCCTAGACAGACCTCCTGGGCTTCTGAGCCCTGCTGGGGATGGAGGGGTGCCTGACCTGGCCCTCAGATGTCACCCACTTTTGTTCCTAGGCCAGAGACAATGACTCAGGAAACAATGGGGCCATTGAGTTCTCCATCCTCCAAGTGAATTTCATCTCTAAGGATGGGGCCACCATCCCTTTCCAGGGCTTCTTCCGGATTGTCACCTCTGTGGAGGCCACTGTGTTTACTGGCAGCATTGAGTAACTGCAGGCAGCCCCTGGAGGCACAGGGGTGGGGGGAGCGAGGGAGGCTTCCGGTGAGGGAGTCCCCACCCTAGGAGGTGTACAGAGGGCCCCAGCTTAAATTCCAAGATTGAGCTGTGTCCTCCCACCTTCCACAGGCTGGTGACCAACCTTGATTCCACTCTCCAAGGCACTTACCAAGTGACGGTCCAGGCCCAGGATAAGCCTTCTGTGGGTCCTGCACAGGAAGCCCAAGTCACCCTGAATGTGAGTGCCCGCCCCCACCTCAGCCCGGTGCCTTCTGCCAGTCCTCTGAGTGCCTCCTCACCCTCCCCGACCCTTGTCCCCTAGCTCTTCACTGTGGACCAGAGTTACCGGGTGAGGCTGCAGTTCTCCACACCAAAGGAGGAGGTGGGCGCCAACGTGGAGGAGATTAAAGCGTAGGTCTTGGGAGCACAGGAGGGGCTGCGGCTAAGAAGAGGGCCTAAGAGGCTGGTCCCTGGCAAGACTTGGATGCAATGTCTTTCAATTCTGTCCTGACCCACATTTGACTTGTCCCTGTCTTTGATCCTGTCCCTGTCCCTGCACCACCTTTCTGCATTATCCCAGAAGTGCATGCCCAGCCCAAAGCAGAAAGAGGCCTAAATAAGCTATAGGTGGAGACAGCTGTGAAGGCTGCGCACTGCACGGGAGCACCCTGGGCACCAAGCACTAGAGGAAGGGCTTCCCTTTCTGATTGGCACAGAGGTGCTATCAGCTTCACCAACAAGCCACTGTGCCTCCTTCTCATTCACGTAATTCCTCAGTCCGCTGGAAGAGCTCTAGCCACAGGCCTTGGCTAAGGCCCCTCTCCTAGGCACTTGTGACACCTGCCTTCCTTGTAGGGCTCTTGCCCAGGCGACCAGGACTACGGTCTACGTTGTGAACATTCAGGACGTGGAGTCTACTGCTCGGTGAGTGCTGGCAGGCCCATCACGGTTGGGCTGAGGAAAGAAATAGCCAGAGAGGCTTGCAGAAGGTTCTGGACTGCCAGTTCTTCTCCTCGGTCCCATTCCAGGGCTCGAGCCCAGTCCTATCTTGATGCCTACTTTGTCTTCTCCAATGGGTCTGCCCTCACACTGAGTGAGCTGAGCCTGTGAGTGGGGCTGTCCTTGGGGGTGGGCAGAGGGCGAGCAGGGGGCCCCCGGGGGGTGCACGTGGCTCTTGGGTCTGAGAGGGCTCTCTGGCCAGGATGATCCGGAAGGACCAGGACGCACTGACACAGCTGCTGCGGCTGGGGCTGGTGGTGCTGGTGAGTGGGGCAGGGCAGAGGGCGCACAGGGAGCAGGAGGGGGTGGACCCCACAGCCTCCGTCATCCCTCTTCTTCTCCAGGGCTCCCAGGAGAACCAGGAGGAAGACCAGGGCAAAGTGCTCATCAGTGTCATCATAGGACTGGGAGTGGCTTTGCTGTTGGTCCTGGCGATCATGATCATGGCTCTTGTGTGTATGCGGAAGAGGTGCTGCTCCGATGCCCTTCCACATCCCCAACTCTCCCCCTGCCCCACCTCCCAAGATGGTCAAGGGTGGGAATGGAAAGAGCTTGGGTCTGGGCGTCAGGTATGCCTGTGTTCAAGCCCCAGTGACCTGTGGGGAGATCTGGGGTGAGTCACTTCTGCCAGAGCCTCAGGCTTCTCCTCTGCAGAAGGAGCATGATGCTAGAGTTCTTGATGCACCCAAGGTTGTGAAGTGTGTCTCACACAAGGTGCCCGGCACCTCCGATGCGGTTAATAAGAGCCACGGCCTTGCCCCTTCTAGTAGACACAACCGAGGCCGCATTCAGGCCCTGCCATGGGCAGGCCGTGTGCCCTTCAGCTTCTAGCTATTCTTTCTGCCCCCTGTAAGATGGAGCCAAGGCTCTCTCCAGCCAGGATCATCGTGAGGCCACATCTCAGGGTCTCTGGGGGCACTCAGTGGGTGCGTGGCAAAGCCTGACTCCCCTCCTGGTTCCCTCCAGCTACCACCGGAAACTTCGGGCCATGAAGGCTGCCAAGGAGGCCCGGAAGACAGCAGCAGAGGTGCTGCCCTCAGGGTCTGCCATCCCCGGGACCAACATGTACAACACTGAGCGGTGAGCAGGGGTACAGGGGTGAGCAAGGGATCCCATGAGGTGGCCAAGGCCACGGCCACTTGACCTGACCTTCTCTCCAGGGCCAACCCCATGCTGAACCTGCCCACCAAAGACCTGGGCCTCGAGTACCTCACTTCCTCCAGTGACTTGGACTATGTGAGGTGAGCAGCACCTCTCACGGCCAGAATGGTTATTGGTGACGGTGCCGATCATGGTGATGGGGCTGGTGATGGTGGTAATGGTGACTGTTGTGATGGTGGTGGTGGCTGGTGGTGGAGATGATGGTGATCGCCATAACAGTGGTGGTGGTGTAATAGAGGTGGGGATAGTGGTGGTGGTGGCAGTAGTGGTGGTGGGGACAGCAGTGGAGACAGTGGTGGCGGAGGCGACAGATAGGAAGGACTGGGTTTGCCAACAATCCTGAGCTCCATCCCCGTTCCCCCTAGCCTCAATTCCCTGGATGACAACTCTGTGGACCTGGACGGGAACAATCAGAAAATCAAGGCAAGATCTGGGATGAGCTGGTACCTGGGGCTTCTGACTTGGGAGTCTTCTTTGAAGGGGTGGTTTCAGGAAAGGGGTGGGCAGAACCTGCTGCTGGCCTGGGCAGTCTAACTCCTCTGCACCAGGCCTTGGGAAGCCCCATGGCTTTGGAATGAGATCCAATCCCTGTCGTCATGTGACCCTGGATAGATGACTTCCTGGCTCCGGTTCTCACTTTCCTCATCTGTAAACGGGGAGCAAAACATCAACTGTCGTGAGGATTAAATAAGAGCAGCCATAAAAAAATACCTGGTCCTAAAACAAGTGCTCGGAAGTCTAGTTCCATCCTGTTCTAGCCTTCACATGAAAGCTGATGGGGTGAGGAAGGATGTGGAGATGAATAAACATGGTCTAACCAAGGAGAGGGAGGCCCAATACGCGGCAGCGTCATCACTTGTTAAGTGGATTAGTTGGTTAAGCGTTTACAGCCTGGGTTTGCGGGGAGCTTTAAAATTAGGGGTGCCAGGTCTCAAGGAGAGATCCTGATTTTGGTGGCCCAGGGTGGAGCCTGGGCATGGGTGTGTGTCAAAGCTTCCCCAGGGGATTCTAATGTACAGGCAGGATTGTGAACCCTGGGAGCCAGTCAGTAGGCTGGGGAGGAGGATCCAGAAACGAAAAGAACTACTTCGTCTCTTCCCCCGGAATAGAAATTCTCCTATTTGAGTTGTAATGGTGTGAGGTTGTGGATGTGGGTAGAGGTGTCCACTCACCATCTGCCCACGGCCAGGCCCCCTGAGATCCTGAGCTCAGCCTGGTTTCTGTCTGTAAGAGCGCCAGCCTGCCCTCACTCCTCAGTCCCCGTGTTCCCTTGAGGACTCCTTGCTTGGAAACACTTGGTTAACCAAAGTGTCTTTTGGACTTTAAAATGCCAGAATGCTGCACAGGGATCCAGGCATGTCACTCACAGTGCTGAGAATCTGGCATACAGGCAATCAGATAGGTCCCTGAGGTGGGGGCATTGATTGGCCATCCAGGCAACCTCTGGGCATAGCTCATCTCTGAAGACAGTTTGAGGCAAAAACTCCAGTGAACATATCGGAGGGGACGAGAAACAAGGGAATGATCTTGCCTATTGGTGTTAGGCACCCATCTCTCCCCCAGAGGAGGCCAAGGCTGACCCCTGGAGGAGAGTGGAGTCAGGGGACCAGGAGGCGGGGCTGGGCCTATGGGAGAGTCTAGAGCAGGGAGGGGACAAGTTCACAGAGACTTTGAAGCAAAAGAGCTACAGGGAAGGCAGGAGCTTGCTAAGTTTCTGAGAAGCTGCCCAAGGCCTCATTCCCTGCCCTGAGGAATGGATGGTCTTGGGGGTCTCTGGCAGACCCAGGAGGCCACAGAGGCTTCTTAGGAGCCATTGTTCCTTCGCTTCCTTGGCTGGGTGGGGATTCAGGCGGGGGTCTTTTCCATCAATCTTGTGACTGATGCACGACTTTCCCAAGAACTCCAAAAATGGGCAGATAGACAGGGTGTGTGACCTGAGAAGTCGTGTATCCTGTCTTTCCAGGTTACCAATACGGAAACTGCCATTCAGAGGGGGCTGCTGACTCTCTCAAGGTCAGACAGCTTGCAGGGTAGGAGCACACTAGAACTCAGGTCTCTGATCTAAGGGGATAGGTGACATTATCCTGGGTGGCACTGCTCCTCTGCTCAGGGTCTGTGGAACATCGGCAGAATGCTTAGCCCCTCTGGGGCCCCACAGATGTTCCACTGTTCACTAGAGACTGGAGCAGTTCCTAATTTGGGAAAAGCCCTTGGAGGGTCCTGGGTAGGGTAGAGATGGCAGCAGAGGATTGAGCCTGGGGACCTGGTCCTCCCACAGTAGGGTGTATGTGTGAAGAGGCACATGTGACTGGCTGGATGCACAAGTGTGCACTGTGTCACATAGGGAGGGGAAAGAGGAAGGGCAGGAGTGGAGTGTGTGTGCTATGATGAACTACAGGTGGGACCTGGGTATGATATGTCCCGGAGGGTGGCAGGAGATGCTTGATTCATCCAAGGACATGCTTTAGATCTAGAAAGACCAATGATCCAAAGCTTTCTCTGTCACTTCCTGCCCAGGAGGGTCTGCTGAGCTTCAGTTCCCACATCATAATATGGGGGATAT
This sequence comes from Ictidomys tridecemlineatus, assembly GCF_052094955.1. Taxonomy (NCBI): domain Eukaryota; kingdom Metazoa; phylum Chordata; class Mammalia; order Rodentia; family Sciuridae; genus Ictidomys; species Ictidomys tridecemlineatus. The sequence continues at coordinate 151,215,868 of NC_135477.1, read as the reverse complement.
AAACCCTCCCTCAAGGGGTTTTCGTGGGCATTTCAGGTAGTGGGTGAACTTTGCTCAACATGGTGTCTGTTGTGGGGTGCAGGTGGCAGGAACCGAGATGGATTGACTCCTCGGCACAGGATGCATTTTTCAGGATTGAACATTTTTTAGGACTGGACATTTTTCAGGACTGCGCAGAACCCCAGAATGCTGCTCTGTTGGTGGGGCAAAGGGCAGAAAAGAACTCACCCTGGCCCACCACCCGTTCCAGCCCACTTGCATGTACCACCCCTGGTCGCGGCCAACTCTGAAACATACCTAGGAGATTGAGGCCCCAAGATGAGTTGGGGGTTTCCAGCCTCATTCTGTCCCAAACACACAAATGAAATCCCCCTTTTGTTTTTAGCTCTCTCAGAAATAAAGGGATCTCCACTAAACACAGAGGTTATGCCAATAAAAAGGTATTTTACAAAGATTAGATGACATTAGATATCTTAACTACATCTTGTGGGGGCATCCTCAGCTGAGAAGCCATGTGGTCATGGGCATGAAGGCCCATGTTCCTCCCGAGGGTCTGTGATCACTCTGTCATCTCACCTTCCCTTCCTCTTCCCTCAGAAGGAGCCTCAGCACAATCCACCGGAGAAGGATCCAGAGCCCCTGAGTGTGGTGCTGTCAGGAAGGCAGGTGGACACAAGTGGAGAGCAACAGGGAATGTCCTTCACCAACCCCGGCCTGGACACCACAGACCTGTGATGGAGGCCCTACTCCCCTGGCCCTCTTGGGAACAGGCCCCATGACAGCCTAACAACATCTCCCCCACCCTGGATATAATAATATATGTTGTTGCTTTGCCTCTTATTTCAGTCAATCACAGCAGACAAGGGTTGGGGAGAGATTTTATTACCAACGTATACTGTGACAGTTTGTAGCCAAAAACTGAGGCTGGAGGGGTGGGGATGAGGGCACTGAGTGGTCACAAGGGACTTGTGGGGGCTCACAGCACAGGGGGGACAAGGGACTGAAGAGGGTGGCCTTTAAAGGTGAACTGTGGTTATAGAATGAACTCTTCACCCTGTCCCCAATACCCAAGAACAGCTACCACCTAGGCAGCTGTGGCCCAAGACCTTTCATGAGCCTGACTGTGACCTTCTGTCCTGTTTGAGACCCTCTCACTTTTCTGCAACTCTCCCTCTCATCTGAATCCCCAGTGCCCTTCCTGGCCTTTGGCCTCTCTGGGAATTGTGAACCAGTGACCTGGTGGGAAAGGAGCTAAAGGTTGGGGGATGGGGGAGACTGGAGATGGGGAGGGACCACCAACAGCATGCAAGAGATGCCCCAGCCTTGGGGGTCAGCACATGCCCACTCGTTCAGAAACCTCCAGGGTCTCACATTCAGAGCCCAGCACGCTTAGGGGTGGGGGTCTCACACACCGATCCTTGCACACAGGGAGGGCCACTTACAAGATTTGCATGCAGTCTTTCCCAGTTCTGGGAATCTGGTCCCACTGGAGACCTCAACATACCTAATCTGGCCATCTCAGGAGCTTGCCTTAGCTCTCAGGGGGCCGGAGGTATGGGTGCTGAGCAGGTCCCCTTGCTAGCCCAGTGTGATCGGGAGGGAACGCAGCTGAGGGCACGATGGGAGGCAGGGATGGGTTTGTGGTCTCAAGGCCACGAGGGAACTAAGTAAAGGGGTTTCATTTGTGTGTTTGGGACAGAATGGGGCTGGGAAGAAGGGGATGAGAAGCCCCTAGAGGCTGCCCACCCCTCAGAGGGCTGTCGCACGCCGAGAGGACACCTTCTAGGGGTCTGGGGTCAAGAAAGTAGCCTGAGAAGGTTGAAAACCCGGGCGTACAAAACAGGGGCAGCTCACTCGGCCGTGGGTCCTGCCCGCGAGCAGCACCGCGGCCGGCGCACACTCTGTAGCAGCGCGCGGAAGAGGCCAGGCGGGCGTTTGGCGGCGCCATCAGCGGCTGCGGTGCGCACCGAGCCTGCTCGGCCCGGGCCTGCGCGCGCGGCGGGCGGCGGCGCGGGCGCCCCTTGGCGGCCGTGCTCCTCGATTTGTCGCTCCAAATGCTTCTGGATGGCCATGCCCAGCACCTCCACCTCCATAGCGGCGCCATACACCTCCCACGTCATTCCCTTCTCGTCCCAGCTCACGTCGCGCACTGGTTCCGCCGCCTCTTGGGGAGCCATGGCGGCCGCGAGTGCCGAGCCGGGCCGTACCCGCACTTCGGGGAAGGCAGGGGGCGCGGCAGGGGGCGCGGCAGGGGGCGCGGCGGTCTGAGGTGTCATGGGCCCAGTGGCCACGGAGCGCGTCTCGGCGGCGCCCATCGACACCTGCAGGCCTGCGTCCCGGCGTGAGGGAGGCCTAGGCGTGGGGCTGGGCGCTCGAGGCGCTGCCTGGAAGCTGAAAGCCGGGCCGCCCGCGCCGTCCTGCGGAGACATGGGACTCACGGCCACCGAGACGCAGGCCTGCGCCCCTGCCTGTGTGCCTGCGTCCTCGCGCGGCGGCGGTGGCGGGGCGCTTGCGTCCCACGACGGCGCTTTGGTGAAGTTGTCGCGAGTCCGTGGTCCCGGCTGGGGCGCTGCGGCCTCTGCATGGGGGCTTTTTTCGGCCTCAGTGGCCACCAGGTCTTTCTGGCAGAGGCTGGGGGTCTTAGCGTTGGGGGCGGCCTCTGGCTCCACACTGCTCTCCAAGCTCCCAGGACGACCTTGGGGAGATGGGGCTGAACTGCAGGGTTTGCCATCTGATTGCCTGGAAGAGGAGGACTCGGTCTTCTTCGGAATGGAAAACCCCTTTCCAGAGGATGGGGACTCAGCTTTTCTTGGAGATGCAGAGTCGGCCTGAAACACAGGCTCCACGTTCCCAGGCACAATGGGATCTGCTTTTCCTGAGGATCCCAGATCTACTTTCTCAGAGGTCTGTGGCTGCTCCTTTTGCAAAAACAACCCTTCTGCTTTTTCTGACGATGTGGCACACTCTTGCCCAGGGAGCTTTGCTTCTGCCTTGCCCCCAGACTTGGGCTCAACTTTCCCCAAGGCCTTGGTTTCCTTCTTTGTGGAGTTCACAGGATTCCCCTTCTCCAGGGACGGAGGATCCACCTTTCCCTCTGGGATGGCTTCTGCTTTACCACAGTCCATGGGATCTGCTTTCCCAGGGGACACCATACCTGTTTTGCTATAAGTCATGGGGGACTTTCCTAAAGACATGGAGTCCACTTCTCTAGAGGGGGCAGTTTCTGTCTTTCCCCTGCTCACAGGGTCCACATTGCCTAAAACCAGGGGATCAGCTTTCCTTGAGACTGTAGGACCTGCCTTCTCCAAGGACCATGAATCTCCTTTTTCCTCAGTCACGGCCTCAGCTTTTACTGCACATGGAGGAACCCCTGTTTCCAAGGACCTGGGGTCCCCTGGACCTGAGGACGCAGGGTCTGTCTTGCCTGAAGATGCAGGATTCACTTTTTCAGAAGATGGTATTTTTGTGTTTCTCTCGGTTGTGGGATCCACCCCTCTGGAAGACACCAGGTCCTCTTTTCCTAAAGACACAGTTACTGTCTTTCCCATAGACACATGTTCTGCCTGCCCAGAAGACAAGGGCTCTGGCTTTCCTGAGGACATGGGATCCACCTTTTCCAAGGAAACTGGATCCATCTTGCCTAGAGACACAGGAACAGTACTTTCCACAGATGTGGGATCTATCTTTCCTGAAAACATGGGATCCACTGGGCCAGCAGACACTGTTTTTGTCATTCTCACAGACACAGGATGCCCCTCCCCTGAGGAGGCAGGGTCTGTCTTTGCCAGGAACTGAGGGTCCTCTTTTGCCAAGGACACCATTTCTGCATTTTCCACAGATGCAGGATCTGCCATCCCTGAGCATGTAGGATTCAGCCTTCCCAAGGACCCAGGAGTCCCTATTCCAGAGAATATAGGCTCAGTCTTGCCTGATACCCCTGGAGTCAGCTTTCCCAAGAGCCCAGGATCTGATTTTTCTGTGGGTGTGGGATCCGTGCTTCTCAAGGATACAGGATTCACCTTGCCTGAGGGCCCAGGATCTATCTTTTCTGTGGATGCAGAGCCCACCTTTTCTGAGAACACAAGGTGCTCTTTTCTATGACACTCAGGCTCCTCCTTTTTGGGGAACATGGGATCCACTTTGCCTGAGGAAACAGGATCCACCTTTCTCAAAGACCCAGGATCCTCCTTTGGGGACACTGTGTCAACCTTGCTGGAGCACACAGGATCTACTTTTCCCAAGGATTCAAGATCTTCCTTTCTTGGAGTCGTGTAATCCATCCTTCCAGGAGGCACAGGATCCCCCTTTCCAGAGGCTGCAGATTCTGCCTTTCCTGTCATCACAGGCTCTGCCTTTCTTGTGGAACCAGCATCTTTCTTTCCTATGGATCCCAAATCTTCCTGCTTTGAAGAATTGAAATCTCTCTTCTCCAGGAACACAGGATTTCTGTTCTCTGAGGACGTGGGATCAGTTTTCAGTGAGGACACAATCTCTGGCTTCCTAGACAAAGTGGTTTCTGGTGTCCCTGAGATCAAGGCTCCATGTAACCCCAATGTCTCCTTGGTGGCTTCCTCTTGGGAAGGGAGGCAGGTGGCAGAGGGGCAGGCTAAGTTCCCAGTGGGGTCCTCAGAGCAGGAGGCCCCTTCCCCAGCTCCACTGGGGCTGCTGTGTCTGGAGTCCATGCCTGGGGTTTGGTCAGGGGTGTGCCTGAGGCATGCAGGACTGGCCTTTTGCTGGGAGGGGCAGCAGTCCCTCATGGCCGGGCCCCCAGCACCCAGGCTCCCATCCTGTGGGCAGCAGAAGGGACTGTGGGGGCTGGAGTCTGTCGGAAGCAGCTGGAACCAGGCTGGGTCTTCAGCACTGCCCATCTGCCCTCATAGCCATGCTTGAATGCAGGCTGCTGTCTGGTTCTGAAACAGAGAGAGAGCAGACTCAGACTTAGGGGACAGGGGGACGGCATCCATCCAAGCCCCTCCTGCTCACCTTCTTCCTAGCAGCCTAGCTCTTCACGGGGTTCTTTGTCCCTGTCTGGCCCCCTCCTCTTCACAGGGCCTGGGCTAAAAGCATAGGCCCAACCATGTCACTCTCCTGCTTCATCACACCCAGTGGTCCTCTGGATAGGACTTCTTAAAATGGCATTCAAGGACCTTCACAACTTGGCCACAGCCTGACCTTTCAGTTTCTCCTAATGTCTTCCCACCATGGTCATGCCCACCTCATGCAACCCAGAGGCTATACATTTGTTCTGTAGGCCACAGCTACAAACTCTGAGGCCATAGAGGTCATTTGAGTGAGGGAAGCAAGTTGGATATAAAACAAGAGGGAGTGGTGGGGACTGTGGCCAAGAGATCATGCCCTGTCTGAAGGGAAAGCCACTACTCCCTGAACCAAGTGCTGTCCTGGAGAAATGAAACCGTAGCACTAGTTCTTCCAGTGTCTTAAGAGAAGTGGGAAAAACCAGACTTTTATGTAAAATATGCTAATTAATTCAGGATTTAAATAAAAACCCAAAACACTATGTGGGCCAAAGAAAACATGTCTGTAGGCCACCAGTTTATGTCTATGTAGGCCCTGTGGAGCTGTGAATGGTTTATAGTCAAGGAAGGGACACAGTCAGATGTGTAAAGATTCCTCTGGAATGGAGTGGAGGCTGCACTGAAGGAGAGGGACTGGACAGAATCTGTGAGGAGGTCCATCCACCACTCATTCCGTCTTTCATTTGAGTAACCCTTAGTTCATTTGTGCCGTCCCTTCTCAGCAATAGACCCTGAGCAGCTGCAATCGTTTTTTTGTTGTTTGTTTTTTTTTCTTGGTACTAGGGATTGAACCCAGAGCTGTTTACCACTGAGGCACCTCCCCAGCCCTATAGCGGGTGGTGGCCAGGGTGACCCACAGGACATTTGTTAGCATGGTGCTGGGCAATGGCACTGGGTAGGAGATCTAGGGAAAGAGGGAACTCCGTCTGGATGGGCTGTTTGTGATAGGTGGGGGACATTCAAGAAGAGGGTCTGGCAGGCAACTGGAGCTACGACTGACTTTGTCCCATTATACACTAGCAGCTACAGTGAGCAGGGCTCATGATTCCCCCCAAAACCTGCTCTAAAACTATCTCCCTAGTGCTCAGGCCAGAATCTTTGACGTTCATACCCCATGTCCTATTTTACTTATTTATTTTTGTACTGGGGATTGAACTCAGGGGTACTCAACAACTGAGCCACATCCCCAACCCTTTTTATCCTTTATTTTGAGACAGGGTCTTGCTAAGTTGCTTATTTAGGGTCTTGTTAAGTTGCTGAGACTGGTTTTGAACTAGTGATCCTCCTGCCTCAGCCACCCAAGTGGCCGGGATTATGGGCATGCGACATGGCACCTGGCCCCCATGTCCTGTTCATCCAGTTTGATCTACTTTCAAGATACATACAGAATCCCAACACTGCCCTGGGCTAAACCCTCACCATCTCTCATCCGGACGACCCTGGCTTTCCTCCTTCTCCCATCCAGTTTATTCTCAACACAGTTGCCAGAGAAGTCAGTAAAACCCAAGGCAGATCATATCCTTCTGTTCAGAACTAAGCAGTATCTACTCGTGCCAAATAGAAGTAAACTCTCCATAGCTCTTAAGACCCGACATTTTCTGGCTCCATTAACTCTTTTGGCCATTTCTCCTACCATTCTCCTTTTTTTGTAGTGCTGTTTCAAGCCCACTGGCTCCCTCACTGCCCCCTGAACACTCTGAACACCCTCCTCCCCAGCCTCAGGGCCCTTGCACTGAAGATCCTTTGTCTAATGGTCCACTCCCTGAGGCCTTTCCTGGCCCATACTGTATAACACAGCCTCCTCCCCAACCCTGGCTGGCGTTCTCCATCTACCTAGTGCCACTGAGTTTTTCTCCATGGTACGTGTCATATATTATTTATTGTTTATGGTGTGTTCCTCTTATTAGAATGCCAGCCCCAGGAGGGTGGAGACTTTGCTGTGCTCAATGATAGATCCCAGAGTCAAGAGCAATGAGTGGCAAGCTCCTAATAAAAGTTACATGAATGACTGAATGATTTTGCTGAGATTTAGATCTAACCGTGCTATTTCTGGCTCAAAATGCTTCCTTTTTTTTTTTTTTTTTTGGTATGGGGAATTGAACTCAGGGGTGTTTAACCACTGAGCCACATCCCCAGCCCTTTTTATATTTTATTTTTAGACAGGGTCTTGATAAATTGCTGAGGCTGGCTTTGAACTCAGATCCTCCTGCCTCAGCCTCCCAGGCCACTGAGATGACAGGTGTGCGCCACCACATCCTGCTTCTTCTGGTTCTTGTTGGGAAGTGAAGTTGGTTATCATCTTTTTTGAAGGACATTTGTCAACTTCTGTCAAAGTTTACAATGTACATAGCATTTGAGCCATCAACCCACCTGTAGGGGTGGTCCTGAAGATAGGGGGACCATAGATAGACAAATGTGCACTGGGGGCCTGAGAATATGGCTGGCAGTGGAGGAAAACGAGGAAGCAGTTCTATGATATGTGGGACAAACTCAGGGAACACCATGCAGCTACCAGAATATACGTGGGGTGTTGAGGAAAGATGTCACGATAATGTAGAAGAATAAAGACCTAGGGGACAGCATAGTTTCTAGACTCTCAGGTGTTTAGCCAAGGAAACGGGCAGACACGATTCTGGAAGGAATTCCATAAAGCTTTTTAGTGGTGATGGCCTCTTGGAAATGAGAACGGGATGCAACCCCCTGCTGGGGTCCCCTCTTGCCTCTCCAAGAGTTCTGTTTTTGTTCTTCAGGTGCAAACAAATCCTATTCCTTTTACTATTGGGGAAAAAAAAAAAAGACGGTGAATCTGAGTGTAAGAGATGACCTTTGTTGTGTTGTACACCCCTTTGAGATTGAATCTGGATCACATGTGCTCACAGTACAGGCACACATTGCTAAACAACAGGGATGTGTTCTGAGAAACGCATTGTTGATGATTTGGTCATTGTATGAATATTACAGAGTATACTCCATGCGGCCCCTTGATGCAATTAAGAGACACAGTACACTCTAGGTGTATGAAGCCACTGCTGGTGAAGCATGGTCCACTGTTTCACAGCCAACTTTTGTTTTTTATAAGCAGAAGGAGCATACTCTAATGATAAAAAATATAGTACAGTAAATACATAAACCAATACCATAGTTGTTTATTATCATAATCAAATATGCACTGTACATGATTATATGTGCTATGATTTTATTCAACTGTCAGCGCAGGTTTATTTACACCAACATCACCACAAATGTGTGCTAAGATGTGATGTCGGACACAATGTCACTAGGCAAAAGGAATTTTCCAGCTTCATCATAATCTTATGGGACCACTGCTGTGTATGTGGTCTATTGTTGACCAGAATGCCGTTATGTGGTGAATGACTGTACCATTTTTAAAAACAAGGGAAAAAAGAAAACTTTAATGCTTCCCTGTTGTCTTTAGGGTCAAGCCTATCTTTAAAGTGTGGTTCTAATCCCCTAGTACCCTCTTACCTGCTAGGATTTATCTTTCATTACCTACTCCCACCCCCCAAAACACACATACACACGCACACTCACACCACACAGACACGCACCACACACACACTCACACTACACACATATTCACACCACACAGACACACACCACACACACTCACACCACACAAACACACATTCACACCACACAGACACACACAAGGTGGCCTCTTTGGGTTCACCCACGGCATCACGTCCTGAGCCAGCTCAGCCTCTATACACCTCGGTTGGGAGACTCTTTTGCTCCCTCCTTTCCTTGTTATTTCTTATTAAACCTTCAGGTCTCAGTTTAAATCCTTCACCCTCTAGTGGGCCTTCTCCCCACCCCCCACCCCCAGTTGGATTTCCTGACCTCTTGCTCTTCCTCTGACCAGGCAGGTCCCTCTGCATGTATTCATTTACACCTCTGGGCCCCTGACTTGACCTCAGGTTCTTGATGGGGATTCAGTCAGTACTGGTTACCACTGGGTGCCCCAGGCTTTGAGCTTGAGACTTGGCGGGGTGGGAGACATGAACTTAAGATGGGGATCCAGGAGAAAGAACAGTTTTTCAGAGGGCACTGGGCTTTAAAGAGTTGAATTGGGGCACCTATGGGACTTATGGGGGGGTCATGGAGGAGTCAGATGGGAGTCAGGTCTGAACCACCGGAGAGGTCTGGCCGGACTCCTTTGAATGTGTTTTTCATCAGCATAAAAATGAGTTAGAATATCATCGATCCACAGGGATTGATCAGATTTGAGCTGAATAGATGGGGTCCGTCTGTATGGCTTACCTTTTGATAGTGATATGGGTGGAAATAAAAATTTAAGAAAAACAATAGAACAAGGGAGATGATGACAGATTCCCAACGTCCTTAGAGTGAGGAAGACGAGGGTGTGGTGGGGACTGTGGCCAATGGAAGGCATCGGTCCCTTCTGAAGGGGCCACTGAACTCAGTTCTGCCAGCTGTGGTCAGATCCATCCCTGAGCTCGACATTTACTGGGCACACCTGCAACGTCCTAGGCCCCGTTCTTAGTGCTGGAACATAATGTGGGCGAGGGATGTACAGTCCCTGGTTCCAATGCAGGTATACCAGGAAGGGGCAGCAAACAAGGAGCAAGCAAGTGATATCATTTCAAATACTAGATGCTGTGGAGACAAAGGAGTGGGCAGCCGGTTTGGACACGTGGTCAATAAAGGCCTCTCTGAGGTTAACATCTGAGCCATTGGGGAAGAAGCCAGAGTGGCGGGTGTAGAGCTGGAAGCAGGGGAAGCGGCAGCAGCCAGCCTTGCAGGGCTTGGGGGAGAAGTAGGGGTTCTCCTAAGGGTACTGGGAACCCCCTGGAGCATTTTAGGCAGGGAAATGAAAGTGGCTTCTAGGTGGCCAGGTCTCCTAATTTATTGAGCACAGTCATAATCTGGATTTTCTACATTTTTAACATTGTCTCGTTTTTTTAACTATCACACAGGCCAAAACACTTCTGTAGGTCAACTCTGACCCCAAAGTCACTAGCTTGTGACAGCCACTCTATCTGATCCTGGCAGCTGTGGAGAAGGAGGTTATAAGCCAGAGTGACTGGATGGGCAAGAGAAAGGGCCCAGGTTCTGGAGAGGGCCAAGATCGGCTTGCCATACCCGCCTCACCATACCCGCCTCGGCTTCCTCCTTTGGGAAGCAGGAGTTCAGAAGCTACCTGCCAGTGTATGGGAAACTCAGGCTACAGCTCCAAGTAGTCAGGAAAGCCTATAAGGGGGTGTTCTGGGTCACTGCCTCATTTCAGCCCAATATCTCGGCCCTGGGGTCTGCACACACTAGCCCAGCCAACAAGTTCCTCCTGGGTGAGACCTGGGCAAAAAGTCTGGACATCACACCACTTACCAGCTGTGTGGCCTCAAGCAAGACCCTCTTCCTCCCTGGGGATCCTGAAGAAGCCATCCCTTGCTCTCCCAGGGATGTTACGAGAATTAAAGAAGATGAGGGGTGTGTGGGACTCTGCTCCCTTCAGGGCTGGGCTGTGTACATAAAAGGCCTGTTTTTATCTACTCAGCGTGTCAGAGCCCAGCTGTGCTCCCAGGAGGGGACGAGGGGGCTGCAGCAGAGATGCAAATCAGCAAAATCTGGTCTTCCCACATGCTTGTTTGACCCACGGGGCTTGGAAAAAAAAAAGTTAAAAAGCTAATTTTAAAGAAAGGAGCAAGGTAATCAACATTTAAAAATTAGAAGATTCCATGTGAGAATTAGATTTCCAGAATCTCCTGGAAAATTAAATTTTGACAATCTGAGTATGCTTCCTGCATAGCAACAGGGGAGGCACTCTCCAATTAGCTGCAATCCTCACCTCTCCCTAGGGTGTCCTGGACACTGAGGCTGATTGTTGCTACTGATCACTAAATTCATGCTGTTATTTTTTTATAGCTCACCCTTCATGTAGGTTACCCTCCTGACCTATGGCCATCAAAGTTTTGACCCCTGCACTGGATGCCGTAAAGGCAGGAAGTGACCTCGCACAAGTCAGGCAGACCTTGCATACCTGTCAGATAGGTGCTATTGTCCTGTTTTTCAGAGAAGTAAGCTGAGGTTCTGAGAAGTAGGCATGGCCCAGCTGGTATGATGTACCTTTGGCAAGCCTTCCTGGAAAAGGCTGGATTCCCAGTTCCCTGCTCAAAGTTTTGTCTCTAAAATAGGATGGGGGGTGTGGCTTCCAGGGTAGAAACAGAGAGCCTGGCCAGGGTGAGAGACCCAGCTTAGCCATTAACTTGCTCTATGACTTTGAGTGAGTTTTTGTACTCTCGGGGCCTCTATTTCCCAGTCTGAATGGGGCTAAAGATCAATGCAAGAAGCTCTGCTGCTCCCAGTTCTTCTGGGCCCCTCCTGGCTCTGAAGGAATCTTCAGTATTCTCCAGTCAATAATTCAAGAGGCACCCTACGCCTGGGGATCCACCTCCTCCCCACTCCCTCCCTCTAGAACCCAACACCACCACTTTCCTACTTTATGCTCAGCCTTGGGTCCAGAACTCTCAGGCCCAGTTCATCATCTGGACCCCACGCCAATTGCATGGGGGGACATTATCACCCCATTCCACAGATGAGGACACTGAAGTCAGAAGGAGAAGTGACTCGACTGAGGGCACACATTGGGGGGAAGGAGGCTGTCGTTCAAAGCCAGTTCTGTCTGAGGCCAAAGCCTGGGTTCTTCCCAATCAGACAGGATCGGGGACACTAATGCTTGGCTCTTAAAACCCTTTTGTGTTCCTTGGGACCAGGCCAAGGCTCCTCTGGATCCCGTGGATCTCACAGCAACTATACAATGGAGCATGCAGTAGAGGAAGCAAGAATGTCCCTGCATACATACACCCACCTGCGGGAACATGCACACCCGATGAACAGATGATCTGCACACTTGGGCATAAACAGGTGAGTGTGACCCAATTGAGGTAGAAGGCTGAAATGACTGTGTAGGAGTATAGGCTGGCTCACCTGGTGTGCAAAGGAGTGAGCAGACTGCCTGTGGAGATTTGTACAAGCTTAGGCCAATCTGGAGCTAGGACTTGGCTCCTGAGGTATGCTGAAGAAAAGCTTGGTGTGCGTACATATAACCCATATGTGCAGAATGGCCTGTGTGTTTGCACATCATGGGGGCCTGTTGGACCCTGTGGGTATGCACATATGGCCACATGGCCTCATGGTCTCACTCACGGGAGACTGGTCTGGGTTTGTGCACAGGCACTTGTGTTCCACTCAAAGGCATAGCAGCCCCATTGAATGCCCAGAGACTTGGCTAGCCTGCTCCTTTCTCTCTAGGATTTCTTTGCAGTCTGGAGCCATCCCTACACCCCCAATCAGGACCAGAGCTGCCAGGTACCTGCAAACATATCCTCCCATAGTAACAAGACCGACAAAAGCTTGTGTACCTGTGAGTATGGTCTGCAGCCCCTTGTCCACTAGTCCCTTTAGAACAGCAAAGCCTCCTGCCTGGGGCTCTTGGGGAGAAGGAGTCTACCAAAGGGATTTTCCCCCCTAGAAACTGCCTCCATGCATCCATCCATCCATAGGAGAGCAAGAATGGGCATTTAGGGGCATGCTAGTTTGGGTGGGGTAAGCAACAAGCTAAGACACAGCAAGCCTGTGTGTGGAATGATAGGGAGTGTGCTCACAAGGGTGACCGTCTATTCCAGGTTCTGGGGGTACAGGAGGGACACCATGAGCAGGTGTGAACAGGCACAATCAGACCACAGTAGGGAGACTGGGAGTGTGTTGTGATCAGGGCATTATCGAGTTGAGTATGCTGTGATCTGTGATGGCTAATGTGAGTGCTTAACTGTGCCTGAGTGTATACTCAAAGCTCCCACTCGGTGAATTGGGTGGGTACACAGGTGGCTGTGTGTATGAGTCTGATGGAATGACCAAGGGCCACAGCGGGTGTGTGTGTGGACCTGTGGCCCGGCCCAGGGATGAGATGATCTCCAACGCAGTGTGTGACCGTGTCCCAGAGTGTGTGCCACACTGGGTGTGCAACGGCGAGTGTGCTCAGTGGTGCCAGTGGAGCCACTCAAGCACCGCGGAGCTCACTCTGGGGAGGAGATGAATCAACGCGGGCGGACCCCCTCCCCCTGGTGGCGGGAAGCGCCCCCTCCCGCACTGCCGTGCGGAACAAAGCAGCCAGCAGCGTCCAGGCCGGACGCGGGGCTCCAGTCCTACACGCACCGCGGCCAGGCCCGCAGGGCCCCTCGGGGGTTCGGGCCGAGGATGTCGGACCCGCCCCCGCCCCGCCCCAGCGAGGAGCCTGGAAACAGACACCTGCCGCCCCCAGCCGCGCGAACACACAACCCGTCCCTCGCCTTGCGCGGTGCCAGAGCCCCCAGCGGAGGGGCTTTGAGGACCCTGGACAGCGGCTGCAGAGCTGCCGCCAGCGAACCAGAGGGGTCAAAGCCGCGCTCTTGGAGGGAACCGCAAGTGCGGGCGGGGCGCTTACCTCGCGGGGCCGATGCTCCGGCTCTTCGGCGCGCCACGTTCTGGCTCCAGCCGCTGCCGCCGCCCAAACGGCCTCGGCTGCCTCGGGCCGGGCTAGCGGGTGGACCCGCGGACTCCTTGCTGCCGTCCCCCGAGCCGGTCCGCTCTCCCGCCCCGCGCCCCGCCCCGGGCATGCGCGCTGGCCGACTCGCGGCCTCGGAACCCGGGAGGGGGCGGTGCCGGCGGGGAAACGGGAGCTGGGTGGAGGGAGGGGCGCCCCTCGCCTGCCGCCCCTCACCGTCGGCCGGGTCTTCCAGAGTGCCCCGCCCTTCTCCTCCGGGTTCCCATTTCACAGACCCGGAGACTGAGGGGCGGAGAGGCTGCCCATTTGCTGCGCGCCAGCAGAAGGCGGGGCGTGTTGCTTCTCAAATCTCAATAAACGCATCCCCGCGAACGCTCTGTAGTTTCACCGAGGAGGGAATTGCTGCTCCGAGAGCGGCAGCCACTGGTCCGAGGGCCTGCGGCGCCTGCATGGGGACCCAGGTCGTCGGGATCTCCAAGCTCCCTCGGAGAGGAAATTTCCCGCCTCCCCCTCGGCCGCACATCCGGCCTCTCTGCCCCCGCCCCCGCCCCGCCCCCGGCCCTTTGTCTCGCCGCTGCCCACGCTCCTATGGGTGGAGGGGACGCCAGCGGTGGTGGTGCTGGAGACGAGCCTTTCATTCTCCCTCTGCCATCCTCCCCAAACAGGGTGTCCGCCCACTCTCCGGTCTGTGTAAATTGGGTTTTCCTCCTCCTGGATACTCCTGAGCAAGTCATTTCACCCCCTTTGAGCCTCAGTCTCCTCATCTGGAAAATGGGGCTAACATTAATCACCTCAGGAGTTTTGGAAGGCCGAAGGCGCCCGAAGTAGGAGTTCAGGGACTTCAAGTTGAATCTGAATTGCCAAAGACATGAAGATTCGCTGCTCTCCTCCTCTACGTTTCCTGGCAGAGAAGTGCTCCCCTGCTCTTTCAATTTCCCCGAAGAGAAAATAACTGTAATTGTCCTGGAGGTGACAAAACCCTCTCTTGCCTGTACTATGAAACCATCTACTAAAAATAGTAACAATTAATGTAAATGAAACTCTTAGGCACAAACACAAAAACTGTACTAAGATTTTGTTTACAGGTTTCATCTAATTTCCATTTCCAATCATTCAGGAGAAAGATTAATGTATTATATCCCCATTTTCAGATAAGAAAACCGATACAGATAAGTGCCTTGTTTGTGGTCACACAATTAATAGTGGAACTGGCATTACAAATGTATGCAATTTAACTCCAGCAACTTCACGTTTCACTGTTTTAGCCTTCTCCCTTATCCGGTGAACCATAAGTAACTGTGACCTTAAAAGAATTTTTTATTTTTAAAATCCGATGGCAAATGAAGAAAATCCATTAAACTGGCATCTACAGCCTGGATCCCAGGAAAGGGAGAAAGCGAAGTGCCAAACCAATTTTCAGCACCACGGACAGCACACACACAGCTGGGATGCTTCCTTGTATTCCTAGTCCTAAAAATTATTCACTCACTGGTACAAGGGCACCCTTCTGCATCCGTCATTTCATTCCCTCCAGTCCTTCAAGGCAAATATTATCGACTCCATGGTGAAGATAAACACATCTTGTGGAGGTTCACAAGACATGAAAGGTGGCAGGAACTAAACTGATCTAAAAAGTTCCTCCTCCGGCAGAACAAGAGTGGACAGGAGCAGATCCCACACACAGATGAAGAAGCCATGGCAGGTGAGGTTCGCTGATATGTGAATCGTGGTGACATTTCTTGGTATGGAGAAGAGGGGCCGACTAATATACTTGGTCATGGGTTGGAGGTTGGCATGGAGGGAGAGAGGGTTCTGCTGCCCCTCTGAAGTTTTGCCTTAGAAATCCGGGTGGATGGAAGATCTGTATCTGATGAGTCCAGGGGAAAGGAGGGGCTCATGTTCAAGCCACAGTGAGACATAAGAGCCCAGAGCTGGACTCTGAAGTGGCCACTGCTGAAAACGGACTAGGAAGCCCACCCCCTGAGACTGTTAATGGAGGCCAGGAGAGACATGTCAGCCTGTGGAGGGAAAGTATCCACCAAATAGGGAGACGTGCAGGGCCTGGGTCAGCCGGAGGAAGGAGCACGGAGGGAACCGCTGAGAAGAGGAGACTGCAAAGGATGAGAAGCACAAAGTCTGAGAAGCCAGTGGAAACCCAAGAGAGTGTGATGTTTCAGAAGACAAGGGGAGAGAATGTTCCAGAAGGAGGGCAGAGTCAATCACATGGGAAGACAAAATGTGGCCTGCAAGGTGCCCTCTGAATTTGAAAAGAAGGTTAACTGGAAATTCCATCAGAGCCCAGTCAGTGGAGGGGTGGAGAGGAGGGGGTGGAAGGCCAAGTTGGTGTAGGGGAGTTTGATGATCAATGGGAGTAGGGAGGTGGAGTTAAGGCTGGGGACATAGCTTAGTGGTAGAGTCTCTGCCTAGCATGAACCCCAGGTATGATACCAGGCACTGGGCAGGAGGCAGGGAGGAGGAAGTGGAGAGAACAATTAGATGCCTTTCTCAAGAAATTTGGGCTCTGAGGGAGAAAAGAGGGATGCTGATCTCTATGGCGATACAAGGTTAAAATGGAGGAGACTTAAAGGCATTGAAATCCTGGTGAGAAAGGCCTGGGGCAGGGGGGAAAGGGAGGAGGCCAGCAAGGCAGAGCATGAGGGCTGGGCCAGATACTTAGGATGGAGGGACAGGTGGGATCCAGATCCCTGGGGTGGCTTGCAGAAACTGACATGAACACTGAAGGCATGTGGTTTATTTGTGTGGTGCAAGGACACCGGTAGGGGAGTGTAAAGGTGACCCAGGAAAGGAAGGCAGCCAATGAGAGGTGGTTATTAAGCCAGCCACCACAGTGGGTGAGTGAAACTTAATTCTGCAGGGAAGTCTTGGAAAATGAGGCAAATGTTCATTTCAGAATTCCTCTGGCCAAGGAAAGAGATCTGGGGAATGCATATCCCCACATCTGGCAGATGTTGCTTAAGTCCCATCCCCAGAGTTTGTTGCATGGGGCTGTGCGTTAATTCCTGGGCAGTTCTGGTCCACAGTGCATGGAGGTGAAATGTGTTCAGCAGCAGCCTGAGAGTGTCTTGGACAAAGATGATCGTATTGACTGTGGGGAGTCCTGGTGGGGGCAGAAATGGTCAGGGCATTCAAGGGGATGTGCAGAGCTCTGTCCATGACTGCTGCATAGGCATAGCATCTGTGTCCTTTTCCATGCTCTCTGACCCCAAAGGGACTTGTTGATAAAACCATTTTTAATGGAAATCTTCAGACAACAAAATAAATCATTTATTAAGACAGGAATGGAGCTCAAATAGGCAGGGAGGCAGTCTGGGTTCAGTCTTGGCTTTGTCAGTTACTAAATGTGTGGCCTTGACTGAGGTCTCTGTGAACTTCACTTTACCACGTATAACACTAGCGATCTCAGAGAAAATACACCACGTGCCTGACATAAGGTGGCCACTGTAGAGGATGCTTCTGTTCGGGTGACCCCAGCTCATACACCCTTTTCTGACCACAGCACCTCCATTTTCCTGGGGAACTCCCCACTCTAATTTGTGTAATGGGGTGGGGTGGACTCCATTGCCAGCTCTGGAGGTGGGTAGTGACCCAGGCCTGGTCAACTGATGTCCAAGGATTTATTCTGAGGGTGGGGGTAGAGCAGGGGACCAAACTCAGAGCAAATTACTCTCTTTCCTGGAACTTTGGGGATAGCTGAATTGTTGATGTGTCCACATGCTGGAGGGGCATCTTTGTTCTCATGGGGACAGATTCTGCCTAGGCCTGGGGCTTGGGACCCCCCTTTGACAACCCACATGGCCACCCGCACCCATGTGAGTGTGTGTGCCTGCGTATAGCTCAGGTTGATCTGCTGCTGGGGAGCCGTACACGCGCGTGCGCACAAGAAGATAAACAAGGGCCTGCAGCTCCTTGGCTGGCGCCCAGGCCGGGGGTGGAATAAACAATCCTGGTGACTTTCTGAAAAGCAAGCGTGTGTGGCAACAGGCACCATGGAGACAAGCAGACTGTACCAGAGCAGACAGCCGACAGCCCCCAATGCCACCCCTGTGCATGCCTCTCTGTGCACGCGCACGCACACACACACACACACGCTGTCCTTTCCTCTTTCATGTCTCTATCATGTTCATATCCATTCCATCAAACACAATTCTTCTTTCACACCAGGACTACCCACTCCTGCGGTCTAGCCAGCCACCCCCATTCCAGCTTTGTTTGATGCTAAAGGCTTTGGAGAAGATCTGAGATTCCCCATACCACAGCAGCCATGATTCCTGACCCCTTACCTGTACACTGGTCCTTGTCTAGGGTGGAAAGGTGTGTGCTCTGTGTATATGTGTGTGTGTATAAGTAGGGTTTATCATAATGGGCAGTGACAGATAATCCTAACTTTCTGTAAAGTTCTTGCATAACGTTCTTGTGCTTCAGGGATACACGCACAACACACATTGACTCCTTCAAGAAACACCCAGACCCCACACTACCTGAGGGTTGTCCAGATACTCAGATGCATAACTCTACATGCTTGCGATGATGATGGTGACGGTAGTATGCCTTACTGACTCCCTAAGTATAGTCATCATCTCATTTAACTTAATCCTTAAGGAAAATCACATGGACAATACAATTATTATTCCCATTGAATAAGTAATAAGAATAAGAATCAGTAAATTGCCAGGGTCACACAGCTAGAAGGGGACCAATCTGGGAATTACTGCAGCCACACCCAGATGTACATGCAACACCGCATGCCTGGGTGCAAACGTGCAAGCACACACACACTGCCTCCTGTCAACTCAGATAACTGATGCCCATGGAACTGTCTTCCCATCCCTGGCCTTCTCACTCCCAGGCTCTCACTTGGCTGCCCTCTGATTCATGAGACTCCCTGACTTGGGACTTTATGAGCACAGCCTGATGCCCACACAGACCCCTTCCCTCCCCTGCTGCAACCCCCTCACCCTCCCCAAAGCTGCAGGCCTTGGCCCAGCTGGGGGCGGCCCCAGGATTTGGATGGGTGACTCAGGCTGAATCATGGCCCAGCTGCTCCTTGGCAGACCCCTCCCCCATTCTGCCCAGAAAGCCTATTTAGAAGGCAAAGGTGGGCCTTGGAGTGGGGGCAGGGAGCGGGGGATGGGGCACTTGAGAAGGAGGACAAAGCACAAGACAGCCTTTCAGGAAGCCCTCACCCTGACCCTCATTCTGCCAGGAAAAGGTGTCCTTTGTTTGAACTGAGACCAGGGCTCCCTCTCCAATACCAGGGCCCATTTTGGCTTGCCTCCTCAATGTCTGGGTTCTAATAATAACAGCAACAATAATACTGTTCACTACTCTAGTTGATCACTCACATTTCACAATAGTGCAGTTTATAAAGCCCTTTCTCATCAGCATCACATTTAATTCTCCTACTGGTCTTAGGGGGTGGAAATTAGCATCTTTGCTTTGGAGCGGAGGAAACTGAGGCTCAGAGAAGTATATGAAATGACCAGTGTCACATCGTTAGTGAGATGACTGAGCCAGGATGAAAGCCCAGCCCTCTGGTCCATTCTGTGGGAAGTAAGCCCTGGAGCTTCGATTTGGGCAAAGTTAGGGCACGGTTGGGGGGCATGCAGGGTAATATGACGATTGCTAGGAGGAAGACATGGTGGGGGTACTACAGGAGCATGACAGGGACATGGTTGGGCATCAAAGGTGCATAGTAGTGTGGCATGGTTGAGCCATGGCAGGGCCATGGTAAGGGCATTGGGGGTATGTGAGAAGGGATGGCAGAGGTATGTCTGGCAGCAGGGTTTGTGGCAGAGATGTAGAAACATTTTTTCCTTTACGTTCTTGCAATTCATGAATTATGGAATTATTTATGCTTTCAAACCTTTCATGTTTCAGACTAATATATCAAGACTAACAATTTTAGAGCCTGGAGTTTCTTCTGAGAAAGCGTTGGTTGTGGGGACCTTTGCTTCCTGAAGCCTCAGTTTCCCCATCTGAAAACAATGGGTCCAGTCCTGTGGTAGGATAGAGGCTATTAAGAGGCACGAGTGGAGCCACTCTCATCAGGCGCTTGAGAAGCTATGAACGACTCCACAAAGGACTGCTGGTTCTCACATCTTGTTTCATCCTTTTAAGAAACACTTGTGGGTGCTGGGCAGAGGGCTGAGTGGGCTTCTGGGAGCCAGGGGGCGGTGCTGCGGGGGGAGTGGGTGACATCTCTTCCTTTCCCCCTGCCTGGGCTCCGTCTGGCCTTCCCCCACCCTCAGCCCAGAGCCCGTTTCTAGGCAACAGAATGGATGCAGGGATGGTTCGGAGGGGAGAGAGCTATAAATAGGGAAGGGAGAAAACAAAAATAAAGTTCCAGAGAAAGCCGGGAAGCCGCATTACTGGGGGATGGGGGTGGGGAGACGAGGGAAGACAGACAATGGCAGGGATGCAGGGATGACCCCCAGCCCGCCATCATTTTCTGCTTAGCTGCCCAGCAAGGGTCCAGAGAGAGCTGACGTGGGTGGGAAGGGGGACTCTGTGTGCACAGCTGAGCAGAATGTACTTCTGGTCAGGGGAGTGGGAAAGCTCAGAAGAGGGAAGCATTTCATCAGGCACGGTTGAGGGCAGCTTGTCTGGATGCGGGAAAGAGCCCAGGCAAAGGAGGAGACAGCACAGGCCAGGAGGGGTGGGGCTGGTGCAGGATCTCCGATATCAGGAGGCCTGGTGGGGTGAGCCTTGCTGACCACACTCCCTCTATGCACATGCCCAGGCACAGGGGTGGGCACTTTCTCGGGTGTGCAATTCTGGCTGTGCCCAAACCACCTCTTTTCATTCAGGTTTTAATTCTACCTCATCTCCTCAGACACCTGACCCAGCCACCTTGTTTTAGGGTTGCCATCGCCCCCTCCCTGTGACTTTCTATCACATGGCTCCCTTTTATGTGCTTCATAAAACTAGAAATTATCTTGTTGATTGTTTTGTGATCTCTGGGAGGTGAATTGTCAGAGCATTGACCTGCAGGGCTATTCCCCGAAGTCCCTCATTTCTAAGAGGAGAACAAGTGTGTAAACACACTATTGGAAGACTAAATGAACTCAGCACACACGGGCAACATCCCTGTACACACACGAACACAGATACAGACATAGTGCAGATGCATGTCCATATCTCAGTTGTAAGTGTGAACACCCCACTAACTCACACAGTGTTGTTCCTGGGTTCCATGACATTGCACGAGTGTCTGTAATCTCCACATTGCTGCTTCTCTGCATTTTCCTATTGGTTTTCATTTGTTTGTTTCTCCACAAAGCCACAGAAAGCCCATTTTGGAAAGGTGTTAGGCTCTGGATTCAGGTTTGGGGCTCAATATTTCTTTTATCACTTCCCAGCAAGATGACAAGGACATGTGGTTTTACCTCTCTGAGCTCCATTTCCTCATTCACAAATTGGGGCAAATAACAAAGAAGCCTTGAAGCTGGCTTTAAGTGAAATTAATGGAGTTAAGGACCACATGCCTGGGCCCTTGGGAAATGACTTTGTGCCTGTCACATGAGAGGAGACCATGATCTGTGTGGGCTCACACACACATACACACACAGCCAGGACTGCCTTCTGACCCGGGCCTGGCATCCTCTGCTGATGCTTCTGGACCTGTGCCTGGAATGCATGTAAAGTAACCCTGGCAGACGAGAACATTGGTCTCTGAGCAGAACCATTCTCAGTAGGACCAGGTGTAGGTAGGGGTTGGCACCCGGGAATGAAGAATAAATTTCCCCACAGACCAGATGGTGAATACAATTTTGTCATCTAAAAATGGGGATCAGGTGCTGGTCGCTGGATCAGAGGTTGCAAACTTCTTTAGAGGCCAAGCTGTTCATGAAAATAGAGGATAGGAGTAATACAATAAGGAAAGGACTATGGCAAAATGGAAAAGGTGTGCTCAACCCAAAGATATTCAATTTATTATTTATTTATTTATTTTTTGGTACTGGGGATTGACCAGGGGCGCTTAACCAATGATCTACATCCCCAGTTCTTTTCATTTTTTGAGGCGGGGCCTCACTAAGTGGCTTAGGGTCTTGCTAAATTGCTGAAGCTGGCCTAGAACTTTCAATCCTCTTGCCTCAGCCTCTCTAGTCTCTGACATTACAGTCACACCACCGTGCCCAGGAGACACTCAAATTTTTAAAGTTTAAAACCTTGTGGTAGCAAATTAAACATAGCTAGAGGCCAAATTCAACCAAGGGCCACAAGTTTGCAATCCCCTAGGACTGTGGGTTGTAAGTCGTGTCTTAATTCAGCCCAAAGGGATTTTGAGCTCCTTGCACCCTCACGAGAATCACAAAATCCAAGGCCACCAGTTTGTTCTACACACACACACACACACACACACACACACACACACACACACACACCCTCCGTCTGTCAAATGCCTCCTGCTTCAGGGCATAAAGGCCCCTACATTGCAGACCAAGGTGACAGGAGCAGACTGGTCTCCAGCTTCATGACCTTCCCAGGTTTGATGTCGCCTCTCGCCTGCAATAACTCAGGTAGGAAGAGACGCTAATACTTCGGACTTATTAAATAAATCAAGCTTGCAGTTTTGCAGCTGGAGGGTAAGGCTTGGGCTTCGGCTAGAAACAGGGATCTATCAAAGCATAAAAATGGGCGGGGTGCGCAGTCAAGGTTGCGGGCCTCTGCGGCAAAGCCGAGCGGGCTCCCGCAAGCTGGGGGTGGAGCCTCTGCAGGACGCGGTGGGGCCTATACAGCAAAAGAGGGCAGGGGCGATGCACGGATGGGGGCGAGGCCGAGGAACAGGAGTTTTTGCGCCAATAAAGGCTGGGCTTTCGTGCTGGCGGGGGCGGAGCCTCTGCGCAGAACCCGCAGTATCTCCATCCCCTTCTATTTCACTCTGAGGCGGTGTTTGGGGCCCCCTAGTGCCGGTCCTGACCGGCGAGGGCTCCTGGACCGCTTTCCTACATTTCTATCGAGGCTCGCACTCTTCAGCTGAAACCTCAAAATTTCAGGCGCCCTTCTAGGAGGGATGGAGACCGGAGCTCTGTCCCCTTCTGGGGGACAATGGCTCTTTCCCGCCTGTTTAGGGATTTTGTCTTTCTGCTTTGGGCAGGTGAGAGCAGGGCTGTGTGTGCATTAACATGTCTCTGTGTCTGCGCTTCTGGTTTCCGAAGGTTTCTGCGTGGCTCACGTCCAGCTGCGAGAGCACACGCGTGTCTCCACGTGCGGCTGCCCAGGGTTCGTACTCTCGGGTTCAGTGCAGGCACCGGGCTCGGGCACGGGCACGTGCACGCTGGTCTGCGCGAGCGTGCGCATCCGCGCACCCGCACTGCCTCTGCGGCGTGGAGCTCCCCTTGACCCCGCACCTCAGAGAGCTCTTTACAGCCCAGCAGGTGGCGCCCCAAACCACTTTCCTATCTCCTTTTCCTGGTCTCAGTCCTGTGGGGTCCCCTTTCCCCGGCCAGGTCACGGGCGGGAGACGGAGAAGCCAAGGTCCCAGGTGGTCAGCTTCGTACGTGGGCTGAGCGTACTAGACTCCACCGAGTGAAGAGCAGCCTCTGCCCCCCACCCCCCGCCGACTCCCAGCCCAACCCTGCCCTTGCGGCGCTGGCTATAGACAGATTGGCTTTATTCATGGACACACGGGGGGGCGGCCGCGCCTGCCCGCCCGGGACACGCTCACACGGTGGGGTGGGGGACTTTCCATGCCACAATCACAACACATGAAGCTCGCGCTCGGACCGGGCCGGCTGGGGGAGGGGGCATGGCACAGCCTGGCTCCTGGTTTTGGTTAAAAAAAAAAAAAAAAGTTCTTGGTGTGATGTGAAAGTGGGGTGGGATGCTCTGGGGCTGCCCGGAGGTCCCTCGGAGAGCCTCTTTCGGGGTGGGAGAGGAGCGGTCGCTTTCCTATTGTTTAAAAATACATAAAACATGCGACATCCACGCAGACACCAGACGGGAGGGGTAGGAAGGGGCAACACTGGTGAGGAGAGACTCTCAGCCCCAGCTGCAGCCCCAGCCCCAGCCTAGTTCACGCTCAGGGTTGGACGCGGGCAGGTAGGACAGACAGACAGACACAAACACAGGCTCTGAGAGGGCTCCTCAGAGCAGAAGGAAGATCTCGTGTTTTGGGGGACGGGGTAGAGGGACAGCCCTGGTTCTGGGGGACGGGCAGGGACAAGGAAAGAATTGTGCTGCTGGTGGGGGCCCGTTCTGGACCCTTACGCCTCTGGCTCATACTCCTGATATTCCTCCTGCATCAGTGGGTTGGGGGTGGAGTAGAGAAGAGCAAATAGGAGAAGGGGTTGGAGACCAAGTGGCCAAACCCTGGCCCCCAGATCCCCACCCCTTGAGGAGGAACAATGCATGCGCCTCCCCTTGACCAAGGGAGGAACCCCAAGTTGGGGACAACTGCAGGGGTTGCCTGGAGCTTGCTAGGCCCCATCTGACCTCCCCTCCCTGCTCCCACCTTCTTCAGCCTGGGTTCTAAAAAAGGCAAAGGCTGAAGCCCCCTGGCCCAACCTTATCATGCCAGTAACCTCCCACCCCAGTTAGGGACCGCAGCAATCATCCTGAGTGCCCAAGGCCTGGCCTGACTCTATCGCCCCCTCACCTGAGGTGGTTCCTCATAATTCTCCCCCTCTGGCTCCATCAGGGGCTCAATCAGCGGCTCCTCAGCAGCTTCCTGGGCCACTTCCTCTGGCTGAGGGCAGAAAAGGGTAGGGCTGGTGAGGGCAGCCAGGAGGCCCCTAAAATCTTATGCTGGAAGAATGGGGAAGGCTACGTGGGGTTGGCAGTGCAAGGAGAATTTTTAATTAAATTGTTTATTTGGAGCAACTTAGAAGTAGGGTGGAGGTGTGAAGGGTGAAATCCCTTCAAATCATGGCTTGAAGCTGAGAGTGTGGAGGGGGTGCTAGACTTTCTGCACCCCTCCTTCCAGCACTTGGCAGCCTCCTCCATATCTATCATTTGGACTGGGTGGGGTAGGGGGATAGACAGCACACCCAGTCAGTCACCCATTTATCCCTAGTTCCTTTGTGTCTGGCTCTGAGCCAGATGGGGAACTCAGACAGAACCCTGGAGACTCCCCTCCAGAGTGGAAGGGAGATGGAGACTCAGGGACAGGGCTAAGCAGGGGCTCTGAGCCATTCCCCTGCCACCTTCCATCATCCCTCCCCCAGGGCCCAGCCGTGGCCTGATTTCTTCGCTGTTGCTATTTTAAGATAAGCTGGAAGCAACAGCTCATGGTGTTGCTTGGATGTGTGAGCTAAGACTCTCCCCTCCCCCCTGCATCTGCTGCCCAGATGGGCGCAGACCAGCGGGAATGCATGTGGGGGGCTGCTAGGCACATGGCTGGCCTCCTGCAGGTGAGTACATATATGTGCACACACAACAACTGAGGGCACCTGTGTGGCTGTACAAAACCCTACGTGGGCTAGCACACAGCTGGGACCCTCAGTTGGCCCTGAGATGTTGGCACTCTAATTGCTCTAGCACTATCTAGGCAGCTTCTCTCCTTTCTAGTACCTGTTTAGGTGGACCCTGTGGGTATATGAGGTTTTAGATCCTGACCTGGCTTATTCTTCCTATTGTAGAGATGGGTACACCAAGGCTCAGGAGGTAGGGAAATGTTAGTTTGCCCCAAGTTACCCAGCTCTGACCAGAAAGAATCCAGGTGAAAACTACAGTGTTAAAAATGCTAGGACTGGGGATATACTCAGTTGTTAGAGTGCTTGCCTCACATGCACAAGGCCCTGGGTTCTATCTCAGTCACCACACACACACACACACACACACACACACACACACACACACACGCAGACATACAAAAAGAAAGAAAGAAAGAAAGAAAAAGCCAGCTTGAGCACATTGTTTGGAAACAACCAAAATGTGTAACCAACAGCAGAATGGATATGTACACTGTGGTCCAATCACACAGTGGAATAGTACACAACAAGAATGAAGAATGAGCCAGGCATGGTGGCACACGCCTGTAATCCCAGTGGCTTGGGAGGCTAAGGCAGGAGGATCTTGTGTTCAAAGCCAGTCTCAGCAACATCGAGGCACTGAGCAACTCAGTGAGGCTCTGTGTCTAAATAAAATACAAAACAGGGCTGGGGATGTGGCTCAGTGGTTGAGTGACCCTGAGTTCAATTCCTGGTACCTGCTCCCCTCAAAAAAAAAATGGATGAAGAATGATGGCACCTCTAAGAGCAGGGCTGGATCTCAAGAACTTCCCGTTGAATGAAAGAAGCCAGATACAGAAGAGCATGCACTTTATGACACTGAAGTGGAGTTTAAAAACACGACAACTAATTTGTGGTGGCAGAAGTCAGGAAGTGTGAACCTCTGGAGGGGGTTAGGTAGGGCCAGGACTGGGGTAAGATAAGTGAGGTGCATAGGGTGAGTATTAGTGAGCCACTCGCTCCCAGAATCCTGCAAAGGAGACCCTATGTGTGAGTGCCCCCACACCTCCCTTGCCTCACCCTAATCTCGGCCCTAGGGGTAGGGACTTGGAAGGGAGCACAATAGGAGGGGCTGGGGGTGCTGATATTCTGTGTCTTGAGCTGGCTGCTGATCATTATGGGGACATTCCTTTTCTGAAAATTTCATGGAGCTGCATGTATGTTGTACTTCAATAAAAAGTCATTTAAGGGCTGGGGGTTTAGCTCAGTGGTAGAGCATATATGTGTTCAGCATTAATGAGGCCCTGGTTTTGATCCCCTGTACCCCCCCGCCCCAATCACATAAAAACACATCCCAGCCTGGCCTCACTAGCGATTTGGAATTAGACAAGTCATTTCACCTCTAATCACAGCAGCCTGGGGTAGGAAAGAAGATGCCGAGGACTTCATGGTCATGTAGGAAAAGCATGTTGGAAGCTGGAGACTCAGAAATGCTGACCCTGAGCTTAAACAGGTTCCCCGACCCCAGGGAGCCTCAAAGTGCTGCTGTTTGGATCATGACCCTGATCCTCACCTCCCTGAGAAAGCAGCCTTGATGTGTCCACAGGCACCACTGGGAGAAAGGCGGCTGGAGAGATGATTCTGTGCAAAGACCTTTCACAAAAAGCCTAGAGGCCAACAGGTCAGGCCCCCATCTGCCTCTCTCTGCACCTCAGCACCCAGCACACACCCTGGCCCTGGGCCAGCACCTGAGCATATCCTCCCAACCACCTCATAAAGGAAGTGGGCAGGAACTGGGATCTTGGGCAAGTCCCTTCACCTTTCTGAGCCTCAGTTCCTCCAGCTATAAAATGGGCTAGTTTGGTACCTTCCTCAAAGGGACATGGTGAAGATTTGGTAAGTCACTCCGTGTTAATGTCTAGTGATCAATGAACGGGAGCAATTAGTGCTAACATAATTATTGGAAATGGGACATGAGTTCCCATTTACAGATGGTAAATGCAGAGAAAGAACTCGAAACTCGAACTTCTGAGCTAAGACCCAGACTTCTGACAGAAGAAGAAACCAACTGTGCAAAATGTCTGGAGTCGGGGTTGTATGGGGTCTCCCCAGCCCGATGGGTATGGTCACAGAATATATACTGATCCCCCAGCCCAACACTGAACAAAGAGCCCGACGCCTACAGCCACGAATACACAGGGGCACCCACAGGAGGGATGTAGGTATACACGTGGTTAGGACCACAGGGCACACTGTCACAGGCACACTTCTCTGCACACCTGTGATGCCATAACCTCCTGCAGGTGGATAGCTACTGTTTACCTGACCATGACTGGGCACTTACTGTATAGAGGCCAGGCTCTCTTTATCTCAATGGTTCTCAAAGTGTGGTCCTTAAAACTGTAGCATCAGCATCAAGGGCAAATTCTCGGGCCCCACCTCAGATCTACTGAACCAGAAATTCTAGGGATGGGGCCAACCCTATGTATTTTCATCTGGCCTCCTGTGAGTCTGTGCATGTTTAAGTTTAAGAATCTCTGATCTGTATCATCCCCAATTTACCTAAGAATACTATTGGGTTTGTTTTCCGTGTTGCAGGCAGATAATGAGGCTCAGAGATATGATAGGACCCACCCAGGGCCACAGAGCCTGGAAGCAGTGGATCTGGGATTTGAACCAGTTCCATGGGGCTCAGGAGCTCACCACTCTTTCCTTATGGGGTGTCTTAATGAAGCCTTCTGTCTCCATTCATACAGGAGTAGCCACCACTACTCTACTGAGGAAGCATATGTGCACAAATGTGTGACAGACAGGTCATACCACTCTGACGCCATCATGGCTCACACTTGCCTCACTGCTCCTACCTGCCTGAAATATAATTCCTGCACATCTTCTTTCTCCTCCCTTGGGTGCCAGCTCAAACATCATCTTCTCAGAGATATTGAGAAGATATCTTCCCTCCTCAAGTAGCCCTCTCTTCTCTTGATTCTATATCATCACCCACATCATCTTTTCTTTTTCCTTGTGGAGGTACTGGGGATTTAACCAGGGTCAATTTACCATGAGCTACATCCATTATTTCAAGACAGGGTCTCACTAAGTTGCTTAGGGCCTCACTAGGTTGCTGAGGCTGGCCTTGAACTTGTGATCCTTCTATCTCAGCCTGCTGAACTGTTGGGATTACAGGCATGTGCCATCCATGTTGTGTCTTTTCTTCATAGCACTTATCCTGTCTGAAATCACCTTATTTATGGACTTGGGTTTTACTGTCTTCTCCTGCTACAACATCAGCTGCACAAATGGAGGAACCCTTTCATATGGGAACCTCTAGAACAATTCCATGGATTTTTATTCCATGAAAACAAATGAACGAACAGTCAGTAGCCCAGGCAGATGTAGCCAGAAGTGGTCTGGATCACACTGGCAAGCAGGGGACACCCAGCCAGCTACATCCATGGATGCAGTGCACCCATGTAGATCTTCAGACTTCATTCCTAGCTGAGCCTAGTAAAGTCTTGCAGAACAGGACACAAAGACACTTGTTCCCCAGGTTAGCAGGGGCAAAGGGGAACATGGTGGCGGGTTTATTTGTGTGCCTTGTGTGTGTGAGAGAGAAAGAGAAAGAGAGAGGAGGGGGCGGGGGGAGGGAGGATCACTCACCTTCAGGTCGGTGGGGAACTCCTCCTTCTTCACCAGGCCTGTGGCTGCTGCGATGTTCCCAGCCCCAGAGAACACAGCTCCTCCCAGATGTGATGCCTGCTCCTTGGTTTTCTCAGCCACTGGAGCAGGGAGGGGGTGAGGAAGGGATTTGGGGGCCAGGGTGAAGGAGGCATAGATGTCCCCACACAATATCCCAGGGCATGCCCTTCCCAGGGAGCAACCCCTCACAGAAGCTTTGGGAGTCCCCTCCTGCCCTCTGTACCCCAGCCAGATCACGGGCTGGGTGAGGGAAGGGGCTGTGCCAGAGCTGGATGGGTACCTGAGGCCACACCTTGTACCACCCCCTCTCGGGTCTTGCTTCCTGCAGGGAGGAAAAAGAACATATTTAAGGAGTCTCCATGAGAAAACAGAGGCCAGCAGAGCACATGGTGGACAGGGGGGACCCAGGTGATAGAGAGTACCTCGGTCCCACTATTTGCTTTCTTGGGTCCCCATCTCCCCCATGCTAACCACACTGAGCCCTCCATACCTCCTTTCTCAGGTTTCCCAGTCCCAACCCACTTCCACCACCTTCCCAGGGGATGTTGGTTGAGTGCCAGCACTGTGTAAAGCATGTGACTTGCACCGTTTCATGCATTACTCTCCCTAGCCCTGGGAGGGGGACGCTGTTATCCCTATTTCACAAGATGGGAACGAATTCAGTCAGGGCCCTGCAACCAGTAAGTGACTGAGTCCTATAGGCCTTTCTGACTCTAAAACTCCTGCTACCCACTCTGTTCTGTAAATATTTTAGCCCAGGATGGATGCAGGTGGAGCTGGGGGACTATGAATTTTGAAAGGTGTCCCTGATGTCTGACTGCTCATGTGCCACTGCCTCCAACTCCATTTCTTCTAGACTCTTCCTATCAAGGGTCAAAGCCCTCCTTCTGGCCAAAATGGGGAGTCTTAGGCGCAGGGTGGTTCTAAAGGTGATATACATATTGTGACTGGCCATGCCTTCCCAGGAGGGTAGCAACTTGGTCACATCAAAATGGGGTGTGGGCACTGGGAAAGGTAAGAAGGCCTGATCTGCTGCAAGGGTCCTACAGGGAGAGAGTGGGGTGTGTTTCATGCTGAGAATTTAACAACCCAGACAACCACCGATAAATTCAGAAATGGGCATCTGGGCAGGCTGAGGCATGTGGGGAGAGGAGCAGGGGTCCACATGGGAAGAAGGGTTCTCAGGGCTAAGGTCCTCTGGAATCAGGAGATGCCCGAGCATGGGCTACATGCCCACCCCTCATTCCTCCCACAAGTGCCTGGTTTGCACATGCTCTGAGCCAGGCAGTGGGCTAGCGGCTCACTGTCTGAGGAAGTAAGAGAAGAGCATGTTCAATTTCTGAACCTCAAGTAGTGCTGAGAGGGTCTCCAGCCTCCAGGGGTTGTGTGAAGTGGGAGGGGACACTACCTGGACCTTGAGAAATGAATGAACAGGTGGATATTCAGGAAGGAGATTGGAGAGAGTGATCCAGGCTCAGGGAACCATGCACGCAAGACTCAGGGAGGCATGATTTTGGTCCTCATGCTAGGAGCAATGGGTATGGTGAGAGACAAAGCTGAAAAGGTAAACTGAGGCAGGACAATGAAGAGCATTGGGATGCCAGGCTACAGGGAGCTGAGCTGAGGCTTTAATGTGTGAGGACTGGGGTCCATGGGGGTTTCTGGGCAGGGGGAGGAATAGAAGTTACCAATCTAAGAAGAAGGGCAGCATGGCTTGGGGGGGTCTATTTGCAGAGAGAATAGTGCGAGGGGTCAATAGAAGTGAAAGGGCTGGGGAGGAGGCAGAAGGGAGGCCAGAGCTCAAGACTTTTCCTGGTCTTCATTGCCACTGCCACACTCATTTGGTGGCTACCCTACTGCTTAGTGGTCTTCCCTGTAATTTGTTCCATCCCCAGGGGCCTGAGAGGCCTTTCTAATCTGAAGTCAGATCATGGCTTACAATCTCTCCCCACACTTACAATTAACCACCAGGCCACCTCCCTAGGCCTTTTAAATATTTTATTTAGAGACAGAATCTCTAAATAAAAGTTGCTTAGGGGCTCACTGCTGAGGCTGGCTTTGAACTCATAATCTTCCTGCCTCAGCCTCCTGAGCCACTGGGATTACAGGCGTGCTCCACAATGCATGGTGCCTTGATCCCCTCTTGAACTGACTCTCATCCACAAACTTGACCTTATCTCCTATCATTGCTTCCTGCCCTTGGCTTTCCAGACCATCCCTCTTGCCTTTTCTGCCTCCTCTGTTCTCCACTTGGCTCTTTATTATAAAGGGCTCAGCTCAAATGTCATCTCCTCTTTTTATCTTATCCAAAAAATGAACCTAACCAGGTGTGGTAGCACGTGTGTATAATCCCAGCTACTTGGGAGGCTGAGGCAAGAGGATTGCAAGTTTCAGACTGGCCTTTGTAATTTAGCAAGACCTTGTCTCAAAAAATTGAAAGGGTTGGGGTGAGGTTCAATGGTAGAGTGCCCCTGGGTTCAATCTAGTACGGAAAGAAAAAAATAATTCCCCATTCCTGCCTTTGGATATCAAAAATTCCACTACTGAAATGCTCTTTATCCCCATCAAGAGATCAGACACTTGTCTGCTGTTCACTAATAAAGCCCCAGCATCCACACAATGCCTGTCACATAGTAGGTGGTCACTAAATAGTTTTAAGATTAGCACAATCCAAATCTGCCATGACCTTGGGCAAATTATCAACCCCTTTGAGCCTGAACAGGGGATAATTATACCTGCTTCCCACAAGCAAGTCCTGAATCACCATATGGGCTAAGAAAATCAGCAAACATTAATTTCCAGCCTTTCCTCTCTTTATGCAAATGACTCTAAAGCTCCTTTTACACTTAGGGTGAAGATTTTAAGCACTTGGCCTTTTTCCTGACTCCATCTGGCAGCTGCAAGGAGGGTGGACAGGTGGAGAGATGGCAATGGTGAACCCATAGGCACTTGGAAGCAGGGGGAGCCTGGAGAGCAACTTGGCCCTGGAGGCAGGTGGAGAGAGCCCATGCTAATACAGGAAGGAGAGTCCAAAGAGGAGGGATGGGGCTTCCCAGTCTATCAAAGTAGGTTCAAACCTCAGCTTCAGGTTTTACCAGTTGTGTGACCTTGGACAAGATAATTAGATAGCCGGGAGCCCCAGTTTTCCCCATCAGTGGAATGGGCTGGCAGTGTTAAATGAGGTATAGGGTCTTATGTTATTTCACACAGTGCTTGGCCTAGAGTAGGGGTTCAACACCAGGTAGCTTGTTATCAATAACAAACAAGAATAAGAAAAAGGAGGCTCTCGGCTTTCTCTGATTTAATCACTGCATTGGCCCCTGGATTTTCAGCTGAATCCTCGCTTCATCACACGGCACTCCCTGACTCCATGGGTCTGTCACTGACCCAGGCTTCCATGGGCAAGCTGTGTCCCCAGTGACCCCTGCTGACCCGCCCCATCTGCTGACTCATATTCCTCTGCCCAGAACCCCTACTCCCTCCGAGGACTCTGTCCTCCTCCCCTAGGGGGACACCCGAACCCTGCAACACCAGAAACCCCGCCCCTCGCCCACCGACGTAGAGGACTCCCTCCTTGGTCTTCTCAGCTGCCTCGGTGACCCCCTGCTTGGTTTTCTCGGCTGCGGCCACGACGCCCTCCTTGGCCATGGACAGGCCCTTCATGAACACGTCCATCCTGGCGGCCTGGGGAGGACGAACACACAGGAACCGGTGCTCTGGCTCCGCATCCTCACTCCAGCCCCTCCCAAGAGACGCAGGTGTCCCCTCCTCTCCCTCCCTGAGACCGGGGCGCCCTTCTGGTCCCGTATCCTCTCCCACTTCCTCCCAGTCCCCCGCGAGGCCTCAGGGCCTCAGTGAGTCCTAGCGTCCTTGAAACCCTGGGACGCGGGAGGGGCCACCGCCTCGGTTATCCGGAGCCCTGCAAGCTGCAGCCCCGCGGAACCGGGATGCTGCGCTCGGCGGCGCGAAGACTCGGGACCTGCCTATACACACAAGACAGTGAGTGACACGGTCATATGCACACAAACATACCACGGACACGCTCACGTGCACATTCAGGACATGTAGATGCTCAAACGCGCACGGACCCCCCGCACACACGGTCGCGGACGCATGTCCACACCGCCACCCAGACAGTTTCAGAGAAGAAGACCCGTCCCCCAGGGTACGTCCACACCAGCCCACCGGTGCCCCGTCACCGCCGCACGATCTCAATTTTCCACCCCGTTCCCCATCTCCAGCCCCAGTGAAGAGTCCATCCTTCCTCATCCCACCCGAGGCTCCTCTCCATTTCCCCTTCCACTCCCCGGCGCGCGGCCGCCTCACCTGGTTGCGGGGCCCGGGCTGGGGATGGAGCGGCGGCTGCGGCGGCAGCTGCTAGCAGACGCGGGGGCTCGGCTAGGCCGGGCTGGGGTGGGCTCGGGGCCAGTGGGGGTTCTGGCGGTGATCAGGAGCTACAGTCACGGACCCTGAGCAGGGGCGCAGCGGTGCCCGGGTCTTGGGTGCGTTGCCACCACGGGTGCTCCTAGCGCCCTGCTAGCTCGCGCGCTCCGGCTCCGGCGCTGCGGCAGCTCTGAGCTCAGCGCCCCCCACCGGCGGCCGCGCCGCCCCCTCGGTCTGACTGACAGGGGGCGGGGAGGGTGACATCTCCGCGGAGCCAACGAGCCTCCAGGGACCGGCCTCTGACGCGCCGTTGGGGAACCAGGGTCGTGAGATTCGTGTGGTGTTTTAGGGGTGAGGGAGGAGGGACAATGCGGCGTGCTAAGAGTAGGGAAGAAATAGTGCGGTTGGCTTTGAGGTGCAACTGGGTGCTGATCCTAGTTGTGCTTGTTATTTAGCTATGGGATCTTGGGCTGCTTAGTTTTTTTTTCTGTAATACACGGTGGTTAATTCAAAGTGTGCTTATTGGGCACTGAGGCAGGGGTGCAGGTTCGAGGGTGGCCACAGGAGGAAAGGAAAACATGATCCCCTCCTTATGTATACGTGCTTGCGCAGATGGGAGGCAGAATGGAAAATAGATGCTTCTGCATCAACTCTTAAGCCAAATAAGATTATTTCACAGCTTGTGAGACGTGTTACGAAAATAATAAAATAGTGGCCTAACAGAATGACCAGAGGAGGAGTGCTTGAGACAGAGTCGTCAGGGAAAGTCTCTGCAAGAAGTTGCATTAGAGCAGAGACCCCAGAGAAACAGCAAGGATAAAGTGGGTGAAGGCAAGATCCATAGAGAGGGAACTGCAAGTACAAAGGCACTGAGGTAAGACCTGCTTTGGAACAGTTAAAAGGCAAAGCAGCCCAGGAAAACCAGAGCGGAGAATGGGAACGATAAGATTTATTTTTATGGTGGGGATTGTAAAAGTGGTCATAGAATGCCACGGTAGTCCTCAGTCAGTGCAATGATAAAATTATTTCTAAGAAAATATAGGATTCTCAAGGAAAGGGACTCTGACAGTTTAGGGGGTTCAGGAAAGGCAGCAAAGAGGAGGCAATGTCTGAGTTGGGACCCCAAAGATGAGAAGACAAGGAAGGAAGGGAATTCTAGGCGATGAATATGACTTGGCCAAACATACTGTGGCCAGAAATGCAGGGTATATAAGAGGCAGATGATGAGGTTTGGGGGTGGGGATGTTCACAGGACTCTGGTAAGACTGCAAGTTGGCACAGGGTTTTGGAAGACAATTTGGCAATGTTTACCCAAAGCATAAGTGCATGCTCCTTTTGAGCCAAGAGCTCCCCTTCCAGGAATTTATCCTGTGGATCTCTACTCACAAAGTGCACACAGATTTTTGTGCAGGGATGTTCACAGTTTATTGTAGCAAAAGAAAAAAAAAACTGAAAAGAATATAAGTGCCCATCTGTAGAGGACTGGCTATTTAATTGGGGTTCAATCACCCAGTGACATGCTATGCTATGGTTAGAAAGGATGAGCTAGACCCATGTGTACTGATATGGGAAATATGGTGTTAGGTGAGAGAAGCAGGATGCTAAACAGTTAGGTGTTGAAGAAGCCAAATAAAAATATAATTTTCTACGTCTCAGAATAGAGTCATATATTAATATATAAGTATATTTTGGTATATACACATATACTTATCCCATACTATACATTATACACAGGCACCTTATATACAAATACATACATGTAGTTGACCCACTGTGTCCAGAGATTTCCCATTTCAGATTCAAACAATTATGAAACGGGGAGTTGGGGTTGTGGCTCAGTGGTAGAGTGCTTGCCTAGCACTGTGAGGCACTGGGTTGTATCCTCAGCACCACATAGAAATAAATAAAATAAAGGTATTGGGTCAACCTACAACTAAAAAAAAATATTTAAAAAGACAATTATGGAACAAAATACTTAGGAAAAAAATCACATCTGTATTAAACACAACAGACATTTTTCTTGTCATTATTCCCTAAACAATGCAGTGTGACCATGATTTATGTAGCATTTACATTGTACTGGGTGTTATGAGTAATCTGGAGATGATTTAGAGAGCATGGGAGGATAGTGTAGGTTATATGCAAGTGCTTTGTCATTTTATAGGTCTTGAGCATCTGCTGATTTTGGTATTTACAGAGGGTCCTGGAACCAGTCGCCTGCAGATACCAAGGGGTGAATGTACTTATTTATAGCCAGATATACAAAGAACACATCTGCAAAGTCTTCCAAAAAAAACTGCAAACAGTAGTTGCCTCTGGGAAGTGTGACTGAGAGGGCTCGAGGAGGGGAACTTTTAAATTTTATCACCTTTCATCTTTGGGCTGTTTTATTCTTTTGCCTTGGAGAGTATTTACCTGTATGATTTTTAAAACTGGCGTGGCAGAAAGCTGGAGTTATTTTTGGCTTTAGGGGAAATTGGATTTTTTCACTTCCAATGTTTGGGGGTGCCCTACCTTAGGAAGCAGGGACTGCCTCCCCCTCTGAGGACTGACAATGCCAGGTACCTGCTTTCCCAGTCTTCCCTTAGCCCAGACACATGGCTGACACGCAGCCTTCGACCTATCACCCTGGATGGGAACCTGAGGCTGGTGCCAGGAGGAAGCACGGAAAGAGGCCAGTCTGTTCTGATGAGGGGAGGTGGTGGTGGTGGTGGCAGCTTCTGCTGGGAACCATGGGAGTCAGTGACAACTGGCTCCCAAATTCCTGAAGCTTTAACCGTTGGTTCCATGAGCCAGACCAAGGCAAATTATTAGAGACTGGATTTGGAGTCATATTGGCAGAGAGGTGGGAGCTGACGCCATGGGAGGCATGGTGATTGTCGGGGGTCCGTGGAAAGTGAAAAGAGGAGAGCCCCCCCCCCAACAGAACCCTGTGGCACTGCAGCCCTAAGGGTGGCCAGAGGCAGAGGGAGCTGGGAAGAGACTGAGAAGTGCAGTGACTCAGACAGAAGTAGAGAGTGACAGAAGCCTAGGATCTGGAGGTCAGCTGCAGAGAGGTCAAAGGAGATGATTCAGCTTTGGATTGACAGCAGGTGGGCTGCTGGGGAGCTTAACCGCAGCACAGGGAGTTACAGAGTCCACAGAGGGAAGGGGCACCAAGGGAAAGCCTCCAGGAGAGAGTGACATTCAACGCTGGGATTTGAAAGAGAAGGATCTTACAAGTGGTGCAGAGAGTTCCCAGCAGAGGATCTGGGGAGTGGGGAAGTCCAGAGGGCGGAGGGAACGAGAAGAGGTTAGATTCCAAATCAGGTGGGAAGTTTGGTTGCTGGTGCAGGAGCTTAAGCAAGGCAGACAGGCATTCCTTCACTTAAAAAAGCCCAGGGGTAGGCAGTCTACAGGTGGCGTGGTGGCTTCACAGTCATAGGAACCCAGGCTCCTTCTACCCTTCTGATGCAGCCTTATTATATGAATTCCATCTTAAGGTCACTTCATGGTTGCTGTGGCTCCAGCCATCATCAGCATGACTGTGCGGAAAGCAGGAAGAAGGGAAGTAGGGTGCAAACGAGTATTTCCTGAGGAGTTTTCTCAAGTCAACAACTTCTACTTCTGTCCCCTGGCTCACCTGAGCTGCAGAGAGGCCAGAAGAGGGTGGCCATTTAGCTAAGCACATGACTTTCAAGAATATAATTGTGAAAAAGGGAGAATGTTTACAGTGAACCACTAGCATCTCTGCCACTGTTTCTTTTTTCCTTATTTTTGGAAATGTCAAACCTAGAGAAACATTGAAGGAATAGTAAATAAAACCTACAGAAAAGTCGCGCCACGAGTATAATAACTACCCCAAACATACTTTGCCTAGATTCACCAATTGTTAACGTTTGCCACCTTTTTCTGTCTCTTCATATGCACAGTCCCAAGAAGGGGTCCTGGATACTGGGTTGTCACTTTCTAGCACGACAGATTCCCCATGCCACACATCTTTAGGGCACCGGATGGCAAAGGTCAGTCTCCCGGGTCTCTCTTGGTCAGGCCCTTTGCTTGTGAGTTCTCTAGGATGTCTCATTGTTCCTGTTCTCTCTCCCTGGAAAATGGCCCTGTGCATCCTTCTTTTTCCTCTCTCCTTCCTGAGGGTGTTCTAAGGAGAATGACTATTGAAGCTTTGGAGGCAAGAAGGGGGGAAGGATGTGGGGAAGGTCTTGGGAGAAAATCCCAGGTGGAAGAGCAGGAGCAGAGAGCTCTCAGAAGAGAATCTCAGGGATCCTGGCCCTGCCTGGGCTCTGTCAACTGTTTGTGCCTTTATAACTCTGTGTATGGTGCTTGACTGTGGGATTAAAAATGTATCAACATTCCTGCTGTCCAGAGACCTCAGGATGGGCAGGAAGACAGGCAGGCAGGCAGGCTGGCACCCTGCAGGGTAGGAAGGATGGGAAGCTGAGATCAGGGAGGAGCATGGATGACGTTTATTGAGCATCTACTGTGTGCTGAGTGCTCCATCCATGACATCAGTAAGCACTGAAAGCAATCCTTCCAAGCAGGCATGGTCATCTCCATTATACAGATCGGGGCACTGACATGCAGAGAGGGGAGGCCACTGGCATTTGTTCTTTTCAATCAGTTTTTCCTGAGTGCCCACAAGGTGCCTGGTATAGGAAAGTAAGCAGAAAAAAAAAAAAAAAAACCAATGAAGTCCTTTCTCTTCTGGAACTTAACCTTGTATTAGAATGGACAGACAATTAACAAATGAATTAGAACCACATAAAACCACTGGGAGCCAGGCACAGTGGCACATGCCAGTAATCCCAGGTACCAGAGAGACTGAGGTAGGAGGGTTGCAAGTTCAAGGTCAGCCTGGGGAACTCAGCAAAACTCTGTCTCAAAATAAAAGTTGAAAAAAGGCTGGGGGGGTAGCTGGGGGGCGGCGGGGTTGTGGCTCAGTGTTAATGTGTTCACTTAGCTTGTGTGAGGCACTGGGTTCGATCCTCAGCACCACATAAAAATGAAAAAATGAAGATATTGCGCCACCTAAAACTAAAATATAAATATTTTTTTTTAAAGAAAAAAGGCTGGGGATATAGGTCAGTGATAGAGCACTTCAGGGTTCAATCTCTAGTACTGAAAAATAAAACAAACCAAAGCGAATTTGGATTGTGTAGCTATTGCCAAAGTCCACAGTGATGTTCCTCTTGCTAAATCTTTAATACCTTTATTTTATTTTATTTTTGTGTGGTGCCCAACACCTTGCATGTGCTAGGTGAGTGCTCTACGGCTGAGCCACAACCCCAGCCCTCATCTTGCTAAACCATATAGTCACCTCTCCTTTCTCTCCTGAAGTGAAGGAGAGAAGTGCTGGAGTGGGGTTAACGACACGGGCAGGGACGGCCCCACCTGAGCCAGGTTAGGCAGACAGGGAGCAGCCAATGAGAAGTCCTGGGGCAGCAGTGGGCCTGGCCAGTTGAGGATCTGCACACTTGAAGGCCAGTATGAGTGTGGCAGAACGAGGGAAGGGGACAGTAGGGGAGGTGGGTCTGAGAGAAGATGGGACTGGTGGTGAACGGAGGAGATAGGATGCTCAGGAGCCTGTGAGGCTGAGTCATGCAGGCCCTGGAGGTGCACTTTGAATTACATCTTGGGTGTCCTGGAAGGTTTGAGACAGAGAAGTGATCAGATGAGTAATTTAGATGACCCTGAGACGCTCACAGAATGTTCTGTAGGGGACAGGAAAGGAAACAAGGAGAGTGACAGAGGGATTGATGCAGTGGCCAAGGCCAGGGACGCTGAGGCTTCTCTGGGATGATGACAAGAGGGAGGGAGAGGAATGGACAGAGCGGAGATGTTTTCAGAACCAAATGGCAGGATTGGGATTCAAGAGCCCCTGCTTGCTCAATGCCACGGGGAGGTGTTCCTGTTCCCTTCAGACAGGCCAGGGTGGACCTGGGGAGGAGCCAGGACTCCAGCACCCAGGAACTTGCCTTTAAGGTCTCTTATTAGTCACCCCAACTTCAGACTCCAGGGACTGCCCCCTGAAGTGGGATCTGTCCCCTGCCTTGAATTTGGGCCCTCTGACTCTAGTACAATACAATGGAACTGATGACGAGCCAGGTTTTATTTTAAGCCCTGGCCTTAAGACACTGGCAGCGTCTACTTTCAGTCTCTTGGGACACTCACCCTGGGAACCCAGGCACCACGCTGGAGGAAGCCAAGCAGCCACGTGGAGAAGCCTCGCAGAGCTGTCCCAGCTGACATCTCCAGCTGAGGTTCCAGGTGACAGCGTCAACTGCCCCATGTGTAAATGACCAGATGCCTGCAGCCTCAGTGAGTGAGCCAGCCCAGCTGGTCTCGCTCCAGAGCAGACAGAGCATGCTATCTTTCCTTGGTGCTCCCCAAATTTCAGATTTGTGAACATAATAACTGATGCTTGTTGTTTTAGGCCACTGAGTTTGGGGCATGCTGTGCTTCCAGAGCCATCTGTCACCAAGTATCACTGAGTTTTCCTTTTCAATATCTCTTAAATCTGTAATCTCCCCTCCATATTCTCTGTCACCTGGACAACTGCATTAGCGTACAAACTGATGTCCTCCTGCTCACATTTTTTTTTTTCTTTTTGTACTGGGGATTGAACCCAGGGGGACTTAACCCCTGAGCCACATCCCCAGGCCTTTTTATATTTTATTTAAAGACAGGGTCTCACTGAGTTGCTTATGGCCTCGCTAAGTTTCTGAGGCTGACTTTGAACTTGAAATCCTCCTGTCTCAGCCTCCTGAGCTGCTGGAATTACAGGTGTGCACCACTGCCGAGCTCTCCTGCTCACTCTTGCAGCCACAGGTCCCTACATGACAGTTCAGAGAACTTGCTGAAATGCACACGTGGTCACGTGCCCGGCCCTGCTGCAACCACTTGAAGCACTCAGTGGCTCTGTACTGATCCTGGCATCAAGACTTTCCCATTTCTTTCCTCCTTTAGGCTTCAGCCACACTGGCCTTTCTTCTCTTCCTCCAACACCTCATGCTCCCTTTGCCCCAGGGCATTTGCATGTCCAATACAGTTTGTACTCCCTGAAATGCCCTCCCTTGTCCTCTCGCTCATGCTTTAGGTCTCAGCTCAGTGTACAAATTGCCTCTAAGCCAGTGATTTTCAAAATGGGGTCCTTGTCTAGCATAGTCAAGGGACTGGTTAGAAAAGAAAATTCTCAGGCTCAAGCCCATGCCTAAGGAGTCAGAAATTTCTGGGGCAGAGCCCAGCAGTCTCTCTTTAACAAGCCCCGCAGGTGAATCTGATCCCTGCACTCCAGAATAGCTGCTCCAAAGCAGTTGAGGTTATGGAGTTTGTTATCTTCTCTCATCCCTGAATTCCTGTTCTTCAGGGGGCTGTGCTTGTAAGCACTCAGGTGATTGTAAGATGGTCTAATGAGTGCCCCATGTTCTCCAGTAGCCCTGAGCACAGGAGCTGCCCCCCCCCTTTGCAGTGCTGGGGATGGGGATGGAATCCAAGGGGGCCTGAAGCATGCTAGGAGAGCACCCCACCTCTCAGCTCAACCCCAGGCTCTCATGTTTTGCTCATTTTATCCTGGCACCTAAGAGAGTGCCTGGTACATCCCAGGGAATGGCTGAGGATGCAGTTAGAATAACAGTGGACTATCAGCCTTCAGGGGGTCATGTGCTAAAGAAAAGGTGTTGTTTAGAAAGCCAGGAAGGGGTTTCCTGAGCCAGAGTGTCCCCCATTTTCCTTTCCCTTCCTCATGCCTCCCTGACCTGGGGTAAACCTCAGCTGACTTCTGTTGAGCACAGAACCAGACCTTGTTCTATGGGCCCGGTATGATTATGTCACACAAGCTTCGGGTTGTGTATTGATATTTCCATTCTACAGATGGGGAAACTGTGGCTCAAGGAGGTTCAGTAATTTGGCCAAGGTCAGGGAAGGACTTGACCCCAGGGATGTGACTGGCTCTCTGCCTCACCCTCAATGTCCAGATGGACAACACTCAGAACAGGATGCAATGTGGGGCTCCATGGAACTTCATGTGCCCTTCCACAGGACAGCCCCACAGCAGATAGTGGACCGTCAAGACAGAGGGCCTAGTGGTGCCAGACCTTCCCAAGTTTACAAGAGAAGGCAAAAGTGTGGATTTTAACATAAAATCTTTTTGTTTCTAAATGTTAGACAATTATTACCTTAAAAAAAAAAACTCAGATGCTTTCAGAGACCAGATAAATATCTTGTCACTCAATGCCTTGGATGACATGAGGTGGCTGAACTGAGAGTGTGAATGGTACCCGGAGACCCCCATGCTTTTGTCAGTGTGGCTGCTTCTGTCATCTGTGGGGCAGACTGCTTTAAATTCAGGGGTCACCCTCAGCAGGATGCAGACCCCAAATTTCCTAAGGACAGATCCCAAATATTGATCCTTACCTTCATTTTTCAGCCCCCACTGTGAGAGGCTGGTCACAGGTGTGTCTTAACTCCCCACCTGCAAGCTGAAGTGCTCACTCACTAAATGAGTGATGGAAGGATTCTGATAAGCTTCCCACCTCCCCGCATGCTGGCCCCTCCCACAGGCATGCAGGCTCCTCCCTCTCCCCTGCCGCAGGAGGGTGGGGCTAGGGCTGATAGGTTAAAAGCCAGCATCTGGGGACCCCTTACATGCTAGGTGCCCCGTGGAGCTTGAGCCTTAGCATGGCTGCCTCCAGCTCTGTAAGTCCACCGGCTGCCCTTTCTGGAGCAGGGGCCCAGCTGGGGTGATGGATATAGGAGTGGGCTGCAGGCAGAGTCAGGGCTCCCAGGTGACCCTGACTCTTCTTTGGTCAGGCAAGTGAAGCCGAGGGTGGACTCCAAACCTTGGAGAAGAAGAAAGAGGAGGAGGAAGAGGAGAAGGAGGTGGCAGAGTCAGCGTGCCTGTGGGAGCAAGAGCAAGAGGAGGCAACTGTGGAGGCGTGCTTTGGAGACAACGCTCCAAACTTTCCTGGGACTGGGACTTTGCTGTCTCTGAGGACGAAAGCTCAGGACAAGGGGCCCGTGGAGAACAAACTAGAGTTGCACCCCCTGCAGAACAGGTAAGGAGGAGAGTGAAGAACTGGACTGGACCCCTGTGGCTGGGCCATCCTCTATGCTCCCTGGTCGTGTGGCCTCTGACTACCCCTTCTGCTCTGGACTCAGTTCCACATCTGTGAAATGTCTGCGCTGGCCTAAGCACTGGGCCTGTGGACTCTTCCAGCTTTACCCAGCTGAGATTCTGGGCTTAAAACTTCACTGCTTCCTCAACCTTTCAGGATAACTAACTTTAGTCACCATGTGGGGTGTGTTTGGGGGGTGTGCTCCCAAATCTCCCTATTTTGTCCTTAAAGGGCAGGGACCTCCCTCCCTGTTAGCCCAGGTGCTGCTGGGGGTAGACAAGGGGGTGTCTCTGCTTCCTCTCCCCTATCAGGTGGGTTCTATGGTTCTTCAAGAATGACCGTAGCAGGGCTTGGCAAGATAATCTGCATATGGTCACCAAGGTTGACACCGTGGAGGATTTCTGGGCGTGAGTGTGTGTCCCTTGGGGCCAGACCAGGGGATTCTGAGCTGGGAGTTGCTTGTCACACATCCATGACACCATCTCTGGGGCCTTTCAGCGTTTGTTGAGGGATGGGGGAGGGTGTTCCTTTCCAGGAGGCATTGGGATTGGGCCACAGCCACCCCCTTGAAGCTTCTGTGGGCTTAGGGAGAGAGCTTAGGGAGTGGGAGAAGCCGAGAGCGGGAGAAGCCAGGAGCAGCCCATGCTGCCATTTCATGGCTTTATGACCCTGGGCAAGTTCCTTCTCTCTGAACTTAGCCACACAGCGAGGATCAGATTGCCTCAGAGTGTCTGGGGGCGATCAAGGGAGGTTATTTGAGAAGCGTGGTATAAACCCTAGGGGGGCCTTCACTGGAGGGGTGCACCAGGAGTCTCCCCAGGGTGCAGTCTTCATTGGACTTGGATGGTTGGGGAAGCTCCAGGGGGAAGGTGGGCTTTGAGGGAATTCCAAGCAGCAGGAACAGAGTGAGCACAAGCAGGAAGGCCCCACGGTGGTGGGAATCAGTGGATCCCACAAGGAGTTGAGGGGGATGGGGATCAGCTGGAACCCAGCCTAACAAACTTGACTTTCAGCATGGGGGGGGCTCTCTCCAGGATGTACAGTCATATCAAGCTGGCTAGTAAGCTCTCTTCTGGCTGTGACTACGCCATGTTCAAGGTGAGTTCTGTTCTCATGCCCTCCTTCCCCCCAAAAGGACAAGGGTTGGATTCTTCCCAGCTTCTGCAGCCATCCTCCCTCCAAGGAGAGGTTTTGGGGTGGAGGGAGCCGTAAACATTCTTTTTTACGGCAGAGGTGTGATTTCTGATTGGAGGGGCTGCTCTACAGAAGCCCACACAAAGCATGTCAGGCCTGAGCTGCACCTTGGAGAACATTGAGTCTGGAAGGGTAGGGGGAGAGGGAAGAGTCCAGCTTTCTTGCTTGGCTTCTGAACACTCTCCTCCAGCCCTACCCTGGAGGTGCTGACGTAGGCGTTTACAGATTTCCCCCGGTGACTTCTGCCCAGTGAGGTTTGGGGATGTCTACCACTGCCCACAGAAACGTCTGCCCCAGAGGCCTCCTGTAGTGCTTCCGTTTGAACTCGTCTTAAGGAACCTGAATCAGTAAAGGAGATGCTTGCACACATAGACAAGGCTATGAACAGTGACAAATTGGGTCAGGGTCCTGTGGGGCTACAAAGGGGTCTCTCTGGTGGGCTGAGTGGCACCTGGTGGTGTAGAATGGAAGCTAGGAGAAAAGTTGGCCTATTTAGGGCCTGAGCAGAGGGCAGAGAAGGCAGCACACAGAGGCAGCTGGGTCCCGCTTCCCTTTGAAGGAAGGGAGGTAGTTGACCTGCCATCCGCCTTCCAGGATGGCATTAAGCCCATGTGGGAAGACAGCAGGAATAAGCGGGGTGGCCGCTGGCTGGTCAGTCTCTCCAAGCAGCAGCGCCACATTGATCTGGATCGTCTGTGGCTGGAGACAGTGAGTGGTGGTGGCGGTGGGGGAAGGATTCAGGGGAAGTGGTCTCAAGGGTGGTAGGGGCTGTCCCTGTGCCCACCTGGAAAGCTCACCATCCCCACTTTGGGCCCAGTTGCTGTGTCTGATTGGGGAGAGCTTTGAGGAACACAGCACCGAGGTGTGTGGGGCTGTCATCAACATCCGTACCAAGGGT
Organism: Ictidomys tridecemlineatus; assembly: GCF_052094955.1. Lineage (NCBI taxonomy): Eukaryota > Metazoa > Chordata > Mammalia > Rodentia > Sciuridae > Ictidomys > Ictidomys tridecemlineatus. The sequence goes on along the minus strand of NC_135477.1, from coordinate 151,171,619 downwards.
GACAAGATTGCTGTGTGGACGAGGGAGGCTGAGAACGAGGCCAGCGTCTTGCACATTGGGTGAGGGCTGGGTCCAGGGATGACATGGGGGTTGGGGGCTGGCTTGCAAGTGAGACCTCTGGAACTCACAGTGCCTTCTCTCCATTCTTTTTACCCACCAGTATAAAAGGAATGGGAATCTTCTGACTACTCATGTCTCCTTTGCTCTGTCTCTCTCTGCCCAGGCATGTGTACAAAGAGCGCTTGGGTCTTTCCATGAAGACCATCATTGGGTACCAGGCCCATGTAGACGCGGCCACCAAGAGCAACTCCCTTGCCAAGAACAAGTTTATGGTGTGAGGGGGTCTTGGCATCACTCTGTCATGTGGGGCCACCACCTCATAAGCCTCATCGCTGTGGTGTATGCAGGACTACACCATTGATCCTGGGCTGGGGGAGGGGGCAGACAGCGTGATTTTTACATATTCTGGAGTGCATATGAACACTTTTTTCTTTTATTTTTTTGAGATGAGACCTTTCTATGTTGCCTAGCTTAGCCTTAAACTCCTGGGTTCAAACAATCCTCCCACTTCAGCCTTCCCAGCAGCTGGAACTACTGGTGCTTACACCATGCCTGGGTTCATACAAGTACTCTAACAGGTATTAGGCCCAGGCCCAGGGGCAGCTAGGTGGAAAAGTTTGAGTCCTTCTTTTTGCCTGGGGACAGTGCAGCAGCAAGGTGCAAGAATCTCTTGGGTTTCCTTCTTTTACCTGGGGGTGGGAATATGGGGTGGTCTTGGTAGGGGGCTTGATGACAAGATGACAGGAGAATTCTATGGGTCCAGTACTTAATCTGTGCCCACTGGGAAGGGTACTAGGTGGCCTGAGGGGGCAGCCTTTTCCATTTTGATGGAGGGGCTGGAGACCACTGATATGCTGAGAGTGGGAGTTCAGAGATGGAGTGTCTCCTCTTTGTGATGAGTCTCATTGGATCTGTCAGTGCCCTTCCTGTATCCTGTCCCTTCCCTAGATCACCTGTGCTTGGGTCCCTGGAGTGGGGCAGCCCTTCCTGCCCCCCACTTCAAGTGTCGGAAGGCTAGAGGGAGAACCCAGTTATTTGTGTGTATATATATGTATATAGAGAGGTGGATGCTGAGAACTGAGAAGCCCTCCATGGCTTCTCACCTTCAGCCAGTGGAGTCTGCTTTGCCTGATTTAGGCCCAGGCCCTAGGACAGGAGCTTGATGGTAGTGGACGCCCTGCTCTAGTTTTATTAGAGGTGGATTCACCTGAAGATGATGAAGCTTAAGTTAGGTACTTGTTCTAAATAAATACTTCTTAACGAACTTGGAATTATTTTTGTAATTTTTTTTTTAGTTGATGGACCTTTATTTTTTATTTGCTTATTTATATGTGGTGCTGGGAATCGAACATAGTACCTCACACGTACGAGTCAAGCACTCTACCGCTGAGCTACAACTCCAGCCTCAAACTTGGAATTATTTTTAAAGAGGGCTCCAAAAATTTAAGATTCAGGCTCCCTCAAGTCCCCGCCCTGCCTGGAAGGAGCTCATGTGAGATTCTTAGGTACCAAGGAGGCCCACCAGGGTCCAAGCTGATATGAGGGAGAGGGGTTACTGGGAGACCTCAACCACCAAGGGGTGGGGGACAGGTTCCCAGCAAAACTGAAAGAGCAACGGGCTGGCACTCAACAAGATTCAGGTCCTCGTTTGACCTGAGTCTGAGAAAGAAATCAGCTGAATTTGTGTGGAATGCAATGCACGGTCTGTAATTAGACTTGCGACAGGTGTGTTAACCTTCGCCATCCGCTCACCAGCAGCTTTTACTCTAGACGGCAAGGGCGAACACCGGGGTGCCGCTGGAACTGAGCCTTGCAGGGGCTGAGGGATCTGTAAATCTTCACGTGGCGGTCGCTGGCGCCCTCAGTAGGCATCTCCTGCAGGTCTAAAGGACGCCAGAGGTTGGTGAGGCGGTCTGTGAGAGGACTCAGAGGCCAACCTCCAGGGAGACAAACTCTGGCTGGGAGCGGAGCCAGGACCAGACGCCGGGCTCCGAGGGGGCGGAGTCGGGCTGTGGGTAGAGCCGACTCGGGGGCGGGGCCTCGGGGGCACCGAGCCGGGCTGTGGGCGGGGCGGGACGGGGGCGGGGCTCCGAGGGGACGGCTCTGCGCTCCAGGCGGGGCTGCCCGGGCGCCGGGGGCGGTCCCTGCGGGGCGGGCGGGGTCGGCGGGCGCTCTGTGTGGCCGCGGCCATGAAGCCGCAGCCGCCGGGCTAGGCCCGCGGCGGCTCGAGCCCAGGGCGGCCCGCTGGGGGCTGGGCCCGCTCGCTGGCTCCGGTTCCCGGGTCGGAGGGTGGCCGCTCACCATGCCCGGCAAGCACCAGCAGTTCCAGGAACCCGAGGTCGGCTGCTGCGGGAAATACTTCCTGTTTGGCTTCAACATTGTCTTTTGGGTGAGCACGGGGTCGGCTTCGGGCCCTGTGCTGGGCTGGTGGAAGGAGGTCCAGTCCCCTACTGCGGGAGGCCACTTCCTGCTCCGAGAGCGCGCGGCTCGGACCGTCCCCGTCTCCTTCCTCTCACCCCCCTCTGAGTCCTTGGACCACCCGAGGGAGCCTCGAGAGGCCTGGATTGCTGGGGGGCGGGACCCTCCGCGGCGGGGCTGCGGAGTTTCCCGGTGTGACCCCAAGGCCCAGCAGCGGAAGAAGTGTTTGCCTCCAGACCCCAGGGCCATGCTGTACGTGGGTTGGCCCCTCTCTTGCCCCACCCCCTTATGGGGAGAAGAATCCCTGCCCGGATTTGTCGGAGGGGACACTCTGGCCTGTCCTCCCCTCCTAGCTCCTCCAGCACCGGGGATGGATGCCTCGCCCTAGGCTCCCGCAAAGTGGGGTGGGTCACAGCCCTCTCCCTACTGCAGCGGGTACCAGGAGGCAGGCGGGCAAGGGCAATAGCCGAGTCCTCAGCCGCAGGGTGAGGAATCTCTCCTGTTCGGAGTCCGGGTGCTGTCCCTGGGGAACGGAATGCAGCATTCCACAGCTGACCGAACCCAGGCTTGCCCCTGCTCACAGAAGGGAGCTGCTTGTGCCTCTCCCAGAGTGGCATCTGTGCCCCTGGCCCTGCCGAGTCATCTTTCCTTTCTCCCTCCCCCATCCCATGTCCAAAGCTGCCACCTCTGCAGTCTGTTTCCCAAGCCTTGGGTCAGAATGTCAGGCCTTTTCACTTGTGGTCAGTAGGATTCAGTGGCACCGTCTTTCACCTACATGATGCTGAAGCTTGCCTCTCTGGTGGATGTCCTTCACTGGTGCTCAACTCTGGAGGGTGTGGGCAGTGTGCAGGGAGTGCACTGGTCAGGATCAGGAGGCCTGGGTATAGGAGGCTTAGCTGGGAGGCCTTAGGCAAGTCGCCTCTCCTTTCTGAGTCTCAGCTTTCCAGCCTAGGAAACTGTGATTTGAAGTTTGCCCCCTAGGTTAAATGAGTTTTAATGAGTTGTATTCTCTCAACTACCTTATTGTTCATATTTTGTAGATGAGGTAACTGATGGGATAGACATAGAAAGGTTAAGGTCATTTATCTATGGTCATATAGCCAACTATGGTGACAGCTGAGTAGCAATAGGTGCAGGTGAGGGAGAGTAGTGAACAAGAGGTAACCCCCAGTGTCAAGAAGGAGAGATAGGAGAGACCCAGCTTTGTTCTAGGGGGCCTGGGCAGGGGATTGAGGATGAGTTGAGCATTTGGATTTTGTGTTAGGGCAGCATAGAGTAGTAAGGGCTTCATGGTGGGATTAATGGTCTGACCTGACTTGTACTGAAGCAGCTGTGTCTGGCTTGGAGGGGCAGGCCCTGGAGGTGGGGAAGACAGAGAGGCGGCCTGGGACATAGCTTCATAGCTGGCAGACCGGAGAGGGGCAGTGGCATTAGGAAAGGTGGAGAAAGCTCCAAGAAGAGCCCAAGGCTGAATTGACAGGACTGGGCCATATGAGGGAGGAGATAGATTTCAGCTTTGGTTCAAGGTGGCCCAAGGGAGATGCCTATGAGAAAAAGGCCCAGAGACTTTTTTCTTTTTTGGCTCTGGTAATGGAACCCAAGGCTTCATGCATACAAGATAAGTGCTTTACCACTGAGCTACATTCCAGCCTTTATGTGTTTTATTTTTAAAATTTTTTGATGTCAAGCAGATCTGGTGTTGCCATGCTTGGAATCTTCTCATGGTTTTTCACTGTTCAGAATACAGCTGATAGCAAGTTGTCATGGCTCATGCCTGTAATCCTAGTAACTCGGGAGGTGGAGTCAGGAGATGTCCTGCCTCAGTAACTTAGCAAGGCCCTATGCAACCTAGTGAGACCATGTCTCAAAAATAAAAAGGACTGAGGATGTACTCACTGGTAAAGTACCCCTGGGTTCAATCCCCAGTACCTACTACTACTAATAGCCCACATTTTTGTTCTGTGGCCTTCAGTGCCCTGTGGCTCTGGCCTTGGCACCCTTCAGCATCACCATACATGATCTTACTCAGGCCTTTGCCAAGCCCTCTGCCTGGAATACTCTCCCCCTTCAAACATCATTCAAACCTCAGCTAATGTGCCCCTGTCTCTCTAGTCATCTAAAGCATGCCCAGAACCCCCAGTCACTCCAGTTTGCATCCCCTGGTCTGATTTTCTTGAAAGGATCTGTGGGTACCTGACATATCTTTGTTTGCTCACGTCTCTTTCTCCTGCATGGCATAAGCTTCATGAGGGCTGAGAGCTTGTCTATTCTGTTGGCGGGTATATTCCCAGCACTTGGAACAGTGCCTGGACACCGAGGTGTTTGCAGCAGGAAGTTTGAACATAGGGATCTGAAACCTGGGAGAAGTTCGTGTGGAGCTCTGGGGATGCCAGTGTTATGGAAGGGTGGGAAATGGGTGTGAGGAGGATGAAGGGTGGAAGGCTAAGGTTGGACTCTTGGGGGCATGGCTGTATGTATGGGGTAGGGGAAGGCAGAGAGTCCTGGGAAGGAGTCTGAGAAGAAGCAGTGGAGGAAGGGGGTTGAGTTAACCAAGGAGTGGTTTAGGAGAGAGAAAGTGTTGGCTGGTCCCCAGTCCAAAAGCTGGGGGCTGGTTAAGTGTGGTGAGGCAGAAGAGGTAATATTTGCTTGCACATCTTTGGACCCAGTGTGGAGGAGGGAAGGAAAGATGTTTCCAGAGAGAGAGAGTATGGTAGTGGGTGGAACCTACTGTCAGAGAAGAGAAGGGTGGTCAGGGATACCTTTGACAGTTTGACAGGCCCTTTGAGAAAATGGAAGGCCACAGAGCAGTGACTGTCTCTGTACTCTCTGGTGGAGTCTCCTGAATCTGGAGGTCCAGGATCAGGCATGACAGAGTGGTTGACCTTAACTTTCAGAGCTCTTTCCAGGGAGGAATTGAGGCAGGTGGTGGGAAAGATGAGGGTGGTGCCAGGGGCTGTCTAGGTGGACATAGCTGGTATTAAGAAGACCCAGGCAGAGCTGTGGTGAGATGTTTCCTAGGGGTAGGCTGGGGCCCCTTAGCAGGACCCTACTCTGCACTGAGATTCCTCATCATTCAGGGGTCACTGATTGTGAGTTTTGGACGCTCTCATCATAAGATGCTGGGGTGTAGTTTGGTGCTAGAGAGCTTGCTCAGTATGTGCAAGACCCTGGGGTCAATCCCCAGCACTGCCAAAAGCAACAATAAAAAACCCATGATGGGAGATGACCTGGAAGCTATGGAGGAGGGTCAGATGGCAGTCGCAGGGCTGCAGGGCTGCAGGAGGGCTGGGTTTGGGAATGGGCAGAGAGGAGGCTAGTGGGGTGGCGCTGCAGCATGGGCCTGGGATAGGAGCAGGGGCTCAGTAAGCTGCTCTTGCTTCTGGGCAGAAGCATATGTTCTACTTTGAAGTTCCAGGAAGGGACTCCTGAGTTCCTTCTTGAGGCTATGGGTGGCTTCAATCCTTCACACTGTCCTGTAGGGAAGAAACACTGAGATGTGGCCTTGGGAAGGTGGACAGGACTCTGGATTCCATTCACAGCCTGAGTCCCTCTTTCTCCCCTGGCTTCCTAAAGGCCCCTGAGTACTAGGGAAGGATGAGTGAGTGACCTGGTGCTAGTGTCCACCCCTGAGCTCTCTGCTTTTGGTTTTTGCAGGTGCTGGGAGCCCTGTTCCTGGCCATTGGCCTCTGGGCCTGGGGTGAGAAGGTAAGGAATTGGGGTAAGGTTTGGGACTGCCCTTGGGGTGAGGCTGTGGGAAGACCAGCCTCTCATACCTGCCTCTTCTCCCCCTGCACAGGGAGTTCTCTCCAATATCTCAGCGCTGACAGATCTGGGAGGTCTCGACCCAGTATGGCTGTTTGTGGTGGTTGGAGGTGTCATGTCTGTGCTGGGTTTTGCAGGCTGCATTGGAGCCCTCAGGGAGAACACCTTCCTGCTCAAGTTTGTAAGTGTCCCCATCCACTGGAGACCCAGCCTCTTCCCATCTGGTCTTTGCAGTATAGTTGGTGCTTAGTAACAGGTAGCTTTGTTGTTATGCTATTGTCATCATTAGATTCATGTGGTCTATATTTGTTAGGATTCTTTTTGTTGTAAGTGCCCACAATCCAGTGGCCTAAGCACGAAAGTGTATTTATCGGCTCATGTGAAAAACAGCAACAAAAAACAAACCAGGGGTATGCTGTCCATAGGTCACTTAGCCAGGTCTCTGTTGGTTCCATTCCCTGTGGGTGGAAAGAGGCTCAGGAACAGGTGCTGGCTTCACCCTGACCTTCCAGGAACTCCTACTGGAGGCTGTGGGTACTCTTAACTCCTCTCTGAGTGCTTCAATTGTATGTCCTTGGCTCTGATTGGCTGTCTCTGGACCAATCCCTGTGGACTAGGAGGAGGTAGTTCTCTGATTGGTGGGATGGTGGCACTGTCCAGTTCAGTATCTGGGCAAAATCCAGTTCAGTGCCCCCAGAGTCAGAAGAGAGCTGGAGCTGGCTCCATTAGAAACCTAGAACTGATCTTATACACAAGGGTGATTTTTCAGGAAAGCAGGTGTAATTACCAAAGGATGGGTAGGTAATGATAGCACTGTCTTTTACCATCTTAAAACTACACTAAGGGGGTAGGGGTGGAGCTCAGTGGCAGAGTGCTTGCTAAGGGTGCATGAGTCCCTGGATTCTTTCACCAGCACCAAAAACAAAACAGAATACCCCCCTCCAGGGAAAAAAAAAAAAAAAAAAAAAAACCTCTCTGCCAATATCACTGCCTTCCTGTAACTTGCCAAAATGACAAACCCAAAGGGAAAGAGAGGAACCCGCTGTTCTCTAGGCCTTTTAGGAAACACGGAGTTGTTCCTTTGGCCATATGTATGTGAATCTACAAGAACCATGATATTGTGAACATTAACGGAGTGGATACTGTTCAAAAACGAATGTCCTACAAATGTTACCATGACAGAACTGGAAGAGTCTACAGTGTTACCCAGCATGCTGTTGGCATTATTGTAAACAAGCAAGTTAAGGGCAAGATTCTTGCCAAGAGAATTAATGTGCATATTGAACATATTAAGCACTCTTAAGAGCCAAGACAGCTTCCTGAAATGTGTGAAGGAAAATGATCAGAAAAAGAAGGAAGCCAAAGAGAAAGGTACCAGGGTTCAGCTGAAGTGCCAGCCTGCCCCACCCAGAGACGCAAACTTTGTAAGAACCAGTGAAAACTAGACAACTGCTTGAACCTGTGAATTCATGTCATAATAGATGAGGGGGGAAAAGAAAGTACTGTGGACTATTTTTTTTAAAAAGTAAACAGTACTAAAATAATGGAGGATGGGGACTGGGGACTCTGGGGATTCTGGGTTCCCTTGAGTTTTGGTGGTAGAACTCTTCCCCTTGGCAACCTCAGAGCCCTGCATCTCTGACCCCCACCATATGTGTGTCCCCAATCCAGTTCTCTGTGTTCCTCGGCCTCATCTTCTTCCTGGAGCTGGCAACAGGGATCCTAGCCTTTGTCTTCAAGGACTGGATTCGAGACCAGCTCAACCTCTTCATCAACAACAACGTCAAGGCCTACCGGGATGACATTGACCTCCAGAACCTCATTGACTTTGCTCAGGAATATGTGAGTGCAATATCCAGCATGGGCCAAATGAAGGAGGTGTCTGATGGGCACGAGAGAGAGAGAGAGAGAGAGAGAGAGAGAGAGAGAGAGAGAGAGAGAGAGAGAGAGAGAGAACACAAGTTCTCTGTGTGCTAGGACTGCCCCTCACTGATCCAGGCCAACACACCCCAGGGAGGAGACCCAGGAGTGCCCCATCCCATTAGAAGCCAGTTTCTGGTGATCCCTGTTGGACACAGATTTGGGAAACAGAGACCAGAGGATCACAACTGGCAGCTTTCAGTTCAGGGCGTATGACACACTTAAATGGGGGAAATTTGACATAAAAATATTGACTTTCCTTTCTACTGACTCTTCAGCCCAAAGTATCAGTCAGGACTACTTGCTACTACCACCTTTAATGGAAGAGGGGCTCTGTTTGCCACTGATCCTAGCACTTGTGTTTTGTTACACCTGTCAATCTTCTCTCATTTATATCATACTCACATTACTTAAAGTTGGAGATACAGTCTGAGAAATGTGTTGCTAGGTGATTTCATCATTGTGCAAACATCACAGACTGTATTTACCCAAACCTAGACGGTCCACACAATCAACTTGACATGGCCTCTTGATATAAACAAGAGAGTGAGAGAACACAGAGGGGTTATGCTGATGCTAGTGTTATATGGTATAGTATTTTTCAATGTTTTTTTTTTTTTTTTTTTTTGAGATGAGGTCTTGCTGTTTGCCCAGAGTGGCCTCAAATTCCTGGTAATCTTCCTGCCTCAGCCTCACAAGTATGCCAGGTGTATGCCACTACACCCATCTTTAAACTTTTTTTTTTTTTTAAATACATAGAAGGAATCGGCTCTAAAATAATGATAGTATAGTCAATACGTAAACCAATAACATAGTTGTTTATTGCCACTACCAAGTAGTGTGCACTGTATATAACTGCGTGTGCTGTACTTTTATATGACTGACAGTGCAGCTGTCAGTGAACTGTGTTCAGCTTCTGAACATAGTTTGAGATCCCCACTGCAGCCCTGTTCTCACTTGCAAACTTAAGCCCTATAGGGAAGCAGCCAGAAAACAGTTCCCAAAATCTTAGATGCCTCCCACTTGCTTGTTCTTGTCCACTCACACCCACACACAGTCACACACTCACAGTCACCTGATCACACCCACGTACACAGTCACATGTCCTTGATGCCATCTACCACCAAGAGTCAGCTCTGGGACCCAGAAATGGACTGGAACTGGTGCCTTCCTCGAGGAGCTCAACCCAATGCAGAGGCAGACATGTAGGCAGGGAGCTGCGGTGGGATCATTTGTTCATTCAGCACAGAATTATGAAGGGTGCACCCTGGGCCAGGCCCTGGGCCAGGTGCTGGGAATTCAGTGGTGAATAAAGATGGAACTTGTCCCCTTGGGAATGGCGTCAGGAGAGACCGATGATAAATAAGCAAAACAGGTGCGTGTGTGTGTGTGTGTGTGTGTGTGTGAGAGAGAGAGAGAGAGAGAGAGAGAGAGAGAGAGAAATCATGGTAAGGGCTGAAAAGGAGAAGGGTGAAGAGAAAACCTCTGAATGGTGACCTGGAAGCCTCTCTGTGTAGAAGCAGTGGTGTGGAGAGTGGGGACTGTTGTCTTGCAGCAGGGACAGCAGGCACCGAGCCAGTGAGAGGGCACAGGTGCAGGCTAAGCTGTGCCCTGAGACCTGCACACACACAGCCACATGGCCCTGCCTCACTCCTGTGGCTTTGTCCTTGGGGCCTGCCTGTGTGCCCCTGAGCTGGTCCCTCACCTGCCTTTGAGCCCCAGCCTTTGTGGGTGACTTTCCTGCGGCACATGTTGTCTGCTTTCAGTTGAGTGCGGGGCCCTGGCTCAGCCGCCAGATGGTGGGCTCTTGGGTTATTGCAGGCCTCGCACTGGCCATTGCCCCTGCCTAGGGGGCAGCGTGGAATGTCCTAGGAGAGGGGATGGGGCCATGGGGTGATGCCAACAGGTGATAATGAAGTGGAAACAGTGTGTGTGGGGGTAGGGCTGGACAGGATTCCTCTGCTGTCCTTGCACCATAAAAAGAGAACTTTGTCAAATCTCTGGAGCAAGTGTGGCGAGATCCAGTGCAGTTCAGTGGATCAGGGGGCTCGGTCCAGCTCCTGTCTCAGGGTGATTTGGAAGAAGCCATGATCCTCAAGCTCCCTCCCTTCCTTTCTCCAGCCTCTTAGGTTAGGGGGACAAGCTGAGGGCCCCCTTCCCTGTACCCCATGACTCCCTCACACCTGGAGCTCTAGGCTTCTGACCACTCTGTGATCCCTGTGGATCCTGGCCTGTCTCCTGTGGGGATGGGGAGGTACCCACTTGCCTGGCTGTCTCTAGACCCCTTCCTACCCAGCCTTGTCTCCTTGTGGCCTGGGCTTGTTATCCCCAAACAGAACCAGGCACCCAGGGTGGGCCTGGCTCCCAGCCAAGAGCCTGGCTCACCTGGGCTCTCCTCTACCCCACAGTGGTCTTGCTGCGGAGCCCGAGGGCCCAACGACTGGAACCTCAATATATATTTCAACTGCACTGACTTGAACCCAAGCCGGGAGCGCTGCGGGGTCCCCTTCTCCTGCTGCGTCAGGGACCCTGCGGTGAGTCGGGCTGGAGGAGAGGTGGGGGCATTACAGGGTACAGACCCTGTCTGGGAAAAACCCACCCTAGGGCCCCACCTGGCTCTGCCTTGCCCTGGGGATGTGGGTATTGGGGGAGGTCACTTCACTAGGGCAGTTGGTGCTGGTCACTGAGGCCTGCTGGGGCTGGGCCTTTCCCCACTTCAGCAAAACCTGTGTCTGATTTTACCAAGATGGTAACAGAAGGAACATGGAGGGTAGGGTCTGGTCCTGGGGCCTTCCTGCAGCTTGTATTACTAAACACAGCTCCAGGGACCAGCTGAAGGCTGCCTGGGGCTGGCATTACACTCGGTCACAGGTGTATGTGTGGAAGGGGTCTCCCTAGCCATAGCCGCCACCACCCCACCAGGCCAGCAGGCCAGTATAACCAGGGGCAGGCAAGGGATCTGGGGTGGGAGATTCTGACCCTTATGTCTTTGTTCAGAGCAGAAATTTCTCACAGTGACATGCATGCAGTAGAAGTTCATCTGTGACCCCAAGGACCAGGTGTCTCTTCATTCTTATAAAACTCAAGGAGACAGGATTCCAGATAAATAGGCAGCAGGCCTAAGCTGCAGCCACATGCCCTGGTGTCTGGGAGAGAGGCAAAGGGGCCCGGGGAGCCTTGCTTCAGCGTGGTGCAGAATCCCTGGTTCCGACTGCTTCCCTGAGAAAGAGAGACCATTGTTTTGCTCGGGCACCACGGGCCCCTGTGGGATGGCCCTTACTGAGGCACTAATGGCTTGTTTCCCCTCAGGAGGATGTCCTCAACACTCAGTGTGGCTACGATGTCCGGCTCAAACTGGTGAGATGATTGGGGACAGGGCTGGGGCCAGGTGGGGACACTGAAAAGCCTCAGGAATTCTATGGGACTAGGGGGATACCGGAAATCCTGGACACCAGGGCATGGTACTGAGGGGACTGGGCCTGTGGGCTCTGCATAGGTGGCATTGCTCATTTCACTCTCTGTGGACCTGCTATGTGGCCAGCATTGCCCCAGACTTAGAGATTCAGTGCTTGTGGAGGGAGGAAGGCACCAAGCTCATGGATACATAAGATAGTCATGTGCCAATTTTGGCTGAGAACCTGGAAGGTGAGGGGAGAGGGGCTGGGTGCTCAGGAAAGGCCTGTCTCCAGAAGAGGCATCCATGTTGAGACCTCATGGGAGAGCCGGGGAGGCAGAGACCCTGCAGCAGAGCTCCGGGGAGCAGGTGCTGCAGGCCAGGGACCTGGGGCAGGGATGAATTTCGCAGGCTGAAGGAAGGAGGGGCGAGGGGCGGAGGCGAGGCTGCAGTGGCAGGCAGGCCAAGCCTGGTTTCTGTGTGCCCTTAGGAGCTGGAGCAGCAGGGCTCCATCCACACCAAAGGTTGTGTGGGCCAGTTTGAGAAGTGGCTGCAGGACAACCTGATCATTGTGGCTGGCGTCTTTGTGGGCATTGCCCTCCTCCAGGTACTGCCATTGCCCCGTGTGCCCCTCCCCTTGCCCAGTGCCTGCTGCCCCTTCCTCACCTGCCCTCTGTCTTACAGATCTTTGGCATCTGCCTCGCCCAGAACCTCGTGAGTGACATCAAAGCAGTGAAGGCTAACTGGTGAGGCTGCTGCAGGACATGGCCACATGCCTGGCCTACCCAGGCCTCTGGTGGGGACCCCCCCAGGACCCTCCTACTGTATGGGCAAGGCCACAGGAGGTTTCTACTTGGACCTGAGCCCCAAAGATTTTTGTGAGCTGGGTTGCACTGTCTGCCCACAGAGAAGGCCATTTTGGCTCTACTTGGGCTGCTTGTCTTAGAGCTCTGTATGTGGAGGGTGTGTGTGTGTGTGTAAGTGTGCATTTCTATTTGTGCACAGGGAAGCCACCCTGTGTGGGTGCTGGCATAGTGGGCTCTCCAAGGGACTAGGAAGGGTGCAGTCAAGGGGGTGCAGGCCAGATCAGTGGGAGGTACTGCTGTGGTACTATGTGTGCCTGCTCCACCCCACGCTGGGACACACGTCTCTGTGCATGATTGTGTGGGGTGAGCTTTGGGGCCTGCTGTTGCTGTTGTAACACAATTCCAGAGCGCTCTTCTCTATAGCTATGCTCTTAAGCCTGCCAGGAGCCCACCTCAGCCTCAGTGTCTGACTCTGAAATGGGTCCAAGAATTTTCTTTCTCTCACTTGCCTCTCAGGATCAAACATGATGATGGCTACAAACTACTCAGATAAAATTTTGAAAACTACTGGCTTGTGCCCACCAACTTGGAGGTTCTGTCAGCTGTGGGACCTCAACAGAGCTCTCCAGTGAGGGCCTTTGGCCCAGACCCAACCTCTCTACAAGGTGTCTTTGGCCTGGGTAGTTAATACATTTGAGACAACCTTTAAAAATTGGTACATTTCACATAAAAGCCCAGATTCCTTGCTTCTCTTGAAGAATGACCATTGGGCCACACCAGCTCTTCAGTGGCAGCATTACCTGGGACATAAAGCTTCCCGCCTGGCCTAATCTCACCTAAGTGCCCTGCCTCACCCCCAGTAGGCTGGGAGTTGGCTTCCCCTGCCTCTGGATTATTCCCTGCAAATGTCACAAAGCTGCTGTGGCCAAGACTCAAGCAAAGCACAGGGATATGAAGAACCTCGATGCTGGACCCCATCCCGAAGGGTCTACCTGGAAGGAGTCTGGCCCTGCTGGGGACTGAGGTGGGTGACAGAATGCCCAGGGAATGGCTGAGTGGTGGGATGGGAGTCAAGAAGATTTTGCAAAGGAAGCAACTGGAAGCCCAAAGTATGGCCCCATGGAGTTGAAAGGAACCTGTTTTGGGGTTGGTTCCTGGGCTTGGGATCAGGTTTGAAAATCTTCCCTGTTGCCTGCAGAGCTATCTGGTGGCCACCAGAGGGCACTCCAGCACAGCATTCCGTGGGTCTGGCTTCTTCCTCTTGCAACCTCGCTCACCCCAATGGAGCCAAGGGCCTGCCCTGCTTACTAGTGCTTCCAGGCTTGCAGATTTGAAAACCTCTAAAGAAGCAAACTAGCTCAGGCTTGGGAAGTCTGCCTCTTATGTGAAGGGGTGTATGTGGAATGACTCTGCCGCACCCCTTCCTGGGCCACAGATGAAGAGGAGGAGGTGGCAGGCTAGTACAGAGGTCTGGATTTCAGAGGCCCTCAGGGCCTGGTGGGTTATACAAGTGAGTGAAGATGGTTTTAGAGTCTGAGGCCTGTTTCAGTCTGACTTGACCACCTGAAGACCAGACACAGAGACATTGTACTTTGTGACAAGAGGAACGTTTGTGCAGTCCAGTTGAAAATGGCAACTTGCCTTGGAGAACAGTATGTCGTGGGGGCTGTGGCAAAATACAGGTCTTCATCATAAGGTAGTAGCTGCTATTCAGTTGTGGCTGGCTCCTGCGATATGGGAGCCAGCAGAAATACAGAGAAGCCACAAACCCAGATTTTGATGTGAGGTAGTCTGGATTTTAAGTTGTTGGCAACTAGTTAAAAAAATCAACTCTGTAAGCCAAACAAACAGCATAGGGCCCAACTTTGGTCTCTGTGCCACCGTAGATCCCTTGAGGACAGTCCCCACTGGAGCCCTGGCTGCTTAGCCATTCAGGTATGCTGGGAACTGCTATCATGCAGCAGGTGTGAGGCACACACCCAGCACTGTTGCTCACCACGCAGGCTGGACGGGGCCCCAGGGTTCCTGACAGGCATTGACTGGGTGGTTTTGTTCATGCTACAATAAATGCAGCTCAAAATACTCTGTGTGTGCCTTTCATTTTCTAATTTCAAATGTCTTTGCTTTCATTTTCTTCTGCAAATCTCACAACACCCTTGTGAGGTGAAGTTTCTTTTCCAGATGAGGAAACTGGGACTTGAGGGGGAGGAAGGTCATGCAGAACACACAGCGGGGAGGAGGCACCAGCTCTGACCTCAAGCCAGAGGTTTGCACCACACCCATCATGCCTTCTCGGGACATCTAGGTGAAACCTGTGTACTCGGAGTATCCACCACCAAGGGCTGTAACGAAACCTTCATCTCCTAAGGGGAGTAGGACATCTACTTTAGATGCTGGATACACAGAGAAGAGAGAAGGGCAAGGTCCCTACCCTGTGCTGCTGTCTCATGGGGGAGAGAAAACAAGAGGGCACACAGTGTGGTTAGTAATATGTGCTGTGAAGAAAATAAGTGATTGCCAGGGAGCCTGGGAGGGGCCGGGGGAGGAGGCACCATCTCTGGGAAGCTCTGGGAGAAGTGTTCTAATTTTGGTACCAGCTTCCACAGAGTCCCTGAAGCCATGGTGGGCTTGTGTAAGAGAGCCGGGAGAGGGGGAGTGGATGAGGGGGAGAGGGAAGTGGTGGAGCCAGGATATCTGGAGACAGGATTGGCAAGATGGGGTGGTAATGCTGGGTAGGACTGGTGCCCTGGCTGGGCCCAGAATTCTCCAAAGCTCAGTTACTACAAGACATCCATTCTACATCCACCTATAAGACATCCATTCTACATCCACCTATCAAGCTATTCATCCACCCACTCACCTGTCCATGTACTTGTCCACCTATTTGTCCATCTATTCGCTCACTTGTCCCAAACCTGCTATTATCCACTCAGGCACTGACCAGGGGCCAGGGTTCTTGTGCCCCTGCCCTCCTTTTGCCACAGGTCCTTGGCATAGGCAGACAGGGGCGACGGCTACTGGGGCAGTGAGTGCAATGTGAGAGGCATGTGATGACCACAGCTAGCTGTGATCACAAAAGGACATGGAACAGTTCCCTGCACCTAGGGGCCCTTACCTGCAGCCAATAAACTTCCATATATGCAGAAAGTAAATGTGTAAGGCTGTCCCCATCCAGAAATCTAGGTGGGTCCCTGGGCCGTGGGGACCAAGGTCACCCTCCTGCCCTTTGTCAGGTTGGAATGCACTTTGGTAGTGACAAGGGTTAGGGTTATGTCTGCTAGTCTGGGAGCTCTGGAGCTCTGGAGCTGCCTAATCTAACCACAGGGGAGGCTGACAGCAGATTCCCCATCATCTGTGACACTAGGCTACCCCAGACGCCTGCAAGAGCTCAAGCACTGGAGTGAAGAACCAGGCGGGAATGAGAGCTGGGGCGACAAGTCCCTGTGAGGTGGTCATAAGGACTGAAGAAAGATTACCACCGGTGAAGGTAAGCATGTTCCTTGGAGATGCCACTCCAGAAGGCCACCAGAGGGCACCAAAGCGCAGCCCATGCAGCACAGTGGCTCCGCTCAGCAAGCTGCTCTCCAGGTGTAAGGGTCATTGTGCCGCGATCCCCATAGCCGCACCACTGTTCTAGAGTCCTGGGAGCCCACCCGGTTAGTAACAAATCCAGGCTTTGCCGCCCTCTGTCTTCTTCTGGGACTTGGAGCAAACAACACTGCCAGCCCCATGGATGCTTCTCTCAATGCCCAAGGAAACCCAAGCTTGCGTTCAGGGCTGTCAGTGATGCCTGCCAGACCTGGAGAAAGTGTGTGCAATGGTGGGTGTCACTTTACTTTTTTGAGGCTAAAGTAGCACTACACATGTATTTATTCATGTATTTCTCTGTTTATTCGCCCAGACTTATTAAGTACCTACTATGAGCCTGGCACCATTGTAGGCACTTGGGATACATAAGGGAACAAAATAAAGATAACATATACACACTGGCTACAGAGCTGTGCTGAGCAGCCATTGCAGACTTTGTTGCAAGGGGTCAAAGAGATACATTTTAGACACATGCTGCACAATCACTCAGTTTCACCTTCATGGAAGAAAGCAGCAAGGTGAGCCTAGTACAGTGGCTCATGCCTGTAATCCCAGTGGCTGGGGAGGCTGAGGCAGGAGGATCATGAGTTCAAAGCCAGCCTCGGCAACTTAGGTCCTAAGCAACTCAGTTGCTCAGTGGTTAAGTGCCTCTGGGTTCAATTCCTAGTACAAAAGAAAAAAAAATCCCCAATAACAACAACAAAAAACACAGCAAGGTGTAAACAAACAGGTGGGATTTTTTTCCAGTAATGTTTTATTTAGGATGCTGGAATTTGACTTTCATCTAATTATCATCCTTCTTTTAATTTTTTTTTGGGGGGAGGGTACCAGGGATTAAACTCAGGGCCACTTGACCACTGAGCCACATCCCCAGACCTTTTTTTTTTTTTGTATTTTATTTAGAGACAGAGTATCACCGTTGCTGAGGCTGGCTTTGAATTCAAGATCTTCCAGTTTCAGCCTTCCAAGCTGCTGGGATTATATGTGTGCGCCACTGCACCCAGACTTCCTTTAATTTTTTATCATTAAAAATTAGAAAACTGTATTTTTAGCTCTCAAGCTAGATTAAAAGAGGCCAGGGGTTGGATTTGCCTCATGGCTGAGTTGGCTGACCTCTGCTCTACCGTGAAGATCATAATGGGGAATTGACCTGTGGGGGGCGCTGTGTGCCATGGAACCATCAGAGCCAGGAAGGAGCGTGGGGAGGGCATCTGCCCGGTGGTGCAGGCCTTGAGGTTTGTGGGGTGGTCAGGATGGGCCTTGTTGAAAAAGCAAAAGGAGCAAACACCTCTTATTTTAATTTTAAGATTTTTAAAATAACACAAGTAAAATAGAAACCCATTCCATTTTTTAAAATGGATGAAACTAAAGTCTCTTTACTCTTCTCTTCTGGCCCCTTTCGGTCTCTCCCAGTGTAGGCTATACAATTGTCCCCCAGGATCTATGGAGGGTTGGTTCCAGGAACCCTTCAGATACAAAAATCCATGGGTGCTGAAGTCCCTTTCACAATAAATGGCATAATGTTATATAGTATGACCTATGTGCATCATCCTATTATTATTATTTTGGTGGGTACTGGGGATTAAACTCAGGGGCACTCAATCACCGAGCCACATCTCTGGCTATATTTTTATATTTTTTAATTTGTATACAGGATCTTGCTGAGTTGCTTAGCACCTCACTTTTGCTGAGGCTGGCTTTGAACCCACAATCCTCCTGCCTCAGCCTCCGGAGCTGCTGAGATTATAGGCATGTGCCATCATGTTGGGCTATTTTTTTTTTAATTTATTTTTTCATTAATACATAAAAAACAAAAATTGTACATATTAGTGGGATCCTATAATGCTTCAATATATGTATGCATTGCATAATGTTTAAATCAGGTTAGAAATATTTCCTCAGAATTTATCATTTCTT
Organism: Ictidomys tridecemlineatus; assembly: GCF_052094955.1. Taxonomy (NCBI): domain Eukaryota; kingdom Metazoa; phylum Chordata; class Mammalia; order Rodentia; family Sciuridae; genus Ictidomys; species Ictidomys tridecemlineatus. The sequence continues at coordinate 151,153,754 of NC_135477.1, read as the reverse complement.
TGTGATGAAACTTCCAAAATTCTTTCTTCTAGCTTTTTGAAATCTACAATACATTATTGTTATTTGTGAGATAAACTTTTTTTTTTTTTAATGAAGTACTGGGATCAAACTCAGGGGTGCTCTACCACTGAGCTAGGTCCCTAGCCCTTTTTACTTTTTTATTTTGAGACAGGATCTTGCAAAGTTGCCCAGACTGGCCTTAAACTTGCAATTCATCTATCTGCATCAGCCTCCTGAGTAGGGAGAATTAAATGTGTACATCCACGTATCCAGCTTATGAGGTCAACTTTTCAATTAATTTAATTATTTTTGGTACTGGGAATTGAACCCATGGGGAACTACCACTGAGCCACATCCCCAGACCTTTTTTTAAAAAAGTTTTGTTTTTGAGACAGGGTCTCACTAAGTTGCTTAGGCCCTTGGTAAATTGCTGAGGCTAATCTCGAACTAGCAATCCTCTTACCTTAGCCTCCCAAGTCGCTGAGATTGCAGACTTTGGCCACCATGCCCAGCTCAACTTTTAAATTTAATTAATTTATTAATGATGTTGGTGCTGAGGATCAAATCCAAAGCCTGTGCCTCTAGACAAGTACTCTGCCACAGCCCTGAGATGAACTCAGATTCCAATATGGGTGAGGTCACACAGTACTTGTCTTTCTGTCCCTTTCTGTCCCTTATTTCAATTAACATGATTTCCAGTTCCATGCATGTTCCCATAAATGATAGGGTTTCATTCCTTTTGATGGCTTCTCCCCTATACTTCAAACCATCTTGGGATTACTTATGATTCCAAATATGACATAAATGCTGTTTCAATAATTATTATACTGTATTATGTGGAAATAATAATGAGGAAATGTCTGTACCTGTTCCGTACAGACACAGCCATCATAAGCCTAACTCCACAGTCCACATCAGGAACAAGGGAACATTTTTTACCAAACATTTTCCATTTGTGGTTGATTGAGCCCTTGAATGCAGAACCTAAGCATGTATACAGAAGGCCAACTGGACAAACTTCAGACTTTTCACCTTTAAAAAATCTTGTATTTGTAGGACTTAGGGTTATGGCTCAGTGGTAGAACACTCACCTCACACCTACAAGGTCCTGGGTTCGAGCCTCAGCACTACATATAAATAAATAAAATAAAGTTATTGTATCTAACTACAACTATAAAAAATGGATATTTAAAAAAACTTTGCATTCATATTGTATGCCATAGAAAAATGTGTAGTATTATTTCCTGAGTGTTTTAAGTATCGGGACACTGTCTCCATCTTGCTGTATCTTGTCTTTATGTCTCCAAGATGGGTTATATCTTAAAATTTTTATTTATTTTTGGTACCAGGGATTGAACCACTGAGCAGCTCTTTTATTTTTACTTATTTATTTATTTTTGGTATTGGGGATTGAACATTTAACCACTGAGCCACATCCCCAACCCTATGTATTTTATTTAGAGACATGGTCACACTGAATTGCTTAGGGCCTCACTAAGTTTGCTGAGGCTGGCTTTGAACTCAAGATCCTCCTGCCTCAGCCTCCCAAGCTGCTGGGATTACAGGCATGCGCCACTGTGCCCAGCTCCAAGATGTGTTTTAAAGACCTAGCCCTGTGCACACATATCAAGCTGGTTGGTGTCTTGGGGCTGCATGAATGTTTCTTAGCAGAAATAAGCCATGGTTTCCCTTTTCACCCATTAAGAGAATTACTCTGTTCCCACTTTGGTCTCTTTTTTCCACACCTAGATTAGTGAGAGGCCTAGCCAAACCTTCTCCCCCAGGATTCTGGCTGGAGCAGCCACAGCTTTACTGGGCAGGAAGATGAGGAATGTGAGTGACAGGAGGGCCCTAAGTCAGACTGAAGGCAGAGGTGACCCCAACAGGTCTCTGCTGGGGCCTGGGGGGGGGGTCCCATTTCTGCTCCTCAGCTTTGGATGGGCAGAATCACCACGTATCCGGGGACCTGGAACTGAACCCATCAGGCATGTGCAAGTCACACAATTAACACTGTGGCTGTTGCCACGGTAATGCCTCCTTGGTCCCCTTTGCTGTTGTATGGAGAGATGGAGACATCAGCTTGCAGACGGAGGATCTCTGCTGCAGCCCAAGCCTCCAGGCCTGACTGAAGGCTGCCTCAGATGCCCAGAAGCCTGGATGCATCTGCACATGCGAGTCCTACTTCCAGGGATGGTCCTTCCTGGGCATTAGCTCTCTAGGTCTGCCTCCCACTTCAGAGAGCTGCTTTCTTTGAGGCTAATCCTTGCTGGACCGGGCAGCACACCACACCCCTATCCAGGGGCATCTCCCTGGAATCACCCCTGGGCAGATTCTGCAGAACTCCACGTGGGATCCCAGTCGGCTCAGCCCTTGTCCTCAAAGAGCTCAAGTCTGGTGGGAGACACAGGCACTTACCAGTCTTTCACAGTAATTCATTTGATCAGGTAGACGGTGCACCGGCAGGTGGTTAAAAGCCACAAACTGCATGGAAAAATGAGAACAAAGCCCCTGGTCACCTCTGTCTCCTTCTGGTCCCCAGGGGCAGCCACTGTCCCCAGTTCTGTCTGTACCTCCCAGATATGGCTTGCTCGTTAGAACGTGTATCTCAAGGAACAAAGCAAGCCAGAACCAAATCCACATCCCCTGTGTGCTTTTCACCTACCAGCATTTGGGGAGATAACCACACGTCAGTGTGTTCAGATCCGCCAGTTCTTTTCCACAACAGCGAACCCATAATGGCAGCAAGCACTCAGACTTGCCTTGTCTGAACGCTCCTTGGCACGTTTCATTTGTGTTAACCGACCTAATCCTCACAACCCCTGGGAGACAAGACTCGGCTGTCCCACCCTCCAGGTGAGGAAGCCCCCCTGTGCGGACAGGGTGCGATTGCCTATTTGGCCTCTCCAGATGGACGGTGAGGTGTTTCCAGGCACCGATCATCCCTGTTCTGTGTGTGCTCACTTGTATCTCTGCAGGATAAATGCTTGGGAGAGAACAGCCGGGTTAAAGGGCACCTGCATTTTTCATTTACATAGCTATTGCCCGATTGCCCTCCAGAGAGGTCACGCCCATTTACTGTCTCAGAAATAAGAGAGGATGAGACCTTCCCCTCCTGACAGCCCCTACCAGAGCCCGCACTGCCTTTAACCACCCTTTCCATCTATGCCAATCTGATAGGAGAAAACGTTTTCTCCTTGCAGCTCTCATTATGAGAGGGGTTAAATGTCTTTTCATACAGATCAGTACAATCTAGTAGAGCTGGTTACGCAGAGCAAGGGCCCAGGGGCTGTGGGAGCCCGAGGCTGCTGTGGTTCTTCTGCCTGGGGCGAGGGTGGGCAGAGGGCTAGGAGTGTGGCTGGTCCTTGGTGTGTGGGGAAGCAGGGAGACAAGACAGAGGGAAGGGGGCGGGGGACACTGAGGTGGGAGACAGGAACAGCCAGATTGTCCAACTGGGCCACCCTAACACCCCAGCCCAGGGCTGTTCTCACAGTTGAGCCAAAACGCAGTTCCCAGGGATGAGGGGACCGCAAAAGAGATCTTGCAGAGGGCGGCTGTCCCCAAGCCTTCAGTGAGGTAGCCCCCGGGCCTCTCTCCGCCCCTCGCCCCCCTTGGCCCTCCCACTCCGCTGCCGCCAGCCCAGGGAGCGTACATCCTCATTAGCACGGTTCAGCGGCCAGCGCTGGTAATTGATCTCCCTCTGGCCCGGTGTGGACAGCGGCTAATGGGGATGAATGGGGCGGGAGGTGTCGCCCAGGGATGATCACTTGGAGGCCCACAAGGGAAGGAGAGGCGGGCAGGAGATGGAGACGCTCTGGGCAGGTCTGTGATTCAGATGTCCACCGCTGCCTCTGCCCACCCTGGCCCTGGCACCCTCCCGCCCCAACCCCAGCCCTGGGGCAAGAGGAGAGGACACGTGGGTAGGATGGCTTTGGAATTCAGCTGCCTGTGGTTGTGTGGGGGTGGGGTGGGGGGGGAGTAGGCCTTGGGGACAGGAGGATGGAGGTGGGATGAGTTTCAGGAGAGCCTGGGGGTGAGTTGTCAGCACTGGGACCCCAAGATTAGGCAGGCAGTGCAGTGTCCCCAGTTATATGTGGGGGAGGGAAGAAGACACTCCAAAGATGGATAGGGCAGCCATAGAGCAGACCAATGACAAGGAACCGTGACAAGATTCCATTGTTCAGTCAATCAGTAGATATTTATTAAGTGCTTGCTATGTGCCAGGCAAAATCCTTGACTGTGGGTGGGAGATAGAGATAAATGCTCAGAAGAAAATGAGCAAGGTTATGTGATGAGGGGTGACTGGATAAAGCTGCTATATAAGAGGGAATCTGGGAGATGTCTCTGAGGAGAACACATGTGTTCTAAGACCTTAATGGTGAGAGAGAAAAGCAGTCCAGGCAAAGAGGATGAGCAGTGCAAAGGTCCTGAGGTAGAAGTGATCTTGGAGCACTTAAGGAAAAATACAAGCTGCTCACTCTTTCTCACAGGCTACTGTGGCTGCGAGAAATTGTTGATAGGAAAGCAAGGATAGTCACAGCTGCCAGGTCTGAGGGGTCATGATAGGCCAGACACCTTTCCTGAGGTAGTACTGACTGATCACAAAGGCAGGGGAAGGTCTTTCCTGGGCAAACTGGGTCTGAGGATCCCAGAGAAGCCAGGCTTGGGGAGATGGCAATCACTACCTGGTCACTATGCCTGCAAAGGAAGGGAGGAGCATCCAGGTGTGTCTGAGAAGAGAGACAAAGGGGCCTTCTTGTTCCTCTGGGACAAGGCATCCACTGTCTGCAGCATGCACGGCACAGTGGCCTTCCACGTGGTGAAACTTCTGGCCAATTTGTAATCCCAATTCAGGTGACCCGCCTAGCAACTAAGAAATCTGCTCATGTGCATTAAGGTGGCACTGCAAAGCTTCAAACTGAAGCAGGAAAGTCAGCCTGGCAGGCAAGCAGGAGCCTTCTAGAATTCTTTCTGAGTTTTAGACATAAAATCTACGTATGTTTTTTTTATGGGCAATTTAAGCAATTTTCGAGGATAATCTTGACTGTTCTCTTGATTTTTGCCATATGTGCTGACTTCTCTGTTGAATACCCAAGTTGGATTTGCCGTTATGGTTCCTGTGGGGCTGAGGCATGAGCTGAACCTGCCGTGGGCAAAAGTTCCCAAACCAGGGTAGGGTTTTACCTGGAAGGACCATGCAGATTAGTTCCCTCTGATGAAATGTTTACATCCTCATCTCTTTGCTTAGATCGTCTCTGTAACCAAAAGGCATCATCTCTTTCTTTGCATTCTTGAAGGATCTGCTGACCTGATCCTCCCTGCTCCCTCCTCTGGGTTTCCGCACACTCTCTACTGCAGAAAAGGGCAGTACAGTGGGTGCCTGGATCTGGGATTCCACATCAGCAGATTCGGTCAAAGCGTTTTTGTTTTGTTTTGTTTTTATACTGGGAATTGAACTCAGGGGTGCTTTACCACCTAACCACACCCCCAACCCTTTTAATTTTTTTTTTTTTTGAGGTAGGGTCTCCTTAAGTTTCCCAGGCTGGCCTCAAACTTGCTATTCTCCTGCCTCAGCCTCCTGAGTTGCTGGAATTATAGGCAAGCACCACTGCATCTAGATCAAAAGTGTTTTTAAAAATGGCATCTGTACTGAACATGCACAGACTTTTATCCTTTCATTATGCTCTGAACAATATGTTATATCAACTATTTACATAGCATATTTAGGCATTATAATTAATTTGGAGTTGATTTAAAGTATACAGTAGGATGTTCTATGAATTTTATTGTATTTATAATGCCATTTTATTGTATTTTAATTTATTTAGACATTTGTGGTACTGGGAATTGAACCCAGGATCTTGTATATGTTGGGTAAATTCTCTCCCACTGAACCATAACCAGCTCTTTATTTTATTTCATTTACTCAATTTTTGCAGTACTGGGAACGCTCTACCACAGAGCTATATCACCAACCCCTTTTATTTTTTATTTTGAGGGAGGCTCTCATTAAGATGCCCAGCTTGGCTTCAAATCTGTGATCTTCCCTCCTCAGACTCCTGAGTAGCTGAGACTAAAGGTGTGCACCATTTGCGTATAGTACTATGTCGTTTTATATAGGGACTCAGCATCCACAGATTTTGTTCTTAAATGGGTTCATGGAATCCAGTCTGCTGCAGATACTTAGGGATGGCTGCACAGCTTTTGGATTACAGATCTCAGTAGAATATGGTGTAGAAAAAGCACTGGCTAAATTTCATCATCAAGTTATGATTTTAAAAAATTACTATTCTTAGGAACCAGAAATAATAGGAGTTTTTAATCTGATAAAAGACATCTATCAGTCATATAGAAAAAAATCTTTATTCTTGATATTTAGTAGCAGGAATAGAACAAAGATACTGACTTTCTCTGCTGCAGTTAGGATTGTATTGGAGTTCTGGCCAATGCATTAGCACAAGAAAATAAATAAGAAGTATAAAGATGAGAAGAAAAGACAGGGCAGGACCCATCTCTTATCTCTTGTTAGCAGATACTTAATAAATTTTTATTAAACTGAAGAAAATTCAGTATGTCTATAAAGAAAGTTCTCAGAGGATGTGGGGCAGAACAACCCTCTAATAGCAAGAATCTGAGAAAATTCACGGGTCCTCAAGAGGTTCCACTGATCATATACTTGCCAAAAAGAGAAACACAATATTCCTCTAACGACAGAGTGGAATGAGAGAGTCTTGTTCTGCTGAGAAAAGACAGTTTTCAAAATAACTGGTGTTGGTCTAAAAATATGGGCAAGATGTTTAGGTCAATGGGATCTCTGTGACGAAAGAAATAGGCGGTACCTGGATTCTGGAGCAGCCGGCTGGGGGAAGAAAACCAGGCAGCATTTTCTAGCCAGTGTGGGCTGCAGGAATCAGAGGCTTGGGCCCTAGGACATCTTTCTGTTCTTTCCCTTGGGATAGATAGTGTCAGAATAGCCTGCTCTTTTCTGTAGGGTTCTAGAATATTGAGCTACCTCCCATCTGTTCCCTCCCAGGATTGTTGTTGTTCTGTTTTGTTTTTTTTGGTGCCGGAGATTGAACCCACAGGTGCTTAACCCCTGAGTCAAGTCCCCAGCCTTATTTATTTATTTATTTATTTATTTATTTATTTATTTATTTATTTATTTCTCCTTAAGTTGCTTAGGGCCTTGCTAAATTGCTGAGGCTGGCTTCTAACCTATGATCCTCCTGCCTCAGCCTCCCGAGCCACCGGGATTACAGGCGTGTGCCACCATGCCTGGCCAGGATTGGGTTCTTGATGTGTTTCAGGAAAAGTAGCCCTGGCTCGCGGTACACTGGGCCCGGGCATTTACTGTTTCTGCCTGGTCCTCATTTTTTTCCCACATTCTGGCATTGGCACTTGGATATTTCTTTGGTGGGATCCCTCTCCTGGAGCCCACAGTCCATGTTCTTCAAAAGAATGGGCACAGGGCCCAGACTGCATCCCCCCAGCATGGTCTACACCCTTGGCCGTGGAAAAGTGGGCAAAGGATGATGTTCTGGGTTTTGCTGGGACAAAGATGCTTCTGTTTGATGTTACAGAGCTGCTGCTGGCCGTACCTTCCTGCCCATGGTCCCCAAGTCAGGATAGGTGGCCAACCTTGACCTGGTGACTAGAATTGAGCTCCTATCTGTAACCATGTCTGATGGCAGAGCTCTTTTTGTTTTTAATCTAAGGTGGTCAAATTTAGTTTCTATCATCTGAAACAAAAAGAATCCTGATTGACCACGGCAGGGAAAGGAGGGAGAACTTGGAAGCCTGGGTCAGACATGCTGTCTCATGGGAGCAAAGGATGTAAATGGATTTTCTAAATGGATCTTGAGGTGGCAAGCTCTGCCCCTTCATCCCTCCTACACTGAACATCCCAGCGGGCTGGCCCCAAGATCCCAAAAGGAATTGAGGAACAATCAGCTTCGTGCTAATTACCCATTTTTGAATCATCCACTTAATTGAGGTATAATTTACAGGTCATAAAATGTACCCATTTTAAGTGCATATTTCAGTGAGTTTTACAAATGTATTCCTCTGTGTAACCACCACCTGCCAGACAAGATAGACATGATCTGTCACCAAGAAGTTTCCCTGTGGGTCTTTCATATCAATCTCCGCTCCTCCCCACCTGCCAGATAACTGAGCTGCTTTCTGTCACCTTGGGTTAATTTTTTTTTTTCCTCTAGAGTTTCATATACATTTGGCCCTCCATTTCTGCAGGTTCTGCATCCTCAGATTCAGCTGACTATTGACTGAAAATATTTGAAAAGAAAATTGCATCTCTACTGAACACGTGCAGACTTTTATCATTCTTCCCTAAAAAATTACAGTAGAACAACTAATTAATAGAATTTACATTGCACTAGGGATCATAAGGAATCTGAGAGGATTGAAGGTATCCGTGCATAGATCAGATGCAGATACTGTGCCATTTCTATAGGGGACTTGTGTGTCTATAGATTTTGGCCTCAGGGGCCTGGGAATCAATCCCTGTCACTGATGGAGGAGCAACTGCATATTTAATCTTAGACATTCTCAGATTCCATATTTGCGAATTTGCCTACCTACAAAAATTTATTTATGATCCCCGAATCAATACCGGTGGTGATTTCGTGGCCAATCATGGCCACTTGCAGAGTGGTGAAGATTTTGATTCCCTTCTGCACAGGTTTCCAGCTGAGGTCAAACCAAGAAGGGGCTCTACCTTCTTGTTTCAGGTCTCAAACCAAAGAAGTGTCTTTTTTTGCAATGCACCATATTTTCTGCATTTCTGTGTTATTTCTTGGAAATTTCACTGTTTAAAATGGTCCCAAGCATAGGGTGAAGGGCTGGTGTTCCTAAACACAAGAATGCTGTGACAGCCAGGCTCAGTGGGCACGCCTGTAATTCCAGCTACTTGGGAGGCTGAGGCAGGAGACAAGGTTTGAGGCCAGCCTCAAACATAGTGAGACCCCGTCTCAAAATGAAAAGTAAAAAGGGCTGGAGAAGTGGCTCAGTGGTTAAGCGCCCCTGGATTCAATCCCCAGTATTGCAAAGAATATAAAAAATAAAAATAAATGAGTAAAAATGAAGAAGGCTGTGATGTGGCTTTTACAGAAAATACGTGCATTAGACAAGCTTCTTCAGGCAGGAGTTACGGAGCTATTGGCCATGAGTTCGGTGCTTGTAAATCAACAATATATATTAGAGAAGGTGTCTTTAAAACAGAAACACATATACTACAAAGCTTTGATCGGTTGACAAATATGTTGTAACCAGAGGCTCCCAGGAACCTCATCCTGTGTTTTCCTATCAGTAATGTTTTAGAACTGGCAAATTTAGTGTTCTGGGGGACTTTATAGGCACACTGCATACTAGGACTCACCCGTATATGGAGTTCTACAGATATAGTCTTTTGAATCTGGCCTCCGTCACTTAGCATAATGCTTTTGCGATTCATCCGAGAGGTTGGGAGTTTGTTCCTTTTACTGCTGAGTAGTATTCCACCATGTGTTCACACCATCATTTCTTTCTTTATCACCAGTTGATGGAGCATTTGAGTTATTTCCAGTTTGGGGTGATTGTGAAGAAAGCTGCTATGAACTTTTGTGTGCAAATCTTTGTGTGGACATATGTTTTCACTTCTAGTCTAAGTATTTTCATATGGGGAAATAAATTTAGTGTTTGTTGACTCCTCATAATAGCTTGGTAGTGTAGCCTCATTTTATACACGAGGAGATGGAGCTCAGCCCTCTGATGGCCTGCATGTGGCTCACAGCCACTGTCATTGGTTACTCACTGCTTCTTCCCTGGTAGAGCCTGAGGGGCCCTATTCAGAGCTGGCTCCACAGCAGGGCAGGAAGGACCTTGATTCTGTCATGTCCTGCTAGAGGTGGGACCTGTGGGAGTGATTCAGCATAGAGGACCTGCCCTTGGGAATGGATTAATCCTGTCAGGCTTTACTGGTTTATCTTGGGAGTGGCTTTTTTTTTTTTTCAATAAAAGTGAGTTCCGCAGCATACTTGCCCGCTCTCACCATGTGAGGCCCGCTGCCGTGTTATGATGCACCAAGAAGGCCTCACCAGGTGACAAGCAGATAGCAACTCCATGCTTGTTTTAGTTAGCATTTTTTTGTGTGACCAAAAGACCTGACAAGAACAACATAGAGGAGGGAAAGTTTATTTGGGGCTCATGGTTTTAGAGGTCTCAGTCCACTGATAGCCAACTCCATAGCTCTGGGCCCAGGGTGAAGCAGAACATCAGCAGAAGGACCTGGGAGAGGAAGGCAGCTCAGGACATGGCCACCAGGAAGGTGGGGGGGGGGGGAGAGAGAGAGAGAGAGAGATATCAACGAGCAAGAGCGCAAGAGTGTGTGTGCTCACCAGGGATAGAATATAAACCCCCAAATCACACCTCTTGTAACTACTTCCTCCAGCCCTACCCTACCTGCCTACGGTTACCACTCAGTTGATCCATATCAGTGGATTAATCCATTGACTAGGTTAAGGCTCTCATAACCCAATCATGGCATCTCTGAAAATTCTGGCATCATCTTAACAGGAGTTCCGGGGGGGACCCCTCATATCTAAACCACAATAGTACTCTTGGACTTCCCAGTCTCCAGAACTGTAAGCTAAATACCACTCTATCCTTTCTAATCGTGCAGTCTGGGGGGTTCATTTATAGGAATAGAAAATGGATGAAGACAGTGGGCCTTGCGTTCTCCGGCTGCAGAATGTACAGTCTACGTTCCCTCTAAGGACCCAGCAGCTTTCTAAGCCTGTGATTCTAACCCAGCTATAAATCTGAGCTTTAGGGGCAGACTGCACCCCGAATCCCAAAGCAGCAACTCGGGAGGCCAAGGGAGGCTGGAACCTGCCTTGTTGACCTCAGGTGGGGGCTTCACCAAATCCATCCACCTGCTGGAGCTTTGGGGCTCCTGCTCCTCCATGGCGCGTGCTCAGGTGGGGAAGCCTGGAAGCTGGTCAAGGCCTTATGCTGTCCAGAGGAGGAAGGCATGTCTGGGACTCAGCCGGCTGGCTCATCTCTGTCACAGGGCCTTGAGCGCTGAGCAGAGGCCTGATATAGGACTGAGAGATGGCTGGAGCGGTCTCCAGGACCCCTTGCTCCTCGCTTTCCCCAGGCCTGGGTTTTGGCCTATTATCAATTCAGTGAGCTGCTTAACAACCTCCTGAAGCAGCCAGAAGCTGTCCATTCTCCCAGTCAGTGAACCCCTCACACCATAGTTGACATTCCCCTCCCTTGCGGACCACAGGCCTCAGCACCAGCTTGTCTCCTGGGAGACGCTCCCTTTGGACTCTGCTTCCTGCCCCTTTCTTGGCTCCAGGAAAGGGACAGTCTGGTACGTGAGAGTTACTGGCGCAAAGGCTCAGTCCCAGGCTTGGGGAGCAAAGATGAAGATTTTGGTCCTGAGTCACTGGCTGCCTAGGGCTCATCTTCCTCATCTCTAAAATGGGTATCGTTATCCCTGTGGTCATTCGTTGCCATCAGTGTCTTCCAGCAAGCCACCACTGTCCTGGAGCCGGGGAGTGGAGGACGGGGGGAAGGAAAGGGATCCAGGCCTAATGAGGAGACAGACAATGAGTTGCCACAGTTAAAGTAGATGACAATAAATCCCAATATCCGGGGGGGCCAACTTGGGGCGTTTTCCATACCTTGATCAGTCCTTGGGCCAAAAATCGACTGTCTACCTTATGGGATTCACTGAAAGGAAAGGGCAAAAGTCAGGGCAGCACTGGGGTCTAAACCTGTTCCTCAACTTAGAACGGGGTCACCTCCCCATAGACCTGCCATACATTGAAAATCAAAGCTGCAGTTAATACTATGAGTACATGGAACGTCGCAGCTTAGCCCAGCGGCACAGACATGGGCTCGAAGCCTCCCATTAGCCTACATCAGCTGCGCAAAATCGTTAACGCAAAGCCTACTTCATTATAAAGTGCTGCTCACGTAATTTATTGAATAACGAGCTGAAAATTTAAAAAAAGAATGTACGGAGTGCACTTTTGCATCACTGTGAAGTTGAAATCACTGGGGATGATCTGTGGTGAGAAGTTAAAGGAAAGTCTTCAACATATTGTCATCGGGATGAGAAATTCTGATGAAGATGTGAAATCTCAGAGAGGGGTCTTCCTGGTCTCCCTGGCCTGGGTCACTCCATGAGGGTGGAAGGTGGGGCTCAGGAGTGACAGCCTGCCAACCTGACTGTGGTTGGGAAGGGGTAGGCCCCCAAGTGCTGCTCCCTGACAAGTGGGGATGCAGAGAGGACAAAAGCCACAGGTGTCCTCTGGTTGGGCGGGGGTGGGGAGTGGTGGCAGGCAGCTCAGAGGAGCACTTCAGATTCATGCAACACTGAACTGCAAACTGCAAGAGGTAGAAAGGACAGAAGGCTTTGTTGGGAATTGTGGGGCTCTGAGAGGAGGTGGTCTCACTCTCAGCCAGCACTGAAAGGCCAGGTGGCCCCTGGAAGAACTTCCCACCTGCTCTTCCTCTGACCGAGCCGCGAACCTAAGAGGGCTTCTCACAGGTCTGTGAAATGTCCATGAAAGTAGTGAGCTCAGCACAAGCCTTAGGCTGTCCTCCTGGGTCTGCCTGCCAGGAATTTCCAGTTGAACAGCGCAGACAGAGGCAAACACAAAGCTGTGGTCCTGTCACCGAACAGATGTGACGGCAAGGACATGCCCAAGAGGGGTGATCCGGCCGGACAGGTGGTGGTCAGGGGCTTTCAGAGGTAATCAGGGCTGGGAAGGCCGAGAAGGGCAGTGAGAGGCGGTGGCACAGAAGCACGTTCCTGGGGGACCCTGGCTGCTTCTTCTGCCCTGTGGACCTTGGAGGGAGCCGGTTGTGGGACAAACAGGAGCACAATTGTCCAGGGCTGAGGTGGGTGGGGGTGGGGGTGTTGGGACACAAAAGGGAGAGGGGATGGTGGGGGGGATTCCCTGGGGAGTGGTAGAGGCTGAGGGACGGTGGATGGAGGGGGAATGCAGGACCCTGCAGAGGACACCCCAAGGTTACCTTGGCCTGTGGCTCTGCAGGCTGGAGCTGCTGCCAGCAATGACAACAGCGAACCAGCAGCCTCTCCGAGTTTTATTATCATTCAAATGAGGATGTGGAGAGGTATTTCATTTGATTGGTAGAATAATAGGAGCCATTTATCTACCTTCTCTCAACCTTTCATATCTGTTTCACTATTTTATGGGATCGCATACATCATAGTAAAGGCAAAAATGTATTTTTTTCCCTTGACTTGGGGCTGGGGGGTGGTGCGGAGGGACGGGAAGGGGCTCTCGGAGTGGCTGGCAGGAGCTGAAGGAAATGAAATCGAAAAAGACTATTATTGGTGACAGACAGTTACATCTGAAAGGGAATAAGAAACTCCCCAATGCGAGCAAGGATGAGGAGTTTTAAATGGAAGATGTAACAGCCTCCAGCTCTGGGTCCATGGAGAGGCCAGAACTGAGGGAGGGCCTGGGGGGAGGGGGAGGAGGGTGGGAAGAGGGAGCCAGGAGAGTCCCTGAGATACAGAACAAGGGGTATGTGGCCCAGCTGTTGGAATTCTTTGTCTGTCTTCAGTTAGGATAAATTACACGTGTCATAACATTCTTCTTTTGAAGAAGTTAGAACATTCTGAATGTTACAGGTAAGACCTGTAACACCTGCCCCCACTACCACCTGACCATCTGCCCCCTCCCTAACCCTTCCATGGGACTGGCTGCTATTCGGATGCTTTCCCCCCTTGATTTTACAGATACATAAAGACACCTTAAAAGTGGAAGTACTCTTTTGAGGATTTTCTTCCCCCTTCTTAACAGGTGCTGTACTATATCATTCAATTTTGTCCCCTGCTCGATATGCTTTTGAGCTCTGTGTGGATACACATGGGTCTGATTATTCCTGGCACTGCCACATGGTACTCCTGTTGGTGGCTCACTACCCCACGTCCCCTCAATGAACTTGGGTCTCTTCCAGCTTTTCACAGTTACAAAATGATGCTGCCAGGGACATCCTTGTCCTCTTCCTGGGCACTGGGACAAACTTTCTTGGGAGCAGATGAGCAGTGAACTTGCTAGAAGTATGTGTGTGATTTTTTTTTTTTTTTTGGTACTGGAGATTGAACCTAGGGACACTCAACCACTGAGCGACATCCCCAACCCTTTTTTGTATTTTATTTAGAGACAGAGTCTCACTGAGTTGCTTAGCACTTTGCTTTTGCTGAGGCTGGTTTTGCACTTGCGATCCTCCTGCCTCAGTCTCCTGAGCCTCTGGGATTACAGGTGTGTATGTGTGCTTTTTGACTGGAGGAGGCATTGCCCAATAGCTGTCCAGTGTCTCTCCCCGTATGGCTCCAGCCAGCTCAGCCCAGAGATAGATTCTACCTGTTGCCCAGGTGATTGTGATCGGGAAATGCCCCAAGATTCTTGCCTGGGGTTGTCTTGGGCAGGATGTGGATGGTGGAGAGGGGAGCAGCGAAGACCTGATTGGTCAGGGTATCAGAGCAGAGCAGAAGAGGGGAGACCCAATTCATGGAAGGGTCTCTGGAGCTCCAGGCCGTGACCCCACCAGATATGTGGCAGGGGTTTCCGGTGAGGTAGGCAAAGAATAAGCAGGCATGATCTGGAGAATGGTGGCCCACAGACATGGGGTGGAGAGTGGGTAAGAGGCAGGAAAGCCAGCAGGACCAGGGTAAGAGGTAAAACCTGTCACTGGGTGGTGCCCGCAGAGGGCAGGGATATGCAGAGCTTAGGCAGAGAAGGGTCCTCTAGGGTCCTGGCTCCTGTTTGCAGCACAGAGATCAGGATTGTCCCCTGAGCATAGGGGACTTAACCCCAGGGTCCATGGGGTTTGAGGCTGAGGCTCCCTACTCAGGCCCCTGTCCGTGGGACATCATGGCATCATTTGATCCCAACACTTAGGGATGCATGTCGTAGGAGGAGGTAGGGAATGGCAGCACTGCCCTGGTGTGAATTACGTTCTCTGTCCTGAGAAAAAAGACTCACAAGTTCCAGAACTCTCTGGGGAGTCAAGTTGCAAGGATTATGAGATGCTTTTTTTTTTTTTAACAACTTTATCGAGATGTAATTCACACACCAGACAATTTGCCCTCTTAAAGTATATAAGTCAACGATTTTTAGTATATTCACAGCTATAGGCTACCGTGATCACAGTCAATTTAGAAGATTTTCATCACCTCTAAAAGAACCCCTTCAGCCATTATCCTCCTAATTTCCTGCTATGGTTCAAATATGTGTGCTAAGGGTTTGGTCCCTAGGGTGGTACTGTGGGGAGGTGCTATGGATCTTTAGGAGGTTGGCCTGCTCTGTAGGTCACTGGGGATTTGTCAGACCCCGCCAATCTTCTTTGCTCTCTCCCTGCTTCCTGGCTCATGACATAAGTTGTTTGCTCCCTCATGTGTTCTTACCATGGTGTGCTGCCCTCACCAGAGCCCAGAGCCATTGGGGCCACCCAGTCTTGGCCTGGAGCCTCCAGAGCTATGTGCTAAATAAACCTTTCTTTTGTATAAGTTAATGGCTTCAGGTGTTTCATTGGAGTAACTTGGTGCTGATGATCACACTCCACAATCACTCACTTACTTTCTCTTGCTAGGATTGCCCTGTTCTGGGCCTTTTGTATGAATGTGATATCTATTTTTTTTTTAAAAAAAAAAAAAGAGAGAGAGAGGGAGAGAGGGAGAATTTTTTTTTTAAAATATTTATTTTTATTTTTCGGCGGACACAACATCTTTGTATGTATGTGGTGCTGAGGATCAAACCCGGGCCGCACACATGCCAGGCGAGCGCGCTACCGCTTGAGCCACATCCCCAGCCCATGAATGTGATATTTTATGTCACATTTCTTTCACTTGGTTCTTCCATGTTGGAGCATGTGTCAGAACTTCCTTCCTTTTAAGGTTGAATGGTGCTCCACAAACCTTTTGTTTGTCCATTCATCCATGGGTCAACATTTCGGTTATGTACACCTTTATTTGGCCTTTTATAAATAAAGCTGCTCTCTATATTTGTATACACATTTCTGCGTGGACCTCTGTTTTCTCTTTGGGGTGGGTACACACCCAGGAGTCAAACTGCTGGGCCACTTGTCAACTCTGAGGAGCTGCCAGAGTGTTTTTTGCAGCAGAGACACCATTGTACATTCCTGCCCGCCGTGAGGGAGGACTCTGATCTCTCTCTCTCTCTCACCAAGTTATTATCTGACTGTTGATTCTAGTCTTCCTCGGAGGAGGAGTTGCTTTTGGAGGCAACTTAAAAAGCTGACAGCAGCACTTTGGTGCACCTCTGGGCTCCAGGGCCCCTGAGAATCGATCCAGGGAGAGGTCAGCCTCTCTCTCCACTCCAGCCAGTGCTCCTCTGAGTTGGCTTTGTCTCCGTCAGACCCTGGCCATAGGAGCAACATCAGGCCATTTTCTGATCTGATCTTGGAACTTGGAGCCTCCTGCAAAGCCCCAGAGAAGCTCTGAATGGCCAAATTGTGTCCTCTTGATCTTGAGTGATTAGATAGTGTGTGATTAGATAGTCACAGGGGGACTTGGTCACTTAGAATCAGAAGATACTTGATTGAAGCTGTTGGTACCTCTGAGGAGCTCAGAGCCCAGGAAACTGCCATGCTTCCTGACATGACCGTCATCCAGAATCTGCAAGTCCTTCCTCTGAGCTGGGGGCTCTGCGAGGTACTCCCGCTCTCACTGAGTAAACGTGGATTCTGGTTCCTGAGTTTCGGGTCTCCCTGGGGATCTCTCCACTGGATCTCTGCACTCACCCGTCAAGGGTGCCCTCAAGGACCTGCCTCAGAAGGAGACCCACCTCTGCAACCTCCTTTTCTTCCCTCATTACTGTTCATCCCTTTCTGTTCTCAGAACTGAGTATGGCTTGTCCCCCCAGGACAAGTGTGGCTTCATGGGGTGACACTGTGAAGTCTTTCCTAACATAGACAGCCCATGTCTGTCACCCCCGCTTTGCCCCATCATGTCCTCCTGCCCTGGCCCATAGAAACAAGTTCCCAGCTTGAGGGACAGGCTGCACAGAGAAACCAAGAGAAAAAGAGGTTCCATCCCGAGCCCAGGTCCTATCTGCCCAGCACATTTTAAAATCTCACCTCAGATGGATGAGGTTAAAAATTCTAGCTGGGAAAGAGAGAAGGTTGCAGGGATCAGACAAGCAAGGTGCCCACAGGAGTTCTCGTGTTAGGTGAGGTGGGGAGATTTCCCTGTTCACTTCAGCCAAGTGCCCAGTGAGGGGCCGGGGACGGTAAGCCCCAGGTGCACCTGGGACCTGACTGCAGAAGGTATCTAATCCCAGGTACTCTGTGTCCTTTAAGGAACGGTGACAGGGAGACCGCCCAGCAAACTCCCTCACCCTAGGTCCCTGAGAGGAGCAGTCCAGTCCCCAGGGAGGGCCAGGGGGCTGCCCCGTTGTTGAGATCACAGCCAAAATGGTCTTGGCCCTTACAAACAGAGACCAGATGGGGACACAGACACCTCATCCACTGCCAACCCAGAAAGAGGTGTTAGCCAAGAGCCAGATGTTCCAGTGTATGTCGTGGGGGAGTCAGTGGGGATGACACCAACCAGTGACCATCTGCCACCCCTCCTGATGTTCACTGTATCCTGGGAATAAGGAGGTGGGGTGGCCTGGATCTGCTAAATCGAAATCCTAAGCCCTGAACTGACCAAAACATATTTTCCGCTGTGGGGCAGAAAGTGAGGGTTTGAAATAAAGAAGACAACAATAGGAGGAAAATAAAGCCGTAGTTTTGACTACCCGCCAAAGAGTGGCCCGACAGCTCACGCCCACAATCCATGGCCTGATGTGATGCAGGACAATTGGGGCCTTCTTGTGAGGTCCCCACAGAGACAGCTACAGCAGGGCTGTTCGCCACCTCCCCAAGCCACACAGATGGACCTGGATGTGGCCTGCAGCTCCCTCCTAGGACCGTCCATCTCACTGTGCACAGGCTCCAGGGGAACAGGGAGGGCCAGGTGGACGTGCACAGAGCTATCCATCTTCCTCCACCCTGGGAGTGACCACCAGGTGAGGGACTTTGTCAGGAGCACACAGAGCTTGGAGGGAAGGCAGTGACGAGAAAGGAAGCAGAGGCTGCCAGAGGACCCTGGGGGACTTGATGGTGACAGGAGAAGCCTGGATAAGGCCGCCGCTGTCCAGGACCAAGGTGGCCTGGCGGGAGGCACCAGGCAAGGAATAAGCAGACTGGGGAGTAAGAGTCGACTCTGGAGGTAGGTCCGGGAAGTCCCCTGAGTCGTACTTCCTCATCTCAGACAGATGGGTTCTGCGGTTTCTGCCCGGCCCATCTTGGTCCCCTCTGTGATGCTCACTTGGGGAAACTTCCTCTCCCCGGGGTTAAGGCAGGGTGCTTCTCTTTGGAGGAGCATCCCTCAAAGGTTCACGAGTTAAAACTTGGTCTTTTGAGAGATGGTGGAATATGTGAAAGGAAGGAACTACCTTTGGGGAAGTCCTTAGGTCACTGGGGGTATCCCCCAAAAGGAAACTGTAGGAAGCTGGCTGGACACCTCTCTCTCTCTCTCTCTCTCTCTCTCTCTCTCTCTCTCTCTCTCTCTCTCTCTCTCTCTTTCTTTCTCTCTCTCTCTCTCTCTCTTCCTGACTCATGAATTAAAATGGTTTGTTCTCCCATATCCTCCTGCCATGATATACCACCTCCACAGAAGCCCAACGTAAATGGGGCCACTGAATCTTGGACTGGAACCTCCAACACCAGGAGCGAAAAAACCCTTTTTTTCTTTATAAGTTAATTGATTCAAGTATTTCATTATAGTGATAGGGAGCTGACTAACACACGTTGGGTATGCAATCGAGGCCAGGACAGCAAGACTGTCATCTTATATTTTTATTGGAACCGTTGGCCAAGAGAGGCCTGCTCTGCTCTGGGTGGCCCATTGGGATCCTTCCTTCCTGTTCTCCTTAAGCTAAGCCTGTGCTCACCTCAGGTCTTTTGTATCTACTCTTCCTTTCCCTTCCCTGGAACATACGGTCTTTTTGGATGTCAGAGTCTAAGGGCAAGGGGTCAGGGGGTCTGCTCACTGCTGCTCAGTCCCAGGACAGAGCTCAGCACACCACAGACACTTAGTAAATCCCCACGTGGACACCAAATGCCTACTGAGAACTCTGTGCCAAGCTTGGGGAAGAGTTAGAAACTCAGGGGTGTAAACATGGTTCTCAGATTTTTAATTAATTAATTTCTTTGGTACTGGGGAATTGAACCCAGGGGCGCTTAACCAGCTGCATACCTGGCCCATTTAAAAAAATTTTTTGGACCTGTTCTCACTAAGTTGCTGAGGCTCGTTTTGAACTTGCAATCCTCCTGCCTCAGCCCCCTGAGCCAGGTGTCTGCCGCAGTAACTGGCAGTTGTTGGATTTTTTTAAAAAACTGATTTTAGTTTCTATCTCAAGTCCCTATTGTAGTAAATTCAGTACAAATTTGGTTAATTTGGGGTCTCCTCAGTCACTTTTAAGTCCCTCGTTTCTCACTAAGGTTGCAAGCAAGATAGGGGAGAGGCACACAAAAGTCGTGGGACCCTTGAGTGCGTGCAGAGCCCCCAGGCGTATGTGCGGGCTTCCACGCCGTGTCCCCATTCCCAGAGGTCTTTGGCTCCCATGGAGGTCTCCAGTTTTCCTGGCCCACTCTCCATTTTCTTTAGCACACCCCTTTCTGACTTCTGGGGACCCTGGTCTCTCTCTAAGTCCAAACTGGTGACTGTCATTTAAAAATAAACATTCTTCCTTGCTGGAGTGATGGAGTCCCTCTTCTCGCACCCTGGAAGTCCTCCAGCCCTGTGTCCGGATCCCTGCCAAAGGAGTGAGGAGGGGTTGCTGTGCTGGTTGCTAGCCAGATGGATGGGTGTCTCTGTGGGCCCCTCGCTCACCTCAGAAGTGCAGCCACCCTGCCTGGGGTCCCCAAAGTCCACAAGGGGCCAGACTAGCTTTCCTAGAGCCCTCCCCTGTCACTCTAGAGCTCTCTCAGCGGCCAGGGCCCCCTCCACTCACACTAGACATGGGGGGAGGGGGAGGTGGTGAGGGTAAGGAGTCCTGGGTGTCGTCAAGGCTCACAGGGCCTGGGGTCAGGGACCAGGCTGCTGTAGGAGGGGCCTGGTATGGGGCTTCGTCTTGCCCTAAGAAGTGGCAGGACCCATTAGATTTCCGGTTTAGACCAACCCAGGTTGCGCTGCAGTCCTGCTCCAGGCCGGGCGGCTCCTGCCTCCCGCCCCCCACCCGGGGCAGGTGCCCGGGTGGCCCTGGTGGCCCGGGCGGGCCCTGCCGTCGCTCACTTCGCGACGCGTTGATTTCCCACCGCAGCCTGCGGCCGCCCACCGCACCTTCCACCTCCAGCGCCGCATCGCTTGGTCCCCGCCTGCTGCAATTTATTATTGAAGTCCGCAGAGCCGGCGCGGGGAGCGGGGTCCTGCCAGACTCCGCCGCGAAAAAAAGAGTCCTGCTCGCCCGGCTCGCCTCCTGCGGAGGTGGCCCCCGGAGGACAGTGGACCCGCGGGATCCGGGCCGGCGCGCCGCTGGCCCCTGGACGGAGCTGGGGTGCCCCAGGGAGGCGGCTGAGCCCCACCAGTCTCGGGGCAGGCCATCTGGT
This sequence comes from Ictidomys tridecemlineatus, assembly GCF_052094955.1. Lineage (NCBI taxonomy): Eukaryota > Metazoa > Chordata > Mammalia > Rodentia > Sciuridae > Ictidomys > Ictidomys tridecemlineatus. The sequence goes on along the minus strand of NC_135477.1, from coordinate 151,133,099 downwards.
CAGGCATCTGGTCAGGGCATCATCCATAAAAGGTGACCCCTGGAAGGTCGGGGACATCCCAGTCCCTTACCCGGCTCCACATGCCCAGCAGAGACTGGATCCTGCCCTGCCTTGGGGATTCAAGAAGGTTTGAGACTTGGGGACGCAGCAGCAGGAGGGGGGCTTATATGGCTCCTAGGGAGGGTGGGTTTTCAGAAAGCCAGAATTATTATTAAAAACCAGGGGGATTCAGAGAAATATTAGTATTGCTGGCTTCTCCTGGAAAGGAGCCGCCTTCCACAAGGCAATCTTGAGTTGCAGCCTGATTTAGAAGGGACCTGCACCCGGCCTTGGCCACAGGTCATCTGCTTCCTTACTTACCTAGGGGTCTGCTGGAGCCCTGGGGACATTTGGGTTTCAGATCACCTTTTTATGTGTGGCATAGCAGAAGTCTGGGGATCAGCTGTTCCATGGGATTCTAGAGGCGGAGCACTCTCTTTCTTTCTGCATATTTGTACATTGCTCATTGTAATGCGGTACGCAGTGCCTGGGTATGAAGGCTCTCACCATCAGCACACAGCAGAACCCACGAATGAACGAATGAATGACGGATCAGAGTTAGGAGGCCGAATGAGATTTGCCACTTGAAAAGGCGAGTCTGAATTGCAGATCAAGGAAGCAGAGTGCAGAGTCTGGGGGCCCCCGACGGAGTTCAGGGCATTTAGGGGTGAGGATGAAGGCAGGGAGGTTACCCTGGGGTGACAGGAAGGCTAGGCTGAAGAGCTGGAATTGGAGCCTGCTGGTTGCTTCATTATCCAATCACTTTTAAAATCCAAACTGGGGAACCACTTGAGGCTCATTGAATCAGACTCTAAAGGGCTAGATGGGGTGATTTTGGAGCATCCACAGGCTGCATGACTGGAGGTGACCCTCTAGATGCCCCAGGTCTGCTGCTCTGAAGGCCCCTTGGCCTGCCCCCATCCCTCCCAGAGCTGAACATCTATCTAAGGCAACTCTCCAACCCCCACCCTTCCAGGGGTGGTCAGGTCCCATGGGTCTATCTTAGCCCCTCACTGGGTTTTAAATAAGAGGAAGGAAAAGTATGAAATGACTGTTTGTTTTGCACAAGCAAAATCCATTTATTAAGTGCTGCACTTGTTTAAGAAAAAAACAACAGTTATTGACAAAATATAAGAAAATAAATTAAAGCAGCAACTCCTTAAAAGCACCCTGTCCAATAATTTGATTTTTTCCCCTTCTTCCCTCAAAGGCCAGAATGACACAATCAATCTTGTGATTCCATAGGCTGTCTCATTACAGCTTTTTTTTTTTTTAAGTGAAAAAAGAGAAAAAAAGAAAAAAAATGGAAAGAAAATGCATGCCATCTGACCACTGTCACCTCCCACCCCATGACGGGTCCAACTTGGTACCTTTGAGCCCCCTACTCTGAGCTTGACCTGCATCAGCCCAGCTCTGGCCCGGTCTTGCTCCCGCTGTGTTCCCCACGTGAGACCAGTGTGTCTGGCCAGGGCTGCTCCTGGTCAGCTCAGAGCTTTTCCTGCTGAACTTCACTGATGATTCTTGATCCACAGACTCTGTGGGCACCCTACCTTATCCCCCCAGGTCAAAGGTGGGTGGGTTCCCAGATTTCCCATCCTTACAGTCTTTTCCAAATAATGTTTTATTATTTTTATTATTGTTTCCTGTTGTTTTCCATGAGAAAAAACAGCAGGACATGCACATGCTGAGAGCAGACACATTATGTACACGCAAAGGGGCCCACTCTGTCTAGGACATCTTCCTTCCAACATCTTCAGAATCTCGGTGGAGGAGCTCAGCCCTCTTTCCACTGGCCCTGTGTGGCTACCATCCAATCTGGTCAACTGCACTGATGGCCTCTGACAACATGGAATCCCCTGCTTGGTAACAAGTACATTTTGGGTTTTTTTTTTTTTTTTGTACCACGGTGCTTAATTATTGAGCCATATCCCCAGACCTTGTTATTTTGTATTTTGAGACAGAGTCTCAGTAAGTTGCTTAGGGCCTTGCTAAATTACTGAGGCTGACTTAGAACTTGTGACCCTCCTTCCTTAGCCTCCTGAACTGCTACAACAAGTACAGTTTTTTGGGAATCAAACCAGGTTTAAAGTCTGAGTTTAGATCTAAGGCCATGGCATGTCCTCAGCCAAATCAATACATCCCTCTAAGTTTCTCCACCCAGGGAGCAAGGTCAATAATACCCAGGGGTTGTTTTGAAGATTGAATGAGCAGTTACGTGTAATAATAATAATCTTTTATAATCAAGCACTAGCTCAGTGCCTGATCCTGAGCCATAATTCTTTTCTGACATTATGGCTGAAATCCTTGGTTTACACTACTGCTTGCTTGAGAAAACTGAGGTACTAGGAAATTAGGCTGTCTGTAGTCTTATAACTAGTAAGGGGCAATAGGTATTTTGGGGGGGGGAAAGGGAAAGGCTTTCCAGAATCTTCCCTCCCCTTGCTTATTTGTCTTCACTTCTCCCTGGAAAGATCCTCATTGAGTGTGGTCTTCATGGGTGGGCAGTGATGGTGACTTTTTCCCATAGTAGGAGTCTGAAGGCAGCGTGTCCCACACTGTGAGGGTGGGAGTGGTCTAAGAACCTAAGCCCAGCCTTCCTGGTGTTCCCAACCTCCTGTGGACTCTGAGAACCCCAGAATGTATCTTCCGTTTTTTGCTTATGAGCGGTCTGTCTCTGTACTCTACACACAATAAAATAAATGATCATAGTAACACTAAGAATAGCTATGATTTGTTGAGCACTTATTATATGTTGTGCCCCAAGATAAAGAGCTTTCTAGAAGTTATTGCACCTCATCCTTGCCACACTGCTACATTTTCCCCTTTTCCACAGGCAAAGCAACTGAGCATCAGATACATTTGGATTCTTGCCTGTATTGCACTGCTAGAAAGAGGTTCAGCAGGTTCAAACCCTGAGCTTCCCGGGCAAAAGCATGGGAGCACAAAACTTTGTACATGTGCCTGACATAAGAGGTACCCACCAAATAGTGACTTTAGCTTGGGGCACGTCTGCATACATCACGTCCATTACAGAGATACTGGAGAGGTTCTGGTTCTCAATAAAATGAAGTAAGCATGCTCCAGCTTTTCTCCCACTACAAGCAGCTTCGAACCTGGACAGATTGTGTGGATTCGCCATCTGAAATCTCTAAGAAGACGACAGCCGAGGAACACCAGATCAGCCGTCAGTTTATTCTTTTTGTTCCCCTCTTACACATCCCCTGGGCTGAATTCAATGCACAAAACCTGGCAATAAATATTGGGTGGGGGAGAAAAAGAGGTGCATGCCCCAGGAAAAGCTCTTTGATTCTGGCTTGAGGACCAAGAAAGGGGCCTCCTATTGCTCAGGGAGAGGATAGAGGTCTCCCTTTTTTTTTTCTGTTCCCGTTTCATTCTTGCCACCCCCTCACACCCACAAGGAATCATGAGGTGGTAACAAGAGCAGCGACAGCAGGGACAGCAGGAACCCAGAACTCTGAGGGAGGGGAAGCTTCCTCTCCCAACAGGAGAATCCCTGGCCAATGAGGGTGGGCGCACCTACCGCTCCACCGTGTCTGCTGCTTGGCTCAACACACGTAGTCCAGCAAATGCATGGCAGAGTGCAAGCACAGAAAGCCCCATGTTCTGGCCCGAGGACTGCAATGGAGAACCTCAGTGAACCAGAAAGTACAGGAGAGATTACTATGAGGGAACAGGGGGAAAAATGACCCTTTAAAGTCATTTATGAATCGCTGGGATCACCATCAAGTTGTAGATGCTGTACACATGATGTGACACTGAACAGCATACCTAGGTCTGAGAACTGACCTTCAGGATAGACCACTGCCCCATTCCTGGATTGCACATGAGGGGTACCCATAAGGAACAGATTGGAAAATATTGTAAAATCCTTAAAAATTGAGCTACATTGGAACCACAATCCACAGGAAGTTAGTAGGAACTTAAAATCTGATCCCAACTGGGTCATTTGGTTGCTAACAGAAAAATGACAAAGTTATTTTGTGTAGGAAGATCCAGGAAAATCTCAACTCACTTGGGAAAAGCCAATGTTAAAATACCTGTGCTGACATACCAAGGAAAGACTTGATAGCAGCCATTACAAACATAGTCCAATATGTAAGAGCAAACACTCCTGAAACAAAGGGAAAGCCACAAGGTCTCAGCCAAGAAACAGAAGACATCAAGATATTGAGATATTTAGAAGTGAAAAATATGCCAACTAAAATTTAAAAAATCACTGGATAAGCTCAATGGAAGATGTATATGGGCTGGATGTCTAGACTAGCAGAGAGAGCTTGCCTAGCATGCACAATGTCCCAGGTTCAATCCCCAGCATTACAGCCCCCCCCCACCAAAAAAAAATGTGTGCCACAATGCCCAGCAAAATGTTTATATAAACATTTTGCTGGGCATTGTGGCACACGCCTGTAATTCCAGCAGCTTGGGAAGCTGAAGCAGGAAGATCGCAAGTTCTAAGCCAGCCTCAGTGATTTAGCGAGGCCTTAAGAAACTTATTAAGACCCTGTCTCAAAATAAAATATAAAAAAGGGCTGGAGATGTGGCTCCATGATTAAGCATCCCTATGTTTAATCCCTGGTGGTGGTGGTGGTGGTGGTGGTAGTAGTAGTAGTAGTAGAAATAGAAAGAAAAAAGAAAAATCCATGACAGAGGAAATGATCAGTAAGCCAACAGAAGTCATCTAATCCAAATAACACAGAGAAAAGAGACTGGGAAAAATGTAAACAGAGTCTCAGGGGCCTGCTGTACAGTTGCAAAGATCTAATATTCCTGTCATTGGAGTCTTGAAAGGAGAAGAAAAAGAATGGGGTCTGGAAAAAATATTTGAAGAAATAATGTAGAAATTTTCCAAATTTGGAAAAACACACACACACACCTACAGATTTAGGAAACTCAGTGAATCCTCAACAGGACAAAGACAAAGAAATCCATACCCAGGTGTGTCATAATCAAAATTCTGAAACCTGAAGACAAAATAAAAATCTTGAAAGAAACCAGAGTAAAATGACACATTTCCCACAACGATTCCTCATTAGAAACCATGGAGGCCAGAGGAATATAATCATATTCTTACAGCACCAAAAGAAAAGAACTGTCAAGTCAGAACTCTTAGGAGGGACTGTAATGAAGGTCAAGTGAAGGCATTCTCCAGTGAAGGGCGGCCAGGAATATCTGTTGCCAGGAGACCTACACTGGAAGATTGCTCCAAGAAATTCTTTAAGTAGAAAGAATCAGAGAAGGAAATTAAAACATCAGGAATAAATGAAGAGCAACAGAAATGGCAAATATTTACATAAATATAAGGGACTATTTTTCTCCTGTTAAGCCCATTGTATGTCTGATGATTGAGAGGATATGATATTGTCTTACAGAGGTTTCAATGGATGTAGATTTATACAGAAGACAAATGTAACCTTAAAGGGAGAGCACAAAGAAAACTATATAGGGGTAAGTTTTCTACATTTCATATAAAATGGTCAAATGTGAACTTTAAGTAGACTGGGAAATACTAGGTATGCATTTTGTAATTCCTAGAGCAATCAGTAAAAAATTTATTCAGAGATGTTGTAAAATATCAAAACAGATAAATCAAAATATATTCCTAGTTAAGACTTACACCTTATTCCTTATGTAAAAATAAACTGTAAATAGATATAGATTTTTAAAAAAATTGGAAGCACCCAGGAGAAAATCTGTGTGACAAGAGAGTAGGCAAAGAGCTCTTAGGGGCTGGGACTGTGGCTCAGTGGTAGAGCGCTTGCCTAGGCACTGGGTTCAATCCTCAGCCTCGCATATAAATAAGTAAAATAAAAGTAGAGGTATTAGCCCCGTGCAGTGTCATACACCTGTAATATCAGCATCTCAACAGCGAGATGCTATGCAACTCGGCAAGACCTGTCTTTAAATAAAATACAAAAAAGGGCTTGGGGATGTGGTTCAGTGGTTGAGTGCCCCTGACTTCAGTCCCTAGTACCTCTCCCCGCCCCAATAGAGGTATTATGTCCATCTACAACTAAACGTTTTTAAAATATACTGCTTTATATCTTTATTTTATTTATTCATTTTTCTGTGGTGCTAAGGATCAAACTCAGTGCCCCACACATGCTAGGCAGGTGCTCAACCACTGAGCCCCAGCCCCAGCTCCTACAACTAAATGTTTTTTTTCCAAAAAAAAAAAAAAAAAAAGGTTTTTAGGCATGACATTAAAAGCATAATCTATAAAAGGTTAAATTGGACTTTGAAAATATCTGAAAACTACATATCCAGCAAAAGATTTGTATCTGGAGTTTATAAAGAACCCTCAAAACTCAGCAGGAAGAAAACAAAGAACCCATTTCAAAACTGGACAAAAGATTTGGAACAGACACTTGGCCAACAAGGGTTTGTTAGTTAGTCAGCCCTTCAAATTTCTGGGATAAACACCCGAGAAAAATGACTCAGAGGAGGAAAAACCTATTTTGGCTCAAAGTTTCAGAGGTTTCAGTGCAGGGTCTGCGGCTCCAAGTCCATGGGCTTGGGGAGAGGGCGTGATGGAGCAGACATGCTCACCTCATGGTGCCAGGAGGTGAGATGGAAGAAGGATCCAGGGTCAAGACAATCTCTAAGGGTACGCTCCGAAGATCCACTCCCTCCAACTGGGTTCCACCTACAGTTTCCATAACCTCCTGACTGTCCATTCAGATGATGAATTCATCAGTGGACCAAGGCACTGATGAGGTTAGCACTCTTGTGATCCAATCACTTCCCCAAAGCCCCACCTCTGAACTTCACTGCACTGGGGACTCTGTCTTTTGGGGGTGGATATTTCACATCTAAATCATAACAGAGGCTTTAGGATGGCCAGTAAGCATGTGAAAAGATGTTGAACATTAAAAGCCATTAAGATGGTAAAGTCATACTTCACATCTATCAGAATGGATAAAATGAAAAATATAGACAGTACCAAGTGCTGGCAAAGACACAGAGCAACTGGATGCTCACATGTTGCCAGTGGGAATTCCAAATGGCACAACCCTTCTGGAAAACAGTTTGTCACTTTCTTACAAAGTTAAACATGTCATTAACCTTATGACCCAGCAAACTTGTTTCTGGAGAAATGAAAACTTAGGTGTTTGTGCAAACTGACACACAAACGTTCACAGAAGCAATTGCCAACAACTAGAACATTGCAAATGTCCTTCCAAGATTGAGTGGAGCCTGGTGCGGTGGTACAGGCCTGTAATCCCAGTAGCTCAGGAAGCTGAGGCTGGAGGATAGAGAGTTCCAAGCCAGAAACAATGATAAGGTGCTAAGCAACTCAGTGAGACTCTGTCTCTAAATAAAACAAAAATAGGGCTAGGGATGTGGTTCAGTGGTCGAGTGCCCCTGAGTTCAATATCTGGTACCCACCTGCCCGCCCCCCGCCCCGAAAAAAAAAAAGAAAAGAAAAGTAATAGAGATAGAAAATAGGTCAGTGGTTTCAGGGGTGTGAGAAGATAATTAGGGAAGAGAACATGGGAGTTTTGGGGGGCTGCTCTGAGTCTGATTATAATGGTTACATAAATCATCAAGTGTGTGAAAATCCATAGCCCACATGCTTGCACACAAAGGTACAACTTACTCTGTTTGTTAAATAAAGGAAAGGGAAATTCTGGGAGGGGGAAAGAAGTGACCGAGGACTCGGGCGGGGTCTCCAGGAAGCCGTGACTCTGCAAAGCTCAATCAGGTCAAATTTACGTTTCTGGGGGTCTTATCAACAAAGCCAGTGACAACAGGACTGTCCAGGGAGGGAAGGAGAGCAGCTTTCACCTCTGGCCACCTTCTCAGAGAGCCTTCCCTGACCTTCTGTTGGTAAAGTGACCCCCTGGGGAACTCTGACACAAACTGAGGTGTTGACACAACACCCACTTATCCTCCGGCACTTCTGGACATCGGGAGCCCAAACTGGGTCTTGCGGGGCTTCAGTCAAAGTGTTGGCAGGGACACTCTAGCAGAATCTGTCCCTTTGCCTTTTCTGGCATCTCCAGGCCACCCTTATCCTTCCGACCTTATGTATCTTCTGCAATGTTGGGCTGAGTCCCATCAAGTCATTCATGATAACTTCCCCCAACTCAAGGCTGGAGTGGCCCAGAGTCAGGGTGGACTTCGCAGGTTAGGGGCATGGCCCTCCACAAGATTGTCCTCTCCCCAGATACCAGTCACATGTTCAGGGGTCTCGATGTCACCCTCACTTCTGACCAGCTGGCTACAAATTCATTCCAGTTTCTATAATTTATTAGTTTGAGATGGAATTCAGGAATGTGCTGGATTTACAAATGAGAAAGGATACAGAGCAGAACCAGCCAGAGGGAGCGACAAGGCGAGGTCCGGGAGGGTCCCTGGATGGAGTTCCATTGCCCTCTCTGTTGCAAGCCTGTGATGCCCCCCGGGCATGTCGGTGTGTGCCGGTGAAGGACTGCCCCCCACTCCCAACGCTCGCTGGAGCTTTGTGCTCAGAGTTCTTATTGGGTCAGGGAGTTCTGGTGGATCGATGTGAGTGTGGCGGGTCCAGCCCTCTGCGGACCCTCATGACAAGAAACCCTCAGGTGTGGCCTGGTAAATCCACCCTAGATGACAAAGATGCTCCTATTACTGGGAAATTCTAAGGGTTTCCAGAGATGACCTGCCAGGAGCCGGCACAAAGGCCAAGTTCTTCATTCTAGGCACCCCAATTCCACCTGCAGCCCTTCTTTCCTGTGTAGCTGGGGTATCTGAGGGTTTGCCTGGTGGGACGTGGCTCCCCTGGGAGGGGCGTGGCTCCCCTGGGAGGGGCGTGGCTCCTCTGGGAGGGGCGTGGCTCCTCTGGGAGGGGCGTGGCTCCTCTGGGAGGGGCGTGGCTCTGTCTTTCAACCTCCCAGCGGGTCTCTGAGACACGGCTCTGTTGCTTTCCTGCGGCCCTGAGCCCTCTCAGTGGCCTCATTCCTCGTGTTGTTGCTCTCTGGCTGTCTCTCTTCCCCTCTGGAACCCCAGCTCCTGCACCTTGAGCTGCCCAGACACCCTGTGGGTGCGAAGTGCCTGGGTGAGAAGGGAAAGAGATACAGGAGCTGGACTCCAGGGTTGAGCAGAGTGGGGCAGGGGCAGCAGGGGCTCCGGGCCAAGAAGTAGGAGCGCAAATGGAGAGAGAAGGACGGATGGACGGATCCGGTGGGTGTGGGGGTCCTCCGTGGCCTGCTGTGCCCAGCGCCCCAGGGTGCTGTGGGAGGAAGGGGCCGGGTGAGAGGTAAGCAGGAAAGGCCACCTCACACCCAGCTGCACACGGTGAGGCTAAAGACCTCCAGGCACTCCTGCTGCCCACCACAGTGCCTCCTTTCCCTGACCCAGGTGCCAGGAGGAAAGCACCAGGGGTGACAAATAGGGCACGGACCGGGAGTTATGCAGACCTGGGCTCCCACCCCAGTTCTGCTGTTCAGACTGGTCATGATCAATACACTCACCTCTCTATGGCTGTCGCTGAGTGAGGTTGGCTAACCTGCCAATCTTGTCCAACTAACCGCTCTTCTGCTTTTTTTCTACCGTGGAACCTGGAGAGCTCCGTTTGCCAATCTCCCTTGCAGCAAGGAAAAAAGATCTGGCTATTCAAGTGGAATAGGAATCTTGGAGAAGAGTTTTCTGGAAATAGAAAAGCCTGGTAAAAGGGGGACAGACTTGGATAGATCAGAATTTGGCTCTGTCTCCTCTTGTTGCTTTGAATACTGTATGATGCTTGGAGCAGCAGCAGCCACCTTATGATCATGAGGGGCAAGCCAAGAATAATGTTCTGAGAAAAGCTGGGCAGAAAATAGAAAGTTCCTTTTAGTCTATGAAGGCAGTCCTGGGCAATTGTCACCAACCCACCACCCTTGGAATATTAGTCGGGTAGTCAGTTAATTATAGTTAAATACAGTTCTTCTTAATATGTTTTCTAAGCCTTAGTTTCCTCTGTTAACTGGAGCTCATAATTTTTATAAATACTCATTCTACTCCTGATGTGGGTCAAGAACTTCTTTAGGTGAAAGCAAAACTGTAAAACAAGGAATAGGTCTCTGTTCTTTCTGCATTTACATTTCAAGGAGAGAGACAATGAACCCCTAGATAGACAATAATGTTTCTAAGAGTAAACGGCGCTATAAAGAAAAGAAAAGAAGGTGATGTGATGGAGAGAGATGGGTGGCCATGACACCTTTGGGGTAGGTCTCTGCTGAGGTGACACTAGAACTGAGATCTGAATGTGAAGATGAACACCGGGGTGGAGTGTGGGGGACAGCATTTAGGCAGAGGGAATAGCCAGAGCAAAGGTTTTGAGATCCAGAGCCAAACATGGTAATGGGCCAGAAGTCGGTGAGTGAAGAGGGATGAGGACGGAGGTGAGACCAGATGACATGTGTCTTGGTAAGCCGAGGTGATTTGTTGTTCTAATACAAAAGGAAGTCACTGGAGAGCCTTCAGAGGAGTATGGGACAGCATCCCAGTGCCTGGCACCTAATAAATGCCTCTAACCTAGGGCACAGGGACAGCCGTCCTTCCCCCACCCTCTCCAGGCTCCTCTGGAACAGGGGGGCTCCTGGGGCTGCCTTTTCAGTCTTCCTGGCCCCCTCACGTCTTCCCCCCGGGGCCGTTTTGCTCCCTCCAGAGCAGGCAAGCATAATTGCTGCTTTTCACAATGACATAAAATCTAAGAGGCACAATCAATACAGCGCACACACATCATCGTCTTTCATTGCAAACGATCAAGGCGTAAACAGCAGGGGAGGCAGCAGCTGGGAGGCTGGGGGAGGGCGGCTGCCCGGGTCTCTCTGCCCACCCTTCTCTCAGGGCCGAGGTCCCTCCAGGAGGGAAAAGGCATGTCCTCCTCACTCTGGGGAGTGGGACCTGGGGTTCAAGTCCTCTTGGGGAAATGGATTTTTCTCCTTTTCCTGCCACATCCAGCAACCTCAGTTTCTTTAACCAGAATCCCAGTTTATCCTCCCTTTGCTATTTTGCCAGCATCTGGTTTGTCTGTCTGTCTGTCCTGCTGCCCTTCATCTTCTCATGGAGCCCTGAGTGGCTTCCTGGAGGCAGGACTTGCCCACGTCTTGCTCTCGACCTTGACCCTGTGTTAAGCCCAGCCCTCGGCAGCCAACTTCTCTCCCTCCACGTCCAGCCTGCCACCCACAGCTTGTCTTGCAATATGCACAGAAACCATTACGTCCCCAGCTCTCGCATCCTCCCGGGGACGACTTCCTCAAACTAGTTACTTAATGAACGTCATCCAATTCCGATTCTGTCTTGCCGTAGTCTCATTTGCGAAAGCCAATCTGCTTTACGATTTTAACCTCTGGCTAGAAACTGCACCCAATTTCATGTCATCCATAAACTTGATGGATGATCAGCTTGCTTCTCCGCAGTCATTCATTTATTTATTTCACCAGCATTTAGTGAGCGCCTACTGGATGCTGAACGCCGGAAACAGGCTTAAAGGAGAAGCTGGCCCTGTGCCGAGGGACGCCCACGCTGGTGCTGTACCAGCTTGCAGATGCTCTTTGCTCACCTGGGGCAGTGGGGACGGGAGGTGGCTTAAATCTGCTTGGAGGTGCTGCAGGCCCATTTTGCACTGGAGAAGAAATGCCATCCCAGTTACAGACTAGACTGTGTGTAGGTAAGCGGTTCTGAGTGGCGACAGGGGAAGAAGTTTATTGATATGTACGCGTCCAGGGCTGACAGGCTCCAGGCTTGGAGCCACCTAGAACTAGGATGCCTCTGTCTCTGGGCTCTGCTCATTGCCACATTAGCTTCATCCTGAGGCTCCATGTGGTAGCAAAGGGTTATATCCTCCCAGGTTCAAATCCAAGGGCGAGGGAGTCCATTCTTCTCGCAACAAAATCAGCCAAAGCCTTCGGGTGTCTCCCTGATGCTTGCTGGGTCACACGTTCCACCTGATCCATCAAGGTGTCTGGGAGGAATAGGAATCCTCTGATTGGCCAGGCTGAGTCACATGGTAGGCGGCTGGAGTCATCTCCATTTAAATAAAGTGGGTGGATTGAAAGTGGGTGGGTGGATGCCAAGCTGCAGAAGCAGAGGTCCACTGTGTGGTCCCCCAAGAGGTCTGTTCTTTGAAGGTGGCAGAGGGGACACCACTTGGTTCCTCTCTGCATGGTGGGCCTGAGGAAGCCGCCCCCAGATGTCCTGAAGATGAGGGTGGAACATCCAGCCCCCTCCTAACCACGTTCTAGCTGTGGCCTGGGGGGTGGTTAACTCCCTACTTCCCCACCCCCAGCCAGCAATTTCCAGTCCGTGCCCCTGCCCTCAGCCTTCCTCTTCTCCAGCCTCTTTTCCTGTCCTGAAAAAACCAGACCTCCAGCTCATCCCAGAACCCTCGCAGGGGGCCACCACCGGCACCTTGTTTGGTACCAGGGATTGGACCCAGGGGAGCTTCACCACTGAACCACATCCCCAGCCCCTTTTCAAATTTATTATTATTATTATTATTGTTTTGAGGCAGGGTCTCACTAAGTTGCTGAGGGCCTTGTTAAGTTGACGAGGCTGGCCTCGAACTTGTGGTCCTGCGGCCTCAGCCTCCGGGGTCACTGAGCTGACAGGCGTGCCCACTGTGCCTGGCACAACCAGCACCTCTGAGTGGAACTCAGCGTTGGAGAATCAGCCTGAGCAGATCCATCTGCATCGTGGGGCTCCTCCTTCGCCCATCTGGGGGGATTCCCACTCCTCCACCACACGGCCACTCTCTGGGACTTAGGGAGATGTGGCCTGCAGGGATGGGCCTGGGCTTTGGGGACAGATAGATCTAGGTCCTTTCCTTTTCCTTCTATTCTTTTTTTTTTTTTTTCCTGCCGCTGGAGCCCAGGGCCTCACTCTGGGCGACACTCTACCCCCCAGCCCACTCACTCCGGGACCTAGATCTAGGTTCCATTGTGTAGCCAACAGGATTCGGTTTGGCTGTGGGGGATGGAAACCATCCAAAAGAGGGAACACAGGCTGTCAACAAGAATCGTTTATTTCCCAAATACTCACGAGCCCAGAGGTGGGAGCCTGGGACTGCAATGAAGGTTTCTCAAAATTAGCAACGACCCCACGTCCTGCCACCCCGGTGTCTTCTTCCAGCAGCTCCACTTCAAGGGCCGCGATGGCTGTGTCGCTAGTTCCAGCTGCTGGAAGAAGAAAGAGACAGAGAAGTACACGTACTCCCCCCTGGACCACCCCTCTAGCAGCCGCGAGAGTTGAGTCTTGTGACCAAAAGGGGCGACAAGAGACCAGAAAGAGCAGGGAGGCTGGATTCCGAGCCACCTGTGGGCCCAGCTAAAGACCCGGAGAAGGTGACATAGACACCCTGGGTGGGCTGACTGCCCCGTCCTACCTGCAGCATGGGGACAGTGGAGTGAGAATCCCCGTATGCAGGCTGAGTCGGAGGGAGGTGGAAAGATTAGCTCAGCACACCCTGTTCCCTTGTCCTTTGTCACCCTGATCCTTGGTCCTGCCCTGGCCCAGGACAGAGGTGCCCTTGAGGAATTCGTAAGGAAGGGGGTCTCTTTTCTCTGTCTGTGGGTTCAGCTCACTGACAACAGGGCCACCCTGAGAGACCCAGAGGATTCTGTCCCCTTGCCCCACCCCCCCAGACGTCCCTGTGACTCTGGGGCGCCTGATCCCAGTGCACACAGGCTGCAGGCCCCGGAGCCTGGTTTCCACGGAAGACCTAGGAGTCCTCCCTGAGCGGCGCCCATTTGTTATTGATGCTGGTTTAAGATCCAGCAAACGCGGGCTCCGTGACTCCTGAAAAATGTGCAAACCCTTCTGTTTGCACAGCCCATCTGTAAACCCGGGCTGCGCCACGTCCTTCAGCTCTCTCAAGGGCTTCTTGATGGATAGCGAGAGAAAAGAACGTGGGAATGCGTTCTGAGGGAGTCGGGGACAGCCGCTGGCACACCCCGGGGGGCCACTGTGGGTAACTGCCCCGGCCCTGGAAGGGGCCTTTCTGGGGCTGGATTAGGGGACACCGGTGGGAGTGGTCTGTGCCTGGGTCTGGAGTGACACCTGTTCATTAGTGAGGCCTACGGGAACGGGGGGCCACCGGGGGTGCCCAGCCGTGCAGGCGGGTGGGCAAGGAGAGGTGGCATCGTGACTGTCCAGAGGCAGTGAGGAGCCAGACACTGGCCTTAGGTTCATTTTTACTATTTTGAGATAGCCTCTCCATGTTGCCAAGGCTGACCTTCAACTCCTGGGCGTGGGGAGTCTTCCTGCCTCAGCCTGTTGAGTAGCTGGACTACAGGTGCCCACCGTGGTGAGGTCACTAGGCCAGGGCCTAGTCCTATGTAGAGAGGGAGGAAGTGGGTTTCCAAAAGGAAGGTTCTCCCACAGAAAACACAGAGGTGCTCCAGGGACCAGCACCTGCCATTGGGATGACCGAGATGGCCCCAGCAGGTCACTGACCTCAGCCCCCCTATATTTCTACACTGTAGGTGACACACTGCCAGTCTCCTCCCTCCCCACTGCAACCCTGCATTGCCCTTGAGCCATGAGCTCTTGTCTTCCCTGCAGAAGCCCCTGCCTTGGCCATGGAGGAAGGCCTCAGCTGAGAAGCTGGAGCTGGCTGCTGGGAGGGGGCTGGAGCACACTGCGGTGGGGCGCCTGCATTCCCTGCTGTGGAGGAAACACCAATGTGAACAGGGACAGGCCTGAGCCTCAGGCACAACCCAAACCCACTCACCCACATGGGGGCCCAAGATCAGGCCTGACTCCACTGATCAGCCTCTGCTTTGGATGCCTCTGACCATGGGTAACCAATCCCACTCCAATCCAGCTCAAAGTGGATAAGGACCTGCACTACCTCACACTGCAGAGTCTAGAGGAGAAGCATCTGCAGGTGTGGGCAATCACAGATCCAGGGACTCGAGCTCTTTCCCTGCCTTTTCTATGTCCTTATTGGTATGACAGCACAACTCCCCACCCCTCCACCTGGTATCCCTCATGGTCACAATATGGCTGCTGCAGTTCCAGAAATCCTATCCAGATGCCATAGTACCCAGAGATAGAAGCATCTCTCCCTGTGATTTCTTTCATAGGAGCAAAGAAACCTCTGACTTCCTTTCATGTGTTATTGTCTGTGATGCGTCTGCACTCCCACTACCGCTAAATAAACAGCAGACCCCCAGAGTCAATCTGACAATATTAGGTAAGAAGAAAAAGGACACGGTGCAGGTGCCAATGGTGTCTTCCAGATGTACGTTCCACCCTCTGCCAGGGAGGAGAGAGTTGAGAGGGCTGCAGCAGCAGCCTTGGGAGAGACTGCCCTGGGCACAGCAGGGCCTGACAGCGTCAGTCTTGAAAGGACTGTCTTAGCTTTTTGATTGGCAAAGAGACCCGAGTCCTGGCAGATGGCTTCCTGGACTCCTCGGGTTTCCAGCTCTCCGGCAGCCTCAGGAGGCAAGCCCAGGGCAGGAGAGTTGGAGAAGCTGTGGGGGTGGGGGCTCTGTCCCCCTCTGGCAGGTGTGCGTTTTCTTTGGCAGCTAATTACTTAGGATGAATGATTCCGACTGAGACGGAAGCCCCTCCTCCTGCTCCTGTCCCTCCAGCTGGGACAGAACAGGTGGCGGAGAGAGCAGAGGGCAGGAACGTTTATCACCAGGGGTGTTTATACCCCACCTGGGGCCAGAACCCAAGCAGAACAGGTGGTACACTGAGAGTAAGGGACGGGAGATGACAGGGAGAGTGAACTCTTCTAGCATGGTCCCCCCCAAATGGGGCCTAGCCTTTTGACATAGAGGAGAGGTACTGGCATCGGCCAGCAGGTGGCTACGAATATAGGTGACTTGTGCAGCCGAGGGGAGAAGGGTTAAACCAGAAGCATGTCAGCTTCTCTTGATTTTGAACAATTTGGAGAATAAAAAACATTAACAGACGGAGAAGGCTGACCGCGGGGCTCTGCTGGGGGTGGGGGTGGGGCGAGTCCGCGCAGCCTTGGCTGCTGACTGTGGTGTAAACACTCCGGCCCTGATTTCAGGACACCCATTGGTTAGCAACCAGGTTCACAAACCTTGAGTATTTAACACCTGATTCCTAGGAGCTGACAAGAACCGCCCCAGGATCCCCTAGTCATGTTGCATTTCATGTACCGCATCAAATTTATTTATCCATGGCTCTGAAAAAAAACACAGGGCATCCTCCATGTCTGGAACCATATCCCAGGGACACCAGGCAGGCCCCTGAGCACACAGAGATGGGAGAAGGTAATCTCAGGACGATGGCATTACTGTGGCATCCGTTGCCAAGGTGAAGTCAGAGGCAATCTGACCTTGAGACCTCTGTCTTCCCTCTGGTGTCTACACTGTGGATCTAGAAAGGAGTTTTGAGCCTTCATCCTTACTGAGCATTTCCCCATGACCCTGGGCAGTTCAGCTGCCCTGTCCACTGGCAGTGGACAGAGAAGGGTAAGGGGCTTTTCTGGGGCTTGGGGCTTTGCTGAGTGTCCTGTAATTCTCCTCTACTCTGTGCCACATGCTTCTCTTTGATTCCTTTCCTCCTGTCTCCTGGCCTCCATCTGGGCAAGTCCTCTGGGCATGGCAAGGCCCCAAGACATCCCTTGAGACCAGATCTGTCTTATTTCCCACTGTGATAGGAGAGCCACGGGGTCCAGGCCTGGGTGGGCACCATGGTTCACCCAGGAGTGGGCAACTCCCAGGGGTCTTCGCCAGAGCCACAAACCTTCCCATCCCTCAAATCTAGATCCCCAAATCCTAGATTCTGGAGCGGTCAGTGGGGGCGGGGAGGCTCACACGGGGTGGACTCTGACCTGGGCCTCTTTCTCCATGGGAATGGCCGCTCCAATGCCTGTCCTCTTTGAACCCTGATATTTAATTAAGAGATGATGGTTATCTCAGTTGGGTGGGTCCCCAGCACCAGGGAAGAAAGGAAGGAAGGAGAGAGAGAGAAGGAGGTGAGGGAAAGAGAGAGAGGGAGAGGGGAGAGGAGGGGAGGGGAGGAAAGAAAAGGAAAAAAACTGGAGGCCGCTGTGAGCCATGGAGGGCTCTGCAGATGTTTCTAAACACCTGGGTTGACATTTTCTTCTTGATCTGCACCTGGGGACACCCTGGTGGGGCCTCCTGGGGGCTCCCCAACCCACTGCCCTGGTCTCCCCAGCCCACTGCCCGGCGCTGGCTGCTCACCCCCGGAACCCGGCTGCGTGTTATTCGCTGTTGCACCTGAACCTTTAAATCACCGCGTCCCTGGGCGAGCGGCTGTGGCGGGAGGCTGTTAATAATAGACACCAGCCCCGTCGGCTGAGGAATTGCTGGAGACGGTAATTAGCATTTTAATTTAGCCATTTTCTTCCCTCTCACCTCTGGAGACCTGGGTTCGAATCTGGAATTGGGGTCACCAGTGGAGATTTGCCTGTGTCCTCCTAATCTCCCCCACGGGTGTTTGTCTTTGTCACATGCGTCGCCACAGCCCAGGGCCGAGTGTGGCCTGAGGGGGGCACTGTGTGTCCAGACTGCGGAGCGGCGGCGCCAGGACCTGCAGCGGGGAGCGGGACAGACCACCGGGCGGAGGGGCTCGGAGCGGAGGGGGACTGGGCAGGGCCGAGGTCTAGGACAGGAAAGGACAGGGCGTCTGGGGTGAGCAGAAAGGGATGCAGGGGGAAGGAGGAGGGGCAAGCTGAGGTCCTTTCCCCACCCAAGTCCCCACCGAGCGCACCGACTGGCCGCCTTTCTCCCTCTCACAAAATAAAATTTAAAAACAATGGCAACCACGGGATTTGTGTTATCTCGGTTGGCTGAAGGAGGGGACACTACTGGGGATCTGAGGAGACAGAAGTCCACCCCTGCTTGTGCACGTGGCCGGGGTGAGCGCACTTGCCAAGGACCCAGATGCCCCATCTTGACCCCTCCTTCCGCGGGCTGAGTAGGCACAGAAGCACCTCCTCCTGAGACAGACCCAGTCTATCACGGCCTGTCACCCCAGCCCCATTTGTAGCACTCAGGGTGGCTTGAAGATAGCCGCTCACACTGAAAAATGACTTATTTTTTTTCCATCCATGGAAAACGAGACTGGGTGTATAAGGCAGCAACTGCAGACGCCTGGGGCTTTGGAGGGACTTGAGGTGAACTGTGTCCGTGAGAAAGGTGGCCGGGCTCTGAAGGTCCATGGTAGGTGCAGAGGGTGCCAGGGGGACTGGCGGGCTCTGAATGCTCAAAGCTGAGCTACCAGATCCCGGTGATGCTCTTAGGCCCAGTGTTTGGGGCTCGCACAGTGATGTGTCTGGAGTTGGCAAAAGCTGGGGGAGAGACTGCTCTCTTTTTTTAAAAAATTGCTTCTCTGATATCAACTCTGATATCACTGGGGAATCTTTGGGCTGAAAATGATGGATAGGGGGAAAAAATTCAAACTAGTCCTAACAAAAAGGGGAAGGTTTTTGTTCCTGTAAACATAAAGACAAATGGTATATTGGGTTTTAGGTAAAGCTTGATCCAGCTACACTACATCACTCAAGGATCTGATTTCTTTTTGACCCTCTGTACTGTTTTCTACAACTCTATCCTAAGGCTAGTTCTACTCAGAGTCAGTTTGGTTGCAAAAAGCTCCTTAGACATCATGTTTCTTTATTCTTACCAGTGAAAAAGGTATATTTCTGGATTCATCTCTGGGGTAATTGACTTGAATGAGGCCACATGATTCTCCTGGAATCAGTGACTGGGGTCATGGGAAGGGGTGTCAGATGGTCTAGAGCCAGCCTGTGCCCACCTCAGAGCTGGGACTGGGATCAACTGTGGCTGCTGGTGTTAGTCAGCTTTTTGTTGCTGTGACCAAAATAGCTGACCAGAGCCACTTAGGGGAGGAAAAGCTTATTTTTGAACTCATGATTTCAGAGGTTTAGTCTATGGTCGGCCAACTGCCTTGCTCTGGGCCCAAGGTGAGGCAGGACATCACGGTGGGAAGGAAAGCTACTCAGTTCAGGTGGCCAGGTAGCAGAGACAGGGAGAAGGCAGAGCCAGGGGGACGAGCCGTCATCCCCAAGGGCAGCACCCCGTGAGCCACCCGCTCTGGCCATGCCCCAAATGCCAGCAGATACACCCAGCACAGTGGAGTGGTCCTTTTGAATTATTAACCCACTAAGTGGATCAATCCACTAATTAGGATTATCATCCACTCATTTCACCTCCTGCATTAATACAGGAGCCTTTGGGAGATTCCTCATATCCAGACCCTAACTGCTCCAAACGCTCTAAGTAACCTCTAGAGTTTCCAAAATGGCCTTATGTTACTCCCTGTTTAACCACTCCCTCCCTATAGTGGAGCCTTAGCCACACCCCCTGCCTCGGGACTGCTTGTTATTGTTCTTTTGCTGTCTATTTAATGCAGAGGATTAGACGTGGGGGTGCCACACGACTATGCAGTGGTTCCCATTCAGTGAGTCGGCCACATCTGCTAACCTTCCATTGGCCACAGCTCCTGACGTGGGAAGCCCCGTGGGGTGGAGCTTAGCCACAGAACTAGCTTTGGCCAATGGAAGGCAAGCAGGTGTGGCAGGCCCTCCCTCTGTGTGGCTTGGACTGGCCTCTTGCATTCTTCCAGCCACTAGGTGAGAAGCATGCTCTCAGTAGCCACTGGTGGCTGGGTGTGAGACACATGGAATAGAGCTGAAGCCAAACTGTGGCCTCAAACAGAGACACCTCAGCTGACCCTCAGCTTATGGAGAAGGAAAAAAAAAAAGTGATGTGGTTTTTGAGTCTCTCAGATTTTAGGGATGTTTGTTACATAGCATCATTGCAACAATTGCTGATGAATGCAGACACAGAGAGGTTGCCAGATTATTTAGAGTTTTGATATTCTGGATGTTGGGAAGGGGATGGTGTCAGAGAGGAAATTGGAGGGTTTCCCTGAAAAGCCCCCCTTGCTCTTTGAAGTGAATAGAGGTACCTGGCCTTCTGCTTTGATTTGGATATAGTTTCATTGTGTCCCCTCAGTTTCTCATGTGCTGGAAGCTTGGTTTCCAGTGTGGTGGCCTCGAGGTGGTGAAATTTTTAATAAGTGGGGCCTAGTGGAAGATGGTCAGGTCATTGTGGGTATAGCCCTTGGAAGGGATTAATGGAGTTCTCTTGGGACGCAAGTTAGTTCCTACAAGAGTGAGTTATTCTAAAAAGGGAAGCCTGGCCTCTGAACCTCTCTGGCTTCAGGTCTCACCATGTCATCTCTTTTGCACGTCCTCCCACCACTGTGGTACCATTCACTGTGAGGTCCTCCATAGAGCTAAGTAAATGTTAGCAAATGTTCTCTGACCATGAGCTAAATAAATCTCTTTTCTTAATAAAGTAGTTAACCTTAGGTATTTTGTTATAGCAATGGAAAATGGATGAATACACCTTCTCTCCATGAGGATGTCTCATGCCTTTTCCTGCCAAGGTGTCTTGGAGATACATGCTTTTGGGGGGAAGATGCCAGAATAAGAGTATAATGAGATGCTCTCTCTCTTCCAGCCCCTGGCATCCCACCCCCAAGCTCTGCTTCCAGTTCCCTGGGAATGGCTAAAGGCAGAGCTATGAGTCAGAGAAAGAGCCAAGAGGAGGCCCTGGGGAGCATCCTCATAGCAAGCAACCAGTGGTTTGGGGCTATTTTGGGCCCTGGCATGGTTGCGTGGGCTCTAGGCAACCCTGCGTGCAGTTGGCATATCCTAAAAAATTGCATTTAAGTTAAAGTTCTATAATTTGAAATTCCTCTAAGAGAATCCAGTTGGGGGTGAAGAGAGAGTTTACAGCAGTGAGTATCCGCTGTGATGTGTCAATTCTGTTGTATCCCTGGACCTGGGAGTGGATGCACCCCTCCTTCAACCCTGAGATTGACCAGGGTAGCAGGCTGCGGGGTCTGCTGGGGGCTCTGTATCTGAGGCTCTGTTGATATTAGGAATGAGCGTGGATTCTGGGAAGATTCAAGCTCTCCACGAGGGTGAATGGTTTTGCCCCTAAAATCCCTCATCTCCTGGTGTCAAAGGCACAGCTTGGCCACAGCAACCGTCCAATAGACAGGCGCTGTCGTGCTGAGGACGGCTGAGCGGGGGCAAAGATGAGAGCTGAATCCTGGATTTGGACTTCTTGGTCGGCGCCACCTCTCTGAGTCTTATTTTCTTATCTGTAAAATGGGGGCAATGCTCTCACCTCCCCCACCCCCGCCGGGCTTGCATGAGGGTCGAGAAGCACCAGGTCTGATGTACGTGCATCCAGGGCTCGATACCATGACCATTGTCCCATCTGCCATCACTGGGTCCACATGCTGGGGAGGACATCAGCGTGACCCTTGGCCTCTCTGTCTCCTGTCCCCTGGCTGAGTGCTCCTGGCCACTTCTGTGGGAGCAGGCTGGGGACAAGTGAAGCCATAAGTGAAAGGACAGAGAAGAATTGCAAGATACAGCTGAGGACAGGTGGGGGTGACTCCAAAGTCCTTCCCTGCCCACAGCCCAGGGCCCCACAGCTGTTGGTCAATACTTGATCGACTTGGCCATCTCTTCATATCTCCACATCTCTAACTTTAAGGGGGGTCTTTGTTGAACAAAGAGGCGTTACCATAGCAACCTCCTGGTGACACAAAACAGCCTTTCCTCCCAGAACCAACAGCCTCCTCACTTGGTCTCCTGCCCCAGTGGGACACGGGGCCTCCTCTGCCCTCAGTACCCTGGACAAAAGCCCAGGATCAGGACAGTCCCCTTTTTTCTAACTCCCCTAGTCCCGGAGCCTGGCTCTGGAGAAGGTAGTTCATGCATTAACACGTATGTGCCGTGTCTGTGACATCCAGCAGTATACCAGGTGCTGGCGGGGCCCCAGCAAGGACAGACAGAGCCGGGCTCTCAGGGACTAGAACTCCCATGAGCTTCTCTTCAATTAAAGAGAAAACAAGACAATTTTGGTCAGGGCTAGGGGCGATGGAGGAGATGAAACAGTAGCATGGCACAGAGGCTCTGAGAGCCAAGCCTAGAATGTGGAGAGGAACCCGGCCATGCAAAAGCCTAGGGCATGTGTGTGCAGGAGGAAGGACAGCAAATGCAAAGGTCCTGAGGCAGAAGTGAGCTCCAGTGTTTGAAGAGCAGGCAGAAGCTGGAGAGGCTGGAGCATGGTGGCCGAGTGAGGGGTGCTGGGGTGTGGCAGGCTTAGTGGGCAGGACTGCATCAAAGGGCTTGGCAATGGGGTCAGGAATGGGGACTCTGTGTTAACTGTAATGGGCAGTCATTTGCGGGGCTGAAGCAGGGTAGCAAATTGGGGTGATCTAAATTTTAAAAAGATTTTTTTTTGGATTGCTTTGGGGCAAGCTGGGCTCCTCATCTTCTAGGGTTCCCTGGCCTGAGAAGCCCCATAATTATTGAATAAACTGTTTGTTTGGCTGAAAAACACACCTAGAGATTTCTGAAGTTGATCTTCCTGGTGCCCCTATAGGCCTGGGGCTATCTTCACCACAACCCCCAATGTCACCACCCCCGTCTCCATGACTTTGCTATTTCTGGTGGCAGCAAAACCCCCTCCCCAGCCCCAGTCAATCATATTCTCCCTCATCCCCAAAGCCATTTAGGTTTCTCTCTGATGAATGGGTATTCTCGGACTCATGAATCCTTCAGCCAGCCCCGTCCCGAGCGCTCAATCTCTCATAACTCTGTGTTAAGGATGCAGAATGTCACCGGAGACAGCCAGATAAAGGATGAAATAAGAGGTCTGATAAGTGGGATTGATAGCTGTCCTTGCCCAGGATGGGCGGGGGAAGGGCGGAGGAGGGCCCACAGTGAGTTATGGCCTTTTCCAGGGTCTCTGGGGGCTCTGGGCTTGCTCCAGCCCCGGTGCTAGATAGACTTCCATCAATCCCTGGCCCCTTCAGGAACCTCACTTCCAAGGTCCCAGAGGTGGTTTGAGAATTTGAGAAAAATATGCTCTCCTAGAGACTGCAAGGGAGAAACCAGGAGGAAGTAGCATCAGTTGCTGGCATGGGCCCCTGGGGGGTGTGATGTCAGGAATCAGGGAGCCTCCCCTGAGTTTCATTTGAGGCAGACAGGATTTATTTTTTTTTACACATGACAGAAAACTAAGCCAACTTCCTAGGCCCAAAGAAATTTTATTGACTTCTCTACCTGAATAGTTCAAGGGTAGTTGCTCCTTCAGGTGTGGCTTGATCTAGGACTCAACAATCTGACCAGTCTTTCCATTTGTGGAGCCTGCAGTAAAACAGACTCTGTTCTCAGCAGCTATAGGAAGCCTTCAAATTTGTGTCCAGCAGAAAAGAATTCCAGAATTTGAATTAAAGCCCCAGAGTGAGATTTCATTGCCCCTGATCAGGCTGTCCTTGGGTCACGTGTTCCTTTATTAATTAACCTATCGTTGTGCAAGGGCAGATGGAAAATGTTGATTAGCTAGTCTAACCTTGGCTCCATCCTGTAACTGTATGTGGGTCAATTCTACCCCATGCATAAGGCTGTGTAACTGGGGTTCTCCGAGGGAGGAGGAGGGAGAGGAATGGGCTGCTGGAGAGAAAACAAACACACATCGACACCACCAATTGATCTCATTTCTTACTATCGCCTTATCTGACCCTCGCCATTGATCTGAGATCTTCATGGAAGCTCAAGTTCTGTCATCCCGTCCGAAATCCTCTGTATCAGTCAGGACTCTTTGGTTGCAAGTGACAAAAACTCAATTAAAATTGGCATAAGCCAAAAGGGAATTGTCTCATGAATCGTAAAGCCCAGAGATAGTGGTTCCAGCCCTGGGCCCAGGTAGTTCCAGGTATTCCAATACTGCCCTCCATTCTTGGTCTCCCTCCATTCCCTGTGTTCTCTATACAGCTTTATTCTCCTGTCACTCCAAGGACAGCAGGGTGGTCCTGGAGGTGCAGGGCCCCGCCCTACGGGTTCAGCAGTCCCTCTGAGGAGAGAAACCTTTGCTGAGTGGTCAGGCAAGACCCCAGGGGGGATTCTCACTGGTCCAGCCCTGACCAATCACGGTGGAGGGGGCGGGGTTGGCCCAAGGTGAATGGCAGGCGCCTGGGTCCTGTGTGTGCTCCTGCTGGGAGAAGCAGGTAGGGGGAGCTCAGCTGCTCTCCAGGGAGAAAGAGAAGAGGAGGAGAGAGGGTCCCTGGTGGCAAGAAGAGAGAGCCTGGAATCTGGACAGACAGACACACAGCCTTCCGTGAGCCTGGCCTCTTCTGACTTCGCCAGCGCTGCATTTCTCTGCATCATTCTCCACAAATACTTCCTCCTCCGTGCGAAGAACTCGTGCGTGGGAATCAGATCATCTTCCTTTCCTAGGGGTTTTGAGGTGCTTAATAAATCCTGCAGAAGGAACACAGATTGTGGCTTGAAATCTGATGTTGCAATCCCAGCGACTGTGGAAGGAATGGCTACCTACACTAGATGCTTCATAAGTAGCATTTCCAGGAATTAAGCAAGACAAGGGGGAAGAAATGGAGGCCCAGAGACCTAAAGCAATTTACCAAGGTCACACAGCTGGTAATAGTGCTGGAACCCTTACGCCTGCCTGGCTCTAGAACCCTGGTTTTGCCTCTCTTCCTGGACTCCTTACCTCAATATCCTCCCCCTCAGCGTCCCCACAGTGAGCTCCAGGGACCTGAAAGCAACATGAACTCTCAGGCTGATCTGTTCTATTTGGTCTCTTTTCTGATAAGCTAATAGTATATGGAGAAAGGCCACTTAGGTGAGCACTTGGGCTTGTTTTAGGGATTGGGGATGGTGACTATGTCACCTCTTCGGATGGGCACCCACTAGCATTTCAAGAAGGGCCTTTACAGGGTTTAGTGAGTCTTGCTACTGTCAGGGTCTTGGCGCTCACCGTGCCCTCTGCCCGCTTTGCTCTTCTTGGGTGTCTCTCCTCGCTCCTTAATATCCACCTCTCAGCTCAGACGGCAGCTCCTCGGAGAGGCTGTCAGCACCACCCTGTGCTCCAGAAGCCCTTACCATCTGAGATCTCCCTGTTTACCAACATGATTCTTATTATCTCATTCCATTAGGGTGGTGAATTCCAGGGAAGCAGGGACTCTGTCTTTCTCGTTCACAGATAGGGGATCCTCAGGCTTTGAATGGGCCCCAGCACATAGTAGGTGGTCAAGAAACACTTTGAAAATGGCAAGAGTGAAAGAATGGCCTCGCCGAGTTCATGAAGTGTTGCTCTCAATTTCCAAGCCCATTAAACTTGTTTTGTATGTCTCACCTTGTGAGCTGAGACCTCTACTCGCCAATCTGGCCTTGTCTACTGCTCACCTACCTGTGTGCTGAGTGGCAGGGGAACGAACTGAGGCAGGAGGCTTTTTTGCAACGACTGTGACCTGCTGTCTGAGTTAGTGCCTGCAGGGAGGGCTTGTGCATGTACCTCCAGGGGAAATGTCTCCTGGGACTTTTAGAGCTCATTTTCCTATCCCCCCTGGGATGCACACCGCTGCTGGTGATAGATGCAGTAGTGGTCACACACTGCAAAGCTCTGTGCCTCATCCCTATAGCAGGATCGGGTATGGTGGGGGTGCTGTGGCCTGGGTACCAGTCTCTAGGAGTGGGATGGCTTGATCTGTGGTTCTGAGGCCTCCTAAGTCTCCCCGTGGGTGCTGAGAAAGAATGATGGCCCCTGAATCTTTCCTTAGTTACTCCCAAGGCCCTTCCTGTGTCCTCAATCCCACCACAGTGGCTTGCTCTCCCCAGGCCGTCTCAGGCTTTCTTTTGGATCCTGTCCCCTTCATTGCCTCCACACCCATTTCTCTATTTCTAGGAACAGCCGTCTCTCCTCCGTCCCTCTTCCCCTGGCCTAGACTGGAGGAGAGAAATGACTCATCAACCAGCTGAGCCAAGATCTAATCTGAAAATTCATAGTTGGAGGGTGGGGGGGGGGTGGGACAGATTGCAGCCCACCGCTGCCCTTTCCCAGAAAGGAGGCAGAGGATGAGGTCCAGAGCATTCATGCCAAACCAGGTGAGGCCAGGAGGCAGGTGGGACAACAGTGTCACATCTGGAACAGGATTCCAAATGTCTTAGGAAGACCTGTAAAGCCCCTGCCAGCTGCCTGAGGTTGCCTCCGGTGGCCTGGGCTGCAGCTGCCTGGCCTTGCCCTGCTGTCCTTTCCACAGGTCCTCTTCCTGGCCCAGGACTCTGCCGAGCTGTTCCCTCCGTTCAGAACACTTCCACTCAGTCTCATCAAGGCTTAGCACGGCTTGTCATTCAGGTCCCAATTCATGCACCACTGAAGGGTGCATCAGAATATTACAGAGGGCTTGTTAAATACAGGTCACTGGGGTGCCTAGAAGTTCCACATTCAGTAGATCTGAGTGGGCTTGGGAATTTGCATTTCCAAGTTCCCAGGATTGTGGCTGAAGCTACTGGTCTAGACCCTCAGCTTAGTACCCCCACTACCCATGTCTGTAATGACCTTTCAGGTTCAGTTTGCTTATTGGCTGTCTCCACCCGAGGAGACTGAACTCCATGGAAGCAGGCCCCGTGTTTTTTTCATTCTGAGTCACTGCAGCATTGAGAATAGCTCTTGGCACGTAGTAGGAGCTCAATAAATATTTTTTTGGTAAATGAATAATGAGACACAACCTCCCATCGATAAATTAGAAGCTTTCCCCACACTTCGAACTCAAGGGCTCCCTTTGTGCTTTGGAGAAAGGTCTCAGGGAATCTCTCTGAAATCAGCATGATATGTGGGGCTGCAGTGGTGATAAAAATTCCAGAGTTGGAGTGAGCGTTCCCTGCCCTCGGGCACACACCCCACTAATGAGTCAAAGGAGGCTATTTTAAAGCAGCCAAATGTTGCTTTTCCACCAGATAGTCTATAATCGTGCTTCTGACACTTCCCGTCGACAACCTGGGGAATGTAGGCAAAATTATTATTATTGTTGTTGTTGTTATCTAATATTTATTATACACAGCGTGCAGGATGAGCCATTTCACTCCTGGTTTCTTAATCAGTTTCGGTTCCCTGAAGACAATCTTGTGAGCAGCCTATAAAAAACAGGGCGGGTTGAAGCGGTGCCCCGCACCTGGAGGGAAACAGCCATTTGAGGTGGTGTGCAGGCCGGGGCTGGGCAGCGGAGAGCCCTGCAGGCCTGGGAACCCAGGGTGCCCACGGGCTGTTTGGAACCCTCATGTCCTAAGGTAGGAAGCGAGGATTGGACACTTTGGCGAAATCCCATAGTAAGAGTTTCTGGTCTCTCCTGCTTTACAAATGCCCCTAGTCTAATCGCTTTCCTTAAAAATCCATCACACAGGACTGTCTACGCAGGCAGGGCCACTAAGCCATCCCGGAAGCCAGGGCATCTGTGAATCGCTTCTGTGAGCCACGGCAGGGACGGAGGGGTGAGGGAACTTTGTGACGGTGACCCACCTGACAGGGCTCATCCTCCCGGCCAGTTAGGGGCCCAAGTCCGCCCCTTTCACCTGGCTCCTCCCCTCCTTCAACCAACCCCGCCCCATTGACTCTAGCCCCGCCCCTCCTCCAGCCAACCTCTTCCCTTGACTCTAGCCCCGCCCCCTCCTCCAGCCAACCTCTTCCCTTGACTCTAGTCCCGCCCCTCCTTCAGCCAACCCCGCCCCCTTGACTCTAGTCCCGCCCCTCCTCCAGCCAATCTCTTCCCCTGACTCTAGTCCCGCCCCTCCACCAGCCAACCCCGCCCATTGACTCTAGCCCCGCCCCAACTCTAGCCCCGCCCCGACTCTAGCCCCACCCCTGACTCTAGTCCTACTAGGCTCAGCCCGCCCCCACCCCCATTAGGGAGCGATGGGAGATGGCCCGGGGCCTGGGGAGAGCTTCCACAGGAAATACACATTTTTTGCCTAATGAGAGGTGGTTGGTTTGGTAATGAGTATTCCTGCTAATTTGGAGGAGTGATTTAACACCAGGAGGAGCCCGGGAAAACATCTTCTAAATAGAAAGAGCCGACCAACCCCCACCAGGCGGCAGCTTGGAGAAGTATTTTACTACTTGGGCCTTTGGGTCTGTCTCCACTGGGAGGGACCGAGAACATCCAGAACACCCGGGGCTTCCTCCTTAGGAAAAAGGTGGGGAGGGAGGCGCTGGTCCAGGGTTCAGAGCTGAAAGAGGAAGGGAAGCGGGGAAACAGGTTCTCCCCGACTCCAGCAGGGAGGTTGGAAGCTGGACTAGGTAGAGCCGGGCCACCTGGCCAGCTGCGCTCTCAGCTCCGGGCTCCCTGCCTTCCTGGCTACAGGGATGGAGTGCGACAGTGTGTGTGTGTGTGTGGGGGGGCAATAGTGCAGCACGCTGTGTGTGCGTTCAATACATTTATGAAGCACCTGCCACGTGCCAGGGATTATTCTGTGCCCTTGGGGTCTGGCGGATAAGTCCTTGGAGACCCCTGTTCAGGTTCTAGTGGGGCGGGGAGAGGATAATGACAGGTGAGCAGATAAATGAACTAGATAGCATCAGGTTAGTACCAGCCGCAGTGCAGAATATAAAACAGGGAGACGTGCTGGAGAGCACTCGGGGCAGGAGAGAGAGGTGCACCTTAAGCCTAGACCTGTGTGGTGACAGGGATCTGGGAAGAGCATGCCAGCAGAGGGAACTGCAAGGACAAAGTCCTGGAGGTAGGAACCCACATAGAATATTCTGGGAAAGTGACTGAAGCAGACGGAGCTAGTGAGTGAAGGGAAGGGGATGAACATGAGGGAAGAGTCCGAATTATATTTTAAGTGTAACCGAAGATCATTGGAAAGCTCCAAAATGGAGAATTCCATGATCTGGTTTACACTAGGAAAAAGCACCTAGGATGCTCATTCTGAATGAAGAGAATGGATGGGAGGTGACATAAAATTCCTGAGGCTGAAGCAGAGGAGGAGGTTTGGATCAGAAAGGGGGAGCCAGGAACAGCTGCTGGTAGAGTGCAGTAAGCTGGGGCTACCCTAGATAGTCACTAAGGAGGTTAGCTCTGATCCTAGACCAGCAGGTGGGTGGGCCAGCCTCAGAGAACGAACAGCTGCCCTAACTCAGGACAGTGCACCAAGGGATCTGCTTTTTAAATAAACTGACCCCATCCCTTCCCCCAGGTGGTTGGTGAAGTGATGAGTTCTCACATTTCAGCTCTGGAGGTGGGAGTCTGTGCATAAAAAAAAAAAATAGCTTAGGAGTTCCATTTGCCAAGTAAGAGAACGGGATACAAAAGTTACGCATAGGCAACCACTTGTCATTTTACCCTTTGCTACTCTCTGCCTCCATGAAGCCATGAACTAGGACTCCTGAGTCCTCCTCTTTAGCAAGGAAGTAGGTGCTCTTTGCCAGGAGTCAATCCCTGCCCAGAGGCTTCTTCTTATGAAATTCAGAAGGCATCAGGATTCCTTTATGTGCCCACAGCCTGCTCATGAAAGAGGAAACAAGAGGCTGATATCCCCAAATGGTCAATGATTTCAATGGCCTGTTGCAAGATGTCGATTATAACTGAAGATATTCAGGAATCAAGGTGAGCTGAGAGATGGAGGCTCACCCCTCTCCAGGTTCATTTGCTCACAGCACATCTGGAGGTTGGCATTCTAGAGCTCGCAAGGCCACTTGTGGTCTTTGGGGAACCAGTCTGCTTCTATTTTTCCGTTGCCCCTTCTTAGTATATGGCCTCAATACAAGATCTCCTCATGGCCCCAAATGGCTGCTGAACTTCCAATCATTGTGCCAGTTGGAAGGAGAGAAATGGCAGCATAGAAGAGGTACAGCTCCTCCTTTCTCAGGAGTCTGCTTAGAGGTCCCACATACATTTGCTGCCCTGACCACTGCTAGCTGCTAGGGAGGCTGGGAAGTAGAGTTCTTAGCTGAGCCCTTGTTCACGACTCCTTAGTGAGACAGGAGTGGGGGAAGTCCCAGAATATTAACAGGGACACCAGGTAAATAAGATCATGGCAAACATCTGCTTAAACTCTCCCGGAGCCTCCAGTCACTGGTAGTCTCTTTACTCTGCCCCCCCACCCCAACCTTTCTTGACCCAGCCTCTCTGTCTCTCCTGACTCAGCTCTTCCTACTCTCCTCCTCCCCAACTCTATTCGACAGGTTCAGCTCATTCCCACCTCAGGATCTTTGCACTTGCTCCCTGTAACACTTTCTCCCAGGATCCTTGCACAGCCAGCTCATCTTATCATGTAGATCTCAGATCAAAGGTCACCTCCTCAGAGAAGCCAGTCCTGATCTCCTGGCCCCAATCCCCCTCAACCTTATTAACCTGTTTTATTTTTTCCAGACCACTTAAAACACTCTAAAAAATGTCTCCTATGTTTTAATGCTTATGCTCTGGACAAGGAGGGAAATTCATTTTTGCTGGATATTCTGATCCGGGGAGGCTGTACATATTGATTTAGATGTATATGCAGGTAGAGGAGAATCCTTAATTTGTGTTTTCTTCTGCACAATGGTCTATGGGGTCTGATGGAAGATGGATGGCTCTTGTCAGATCCTCAGCCTCAGTGTGGCCATTGATGTCGGGAATGTATAGTCACGCACCACATAACAATGCTTCAGCCATGACAGACCACATCTACGGTGGCAGTCCCACAAGATTACAATGGAGCTGAGAAGTTCCTCTTGCCCTGTGACGTTGTTGCTGTCCTAACGTGGTAGCGCGACTCATTACTCATGTGTTTGTGGTGATGCTGGTGTAAACAAACCCACTCGCTGTCAGTCACATAAAAGGACAGCACGTATGATTATGTACAGTACATAATATCTGACATTAGATAACGGTTACTGAATTGTGTATTGACTATTCTATACTTTTATCATTATTTGAGAGTATTCATTCTACTTATGAAAAAAAAAGTTTACTGTAACACAGTGTGCCCTGTGACACTAGCAGCAGCCTCACAAGTCTATTGACCCCTCTTTTGATTACATGAAGAGGCCACATCAAGTGATGGACCTCAAACATTTAGGTTTGTGCAAGTATATTCTATGGTACTTGCACAATGACAGAATCACCTAGTGACATGTTTCTTGGGGTCACATTAGTGATGCATGACTGCACTTTGTTGCCTACTCACTCAGGGTCAGCCACGTACCAGCCTCTTTGTGGAGGATGGCCAGCCTTGTCAGTGGAAGGGTGGTTCCTCTGACTTCCACTGAGGTGTGCATTTTGGAGGGATAGGTGATTACAACTATGGAGCCCTGCACGGGTGCTTGGACCCCAGATGTTGCCTCCAGTCTGTGCCTGGGATTCCCTTGTCACCATTTCCCTTTCCCCCTCTCTCCCAGTTGGATTTCCCAATCCTTGTGTCTTTGGTCATTTTTCTTGGTTTGTATCCTCATGTGTGTGGAACACAAACTCCAGTAGCTTCCTGAGAAAGGGTGGGAGAGAGTTCAATCTTTTGTGATCATGCATAGGTCTGCAGAAGTCTTTTTTAATCCTCTTATTTGAGTAACAATTTATATGGATGTAGAATTGAGTTTGGAAATAGTTTTCCTTCACGATCTTGAAAACATTACTCTATGTCTTCTAGTTCTTTTGGAAACTTCTAGAAACTTATTTTTGTTCTGGGCTTCCAAAAATTTTCAGCAATGTGCTTCAATGTGGGTTCGTTTTCATTTATTATGGTGAGCAATTGTGAGTCCTTTCAAGCCAAAGGCTCAAGTTCATCATTACTGAGAAATTTTCTTGAATTATTTCACTTATGATTTCTTCCTCATTTTTTCTTTTAGTAATTCCTGTTACTTGGATGTTGGATCTGTTGAAGTGATCATTCAGTGTACTTACTTCTCTCTCATTTTCCATTTCTTGTCTTTTTGGTCTATTTTCTGGGATATTTCCTCACATTTTCCTTCTATTCTGTCATTAATTTCTTTCAAAAAAATCTCTCCCTTGTGTTTTTAATTTTCAGGAACTCTCCTGTAATTCTCTATTCTCGGAGTGTTCCTTTTATTAGAGCTTCATGGATGTATTAGCTTCTCTTAACTCCCTGAGGTTATTAATAATACTTTGTAAAGGTTTTCATCACCTTGCTCAGTCTGTTTCTTTACATCATTTTTTTTTCTATTTCTCTGCTTTGTTCTCTGTTTCATGTTTGGGATGTGCTATAGTTTGGATGAATGTCCCCCAAAGGCTCATGTGTTAAAGGCTTTAGCCCCAACTTGTGGCTTTTGGGAGGTCATGGAACTTTAAGAGGTGGAGCTTGGTGGGAGGCTTTCAGGTCCTTGGGGGCCTGAAGAGGATAGTTGATCTCAGCCCCTTTTTGTTCCTCTCTTTCACTTCCTAGTGACATGAGGCAAGTGACTTTGTTCTACCATATGCTCCTCAACGTGACATGTTGCCTCACCACAGGCCCAAAAGCAACAGGGCCAACCAACCCTGGAACAAAATCTCTAAAACTGTGAGCCAAAGTAAACCTTTTCTCTTTATAAGTTGATTTTCTCAGGTATCTGTTTCAGTAATGGGAAGCTGACTGACATAAGGTGTCCCTCACCTATCTGGTGATCTGAGGTTTATCAGATCAGGTTTAATACCAAGATGCAGATTGGCTGCTCTTGGAACTTTATGGACCACTACTTGGAGACTCTTCCAGTGTGAGAACAAGGGGTCTTGCAGTTGGGGTGGTCAGTTCCCTAGGGAAGGCCTGGGCAGTCTCCTGCCTGGAGAAGTCACTCTGGCCTAATGGCTCTGGCTCTGGCCAGGCATCCCAGCATTCAGAAGGGCACCTAAGCTTTTAGCTAGGCCTCGCCTCCTCCAGTCCAGTCCAGCGTATGCACCCAAGGCCTGGGCCATGGAGAGGAGGGGCAGGCGCTGGAGCTGGAGAGAGGAAGCAGATCTACTGTCATCATTTTTCAAAAGCTTTCATTTCACTCTTTCTTGTTTTTACTCCCATTCATGCCTGTTTCCAGGTGTACCCAAGGCAGCAAGTTCCTGAGGCTTTGAGGGCTCTGGGGTATGAAAAGACCTGATCTCCTCCAGAGAATCAAAGAGCCAGAGGTTTCGTCCCTCTGTTTCCAACTTCCCAAATTGTGTTGCTGCTGTCTGTTCCCCTGATGTCTTTCTTACCAAATTGATGTCTTTTAAAAGGTCACTTGCTGTGGTTTTAGTGGGGCTGGGCAGGAGTGAAGTAAGGTATTCATGTTTCATCTGTTTTCCTGTCCCCGCCTCCACACCTTTCAAATGAGGGGCTGGAGGTGAGCACTGGGGGCTCCTGTGCAGAGGAACTGTCACTGAGCACCTGAGCCCCTCCTGTGCATGTGAGTCTGTGCCCGAGTCATGCAGTAAGATGCTCTTGCCCCAGGCCTGGCTCGGGAGCTAGTGAGTGAGAAGCTTGAGGTAAGGGTGAGGGTCTCTTAACTTGACGCCATTTCCTGCCTGCCATGTTGTCAGGATCTCTTCAGTCCCTTTGAAGGTACATTTGGAAGCTCCTTAAAGAGGCCCTTTCACCCTGCAAAACTTTCACAACTTCCGTTCCTGTTTTGCTTCTCTGAACTGGCCTCTTCCTGCCCTTCCCAATCCTGCTCTTTTTTTTTTTTTTGAGAATTTTTAATATTTATTTTTTAGTTTTCAGCGGACACAACATCTTTGTTGGTATGTGGTGCTGAGGATCGAACCCGGGCCGCACGCATGCCAGGCGAGCGCGCTACCGCTTGAGCAACATCCCCAGCCCCCCAATCCTGCTCTCTTAACCACCAGCCCCTTACCCACAGGTAAGCCCACAAATCCATTTGTGCTACTGTAACAAAATACCACAATCTGGCTGATTTATGGAGGACAGAAATTTATTTCTCATAGTTTGGGAGGCTGTGAAGTCCAGGATCAAGGCTCTGGCAGGTTCAAGCAACACTGGGAGAAACACTGTCCTCACTCAGCAGAAGGGCAGAAGAGCAAAAAGGAACAGTTTGTTTTTTGCTTTGCTGCTGCTGGGCATTGAACCCAGAGCTTTGTGTACACTAGGCAAGTGCAAGGATGCTAATCCATTCCTGAAGATGGAGCTCTTAGAACTCAAGTCACCTTCCAAAAATCCTAGCTCTTCCTATTGCCACGATGGAGATTGTGTTAACTTTTCATTGCTGTGACCAAAACACCCGACCAGAACAACCCAGAGGAGAACAAGGTTATTTTGGCTCATGATTTCAAAGGTGCAGTTCCTGGTCAGCCCACTCATCACTCTAGGCCTGAGGGGTGGCGGCAGGGCTCTGTGGCAGAAGAGAGTGACAGAGGAAAGCTGCTCAGTTCACGAAAGTCTAGAAGCAGAGAGCAAGGTGTCAGGGACAAAATATAACCACAAGGCATGTCCCCAGTGACCTACCTCCTCCAGCCGTGCCCACCTGCCTACGGTTACTACCTAATACACGAGTCCTTTCAAATGGTTAATCCAGTGATTAGGTCCGGCTCTCCCAGTCTAAACATTTCCCTATGGACATTCCTGCATTGTCTATTGCATTAACTTATTAAGGGCCACCTCATGTCCAAACCATAAAAGGGATTAGTCAGTGGGACTCGTGGGGGAACACATATTCACACTATAGCAAAACCCCGCTCTGTGGCTGACAGCGTGTCTTGACGCAATACAGTCCCTTGGATTGCATATCTCGGTCTACTCGAGCCATCTACACTTCTGTTTCAGTCAAGTTTACATTCTCAAACTTGTATAGGATGCTTCTGTAGTCAGCTTTTTCATTGTGATAACCAAACTACCTGACAAGAACCATTTTAGAAGGGGAAAAAGGTTATTTGTTTTGGTGGTGCTGCTGGGCATTGAACCCAGGGCCGAACATCATGGCAGAGGAAAGCAGTTCAGGACTTGACAATCGGGAAGCAGAGAGACACAGCTGGACTCACCAGAGATGGAAATGTACATCCCAAAGGCTTGACCCCAATGACCCACCCTGTCCAGCCATACCCTACCTGCCTACAGGTACCACCCAGGTAACCCATTGAAGTGATTAATGCACTGATTATGTCAAGGCTATTGAAACCTGATCATTTCACCGCTAAACTTTCTTTACTGTCTCTCACATGAGCTTTAGGGGGACACCTCATACCTAGACCATAACAGATGCTCTTGATCACCACGCCTAACTCCAACTATTATTTAAGTGTTGGAGGAAGCATTTCCTGCTCCATACATTTATACTTATTTCTTACCATTGAAATGCAAGTGGCTCCTCCCTTCACCACAGAGAAAAGGCCCTGCAAAGTGTAGAAAGTTTTTGTTTTGTAAAATGTTCGCAGAATAAAAAGAATAAAAAAAAAATGTTCACAGAATATCTCCCCACTTTTCCTGCTCTGTCAAAGAAATAAAGTGCTTATGAACTCATATATGATTTAGACACAAATGTTGTTAGTGAACATTTTTCACCTCATCTGAGCTTATTTTCAACTAGCTTTTATTGGAAGAGTAAAACAAAATAACATGAAAGAGTTTTAGAAATAAGAGGAGAAAATCACCCATAATTTCTCCTGGAAGGACTTTCTTCTTTCTCTTCTTTCCCTTCCTTCAAAACATATCCTTTTCTTTTTATTTATTTTGGAACTGGGGATTGAACTTGGAGGTGCTTAGCCACTGAGCCACATCCTCAGCCCTTTTTTGTATTTCATTTAGAGACAGGGTCTCGCTAGGTTGCTTAGGGCCTCGCTAAGTTGCTGAGGCTGGCTTTGGACTTGTGATCCTCCTGCCTCAGCCTCCTGAGACGCTGTGACTACAGGCCTGTGCCTCTGCACCCAGCCCTTCAAAATGTAAGTGTCCACGTTTCATAGTTTACTCCTTGTCCTTCTCCCTATCTCATTACCTTTCTCATCCCAGAATGTCATTACTTGATTTCTTATCTCTGCTGCCCTGAGGGGACCAGGACTTTCCCAGGAGCAGGAATGGTGTCTCCTGAATTGCTGTGTCCCAAGCACACAGCCAGGCCTGTGGTTTGTGCCTCTCGCGATCACAATTTTGTATTCTGGGCTGTCACTGTGTATTAGGACAGACTCTTTCCCCCTAGTTGCTCTGTAGCTTCCTTAACGATCATTTTTAACGACTCCAGAATATTTCATCAAGTGGATGTTCCATAATGTGGTTAACCAGTCCCCTATTGGGGAACATTTGGGCTGTTGCCAATTTCTTTTTTCTTCCCCTTTTACAAATAATGCTGCTGCAACTACTGTTCTTGTGCAAGATAGTTTATTTCTCCTTTTGAGTAAATTCATGGTGTCCCTGGGTCAGGGCAAGCCCCTGGCTCTTAAGCTCATTTCAACCTGGCAACAACTAACTCCCAGCCCCAGGCAGGAGGGGGGGCCCAGGGGCCCCCAAGGCCTTCTCTTCCCTCAGCACAAACTTGTCCTATGA
The DNA here is from genome assembly GCF_052094955.1 of Ictidomys tridecemlineatus. Lineage (NCBI taxonomy): Eukaryota > Metazoa > Chordata > Mammalia > Rodentia > Sciuridae > Ictidomys > Ictidomys tridecemlineatus. The sequence continues at coordinate 151,096,798 of NC_135477.1, read as the reverse complement.
CAACATGAATCTGTCTCCCTGCTCTCCTGAGCAGTCAGGGACCGAGTTGTCCTCATTCATCAAATGTTTATTAAAGTGTTATTTATCTTGGACTCTCTAGAGCCTTGTCTTAGTCTGTTCCGGCTGCTATAACAAAGTACCATAAGCTGGGGAGCTTATAAACAACAGAAATTTATTTCTCACAGTTCTGGAGGCTGGAAGTCAGGTTGCTGGTATGGGTGGCTCTGGTGAGGGTCCTTTTCTGGGCTGTCACCAGCCAACTTCTCACTTGTCTTCATGTCTTCTCACTCACTAGCTCTCTGGTCTTGTGGGGCACTGTGTTTTTTGAGGGTTCTCCCTTCATGATGGAACTATCCACCAAATGCTCCATCTCCTGAAACCATCACATTGGGGGGTTGGGCTTCCATATATAAATTTGGAGGGGACATAACATGCATTTAGCCCTTAGTAAGAATTATAGATTGGATAGGAGGTGTCCCCGAAAGCTCATGTGGGAGACAATGCAGGAATGTTCACAGGTGAAATAATAGTGGATTAATCATTTAAGGGATCAATAATTTGTGGTTCTGGGGATTGAACCCAGGGCCTCCAACAGTTAGGTAAGTTCTCTACCACTGAGCTACCTTGAGCTTCATGACCCTTTTTTTTTTCCCCTTTATTCTTTTGCAAGGCCCTTTTTAAAATTTTATTTTTTGAGAGAGTCTAAATTGCCCTGGCTGACCTTGAACTTGAGATCCTCAAAAAAATAAAAATTAACAATTTGCATGGATTAATGGATGGTGGTGTAGACAGGTAGGGTGTGGCTGGAGGAAGTGGGTCACTGGGGTGTGCCCTTGGGGATTTTATTATCCCTGGCTCCTTGCACTCATGCTGTCTCTGCTTCCTGGTGGTCACCAGCTGAGCAGCTTTCCACCTCCAGGCCCTCTGCCATGATTGTATGCCTCATCTCCGGCCCAGAGAGGGAGTTGGCCAATCACGGATGGATAAACCTCTGAAACCATGAGTCAAAGTAAACTTTTCTTCTTCTAAGTTATTCTTGTCGGGTCTTTTGGTCATAGAGATGGACAGCTGACTAAAACAATAAGCCAGATACAAAACTTACTCTGTCTAAGGTGTTTGGAGCCTTGGCCTGATGTGTCTGTCTGCCCCACGTCCGTGCCCCGTCTCATGGTGTCAGATCACTGATTTGCCCCTGGAGAACACACACTCTGCACATAGTGATATTGAGATTACTTTTGACCCCAGCGTTGGACCTAGGTATCAGGCCTGGTGAGTCAGAGAACACGGCATCCCTGCTGGCATGGATTGGTTCAGGGAGCATCACATGACCCAATCAGAGCCAGTGACTTGCACCCTCCAGATGTTTAAGAGAGAAGCCCTTTCTTCCCATCAGTCTCAGGGACGTGAGGATGAGATGCAGGATGAGGTGATATTATTGATATAACGTTGACCTTGATATTATAATATTAATGGCAGAAACTCCAAGCTGCCTGCAGCCAATTTGTTACTGTATACGGAGCACCTTCCACTGGTGTCCACACAAGGCCAGCAGAACCAAGAGAGGCAGAGGGACATTCTTTCATCTCTTCCTCCTCCTGTTTGTTGAGCCCTACTCTGTGTCAGACTTGGTCCTGACCCAGGGAAGCAACCAAAAACAAGACAAAGTCCCTGTTCTCATAGAGTTGACATTTTAGCAGGGACAAGCAGGCCCCAAAATAAATAAGTACATATGAAAACAGGTGAATAGAGGATTATTCTGGAAGCGGCAAATGCTATAAAGAAAAAATAGTACATAGGGGCGCAATCTAGTGCTTAAGTGGGGTGGCTGCTTTGGATTGGCCTTCATGTATCTGAGGAGCAAACACTTGAACAGGGACTTAAATATTAGGAAGGGATCTTGTACAGATGTACCAACCACCTGCAGGCCTGGTCCCAAAGTAGGATGGGGCATAGTGCATGGATTCTTTTAAACTATTTTTTAAAATCATGGTAAAACCAGACAAACAACAATAAGTGTTGGTGAGGATGCGGGGAAAAAGGCACACTCATACATTGCTGGTGGGACTGCAAATTGGTGCAGCCAATATGGAAAACAGTATGGTGATTCCTTGGAAATCTGGGAATGGAACCACCATTTGACCCAACTATCCCTCTCTTCTGTCTATACCCAAAGTACTTAAAAACAGCATGCTACAGGGACACAGCCACATCAATGTTTATAGCAGCACAATTCACAATAGCTAAACTGTGGAACCAACCTAGATGCCCTTCAGTAGAGGAATGGATAAAAAAAAAAATGTGGCATATATACACAATGGAATATTACTCAACAATGAAAGAGAATAAAATCATGGCATTTGCAGGTAAATGGATGGCCTTGGAGAAGATAATGCTAAGTGAAGTTAGCCAATCCCCCAAAAAACAAATGCCAAATGTTTTCTCTGATATAAGGAGGCTGACTCATAGTGGGGTAGAGAGGGGGAGCATGGGAGGATTAGACAAACTCTACATAGGGCAGAGGTGTGCGAGGGAAAGGGAGGGGCAGGGGGTTAGCAAGGATGGTGGAATGTGATTGAACATTCCATAATGTACCATTATCCAAAGTACATGTATGAAGACATAAATTGGTGTCAACATACTTTATATACAATCAGAGGTATGAAAAATTGTGCTGTATATTTGTAATAAAAATTGTAATGCATTCGCTGTCATGTATTTAAAAAATAAAATCAAAATTTAAAAAAAAATTATGGTAAATCCCACAAAAGAAAACATCAGCTATGTTAGTCAACTTCCCCCTGTTGGGAGAAAATACCTGAGATAATCAACTTTTAAGGAGGTAAGGTTTATTTGGGCTCATGGTTTCAGAGCTTCAGTCCATGACTCTGGTGCTTTGAGCCAGTATTGAGGCGGCACATCATCATGGGAGGACATGGTGGAAACCTGCTCACGTCTTGGTGACCAGGAAGCAAACAGAGGAAGAGGAGGGGCTGTGAGTCTGCCTCCTGTGACTTAATTTCCTTATATCAGAGCCACCTCCTAACAGTTCCACCATCTGCCAATAGTGCCACAGCCTGGAGACCAAGGCTTCAACACATGAGCCTCTGGGACATTCCAGATGCCCCCACACATACTATAGCACTATCTTACACATTTTTATTTGTACAGTTCAGTGGATGTTCATTTTTTGGGGGAGGATGGGGACCTGAACCTGCCTTGTGCATGCTAAGGACACTTCTACCTCTGGGCCAGATCCCCAGCTTGGGTTTGGGGGTTATTTTTGAACCCCTGTCCACCTTCTGACATTCCAGTGATGGGAACCAACAGCCATCCTATTAGACCAAACTTCAGCTGGACCCTCTGCCACTGGCGCTCTGAGGCCTGATCCAATCAATGTTGTTGAGTGAGAGCGAGTAAGTGAATAAACAGGAAATGCCGGGTAAGCATCCCTGATGGAGAAACTGAAATCCAAAATACTCCAAAACCTTCAGACTTTTGGATTAGGGATGCCTCACTGATGAAGTCTATGCAAATATTCCAAAATCCAAAAGCCTCCCCAATCTGAGATGCTTCTGATCCCAGGCATTTCAGAGAAGGGGTACTAAACCTGTAGAAACTTCTAGAAACATCTGCTATCCCCAGCAATACATCAGTTGCCTGTGGCTCTGTGCAGACTCATCAGCTGAGTATCATCCACCAGTGTTCAAGCCTAGAATGTGAAATTCGGGGAGAAAACAAGTGATGTAGGGAAGAAGAGGACTGGACCTGGCCTGTCCCTCTTCCCGGGAGTTCTCGGCACTGATCCAGGAACAACTGGGTTCGAGGTCTTCTTTGTTCTTTGCTCTGAGCTGTTGTCATATGGTAGGTGGTGACATTTCCACCTGGAGGTGTCCTGCTGATTGCTCTGGGGACGTTTTTATTTTCATATTTAAAGAGAATTTCTGTAACAGCGGTGGCACTGAGGCCACCAGGAGCCCCTGGCAATATGATTCTGTCTGAAGAACAAAGAGGCAAATTTGCGGAAGATCAAATGCAAAGGCATCGGGAGAGAAGAAGAGGCTGAGGGTTACAGATGAGGACCGTGATGGGTCCAGCCTGGACCTGGGAGTTTTGTTGAGATCTGAGAGAGCCATGAAAAATGGAGGACCCCCACACAGCGCAGGCTGCATGGCTATGGGGGTGGGGGGAGGAGGAAGTGGGATGCCCCCACCTCGGTGAAGACCTTGCTTTGCCAGGAAGAAGGGCTGGGTGCAGCCCTCTGGCAGAGCCAGCACAAATGACATGAGCAGCAGAGAGAAAGAACGAAGTTACAGGGCTCAAAAGTCTATGTCACCTACCTATGAACACTGGAAGCTCAAATGCAGAGAAAAATATAATTCCACTGCCAGTTTTCCTGAGCGAAGTCCAGGTGTCTCTGGGGATTTAGGGGCCATGCAGAGAATGTGACAAGCTCTCCTGCTGGACCCTAATTGGCAGGTGTAACTTCTATGCCAGACTCAGGAATGCACCCTGCAGCAGAGTGTGGGGGTGCAAGCCTGTGTCCCCTCTGCATATTTACTAGTCCCCTGGCCCATCAACCTCAGTTCATTCCCCTCAGCTTACTCTCTCTCTCTCTTTAAATATTTTTTTAGTTACACATGGACACAATATCTTTATTTTATTTTATTTATTTTAATGTGGTGCTGAGGATCAAACCCAGAGCCCCACATGTACAAGGCAAGCGCTCTATTGCTGAGCCCCAGCCCCACTTTCTCTTAATGGCCCACCCCCCCACCTCCAGACTCAGTGCCTGTTCCTATGCATCCTGCTGTCCTCAGGGGTCCACCCAGTCCTCTGTCTCTCCTCCAGCTCCTCCCACAGTCCCTATCCACCCCTGGCCTACTGCAGTCCCTCTTCCTCCACCTCCCCTCTCCTGGAGCTCCACGCCTCTGACTGCTGCTCCACATCTGTTCCTTCAGTCTGCCTGCCCACTGGGCCCTCAATGCATTCACAGCCCAGATGTTTCTCTCTGCCCAGCTCTGAGACATCTGGTACCCTGCCCTGTCCTCATACAGCACAGTTGCGTGGGGCCTTCCTTCTGGGAGTCAACTCCATCCTTCCTTCTGGCCACCCAGGACCAGAATTCTTTTTTTTTTTTTTTTTTTTTTTTTTTTTAATAGTAGTGATACCAGTTTTTTTTTTTTTTTAAAGAGAGAGTGAGAGAGAAGAGAGAGAGAGAGGAGAGAGAGAATTTTTTTTAATATTTATTTTTTTAGTTCTCGGCGGACACAACATCTTTGTTGGTATGTGGTGCTGAGGATCGAACCCGGGCCGCACGCATGCCAGGCGAGCGCGCTACCGCTTGAGCCACATCCCCAGCCCCCAGAATTCTTTATACAATATGGAAGAGTTGGCCTCCTTTCTAGTTGGCTCCTCAGTCTAGCTGAGATGCCTCATGGGCCCTCCTGACTGTTAGGGCCTCCCATAGATAACCACTGCCCCCACCAGCCAGGATCACAGACCAGCAGGGACCACCCAGCACCTGTCTTCAATAAAGACAGGGATAGGAGCCAAGTCCAACTGGGCAGGTAAGGATGTCAAAGCCCAGGGTAAGGGCATGTTCAGCCCCAAGCTTGGGCCTCCCAGATGGTGTCTGGGGTCCAAATATCCTTTAATAGATCTCCTTCCATTTACATTGGCCAGAATACATTTTTATTGTTTTAAATGGTATTTAGCTCTATTCTTTTGAAAGACCATGATGTATCATCACGTTTTTCAATTTCTCTGTGGCCTTTTTCCTGATTCTAATATCTCTCATAATAAATTTATTGCATTGAAAACATAACTTGATGCAAAGAAAAATATTAAGTAACTTCAAAGGTCTTTCCAGAGATGACTCAAAAATTCAGAAGCGACAAAAGACTGGACAGTGTCTATCAAAATGACAAATGTATATATCCTTTGAACCAACACTTCCACTTTTGAGGATTTATTCTGCTGTTATCTTATTCAATACATTCATTGAATTATTAATATATTAATCATGGAGATTGGAGATCCTTCCAAATCAGAACATAGAAACCTTTGTATTTCCCCCTTCTCCTTCTCCTTCTTTTTCTTGGTTGATGCTGTACTTGTTCCACAGCTATAGAATATTCCATTGTGTGGACAGACCCTGTTTCATCAAGCTAGCCCCTCACGGGGGGCTGCCTGAGTAGTTTTCAATATTCTTGTTTTCCTATTCTAGTGCAGTGAATACCCTTATGCCTACGTCATGGTATTAGCACAGAGTGGAACATCCTTGCTTGCAATAAATACATCAAGAGAAAATAAGATACTGAGCAGTGTATAGGATTTGTGAGATTTCATACAAGAAAGAGAGAACAAAAAATATGTCTTCATATTTGTTATACTTTGATAAAGACATTTGGAAAGGATAGACAAAAATCCTCATAAACATACCTGCCTTTGTGGTGGGGACAAGAGATAGGTGACAGGGCACAATCATCTTTAATCTCATTTTACCTTTGCAACTAGGTGATCATATTATCTAGTTAGAGAGAGAGAGAGAGAGAGAGAGAGAGAGAGAGAGAGAGAGAGAGAGAGAGAGACAAAGGTAAATGAATGTAGAGGTAGAAGCATATGTGACCAAAATCCTGAAGATGGCAGCTGACGGCTAACTCCAGGGAACAGCTCTGGGGCTCTGAACTGTCTCATGTGCCTGGAAGATTCCTTTACCCCCGGAGCCAGCAAGCAGCTGGGGGGAGTTCAGGGTAGACTGGAGGTGCATAGACTGGAGGTGCAGCGCCTCCCGCTGCAGACACTCTGCATGCAGATGCCACCCACCCTTGGCGTCTCAAGTTTAAGTTCACAGTGGCCTCCGGTGAGGATTAGCGGGTTTTCTCCCTAAAACTGGACACCCTCCCTTCACAGAGGGAGGACTTCAGATGGGCCTGCGTGGGTTGGGGAACTGTGGATGACAGGCCACGTAGGTCCCTTTCCAATGCTCATTTAGTCACCGCTGGGACCATTCAGGAGCCGCTTCACACCCGCTCAGCCCCGGGCAGGCGCAGGAGCTCTAGAGAGCAGCCCATCCCATTGTCCCCGGACGCCAGCACCTTGCAGAAGCTGATCAGGGCATGCACAATTAAAATCTCCCCCTCTGCAGCCCGGAGGAGGGACCTGGGCTGTGGGGAGAGCGCCCGGCGCCCAGGAGCGGCCGGCGGGGAGGGCTGCGCTCTCCTTTTTTGTCTCCAACCGCCTTTGTTCGCGAATAAACACTCCTCGGCCTCCTCCCCACCACCTGAAAGCTGCTTCTGCAGCGGGAGAAATCGTATACAATCTCTGCTTTAGATGTACAAAAAAGTCTGAAATTGCTTGGAGACCAGGCGGGCGGGAGCCTGGGCGAGGCTGGGGCGGGGGACCGCGCGGGTAATTGCGGGTCATCTATCTGCCTCTGTCAGCCGCGCCTGCTCGGCGAGCGCTGGCAGAAAGGACTCGGTGGTTTTGCTTTTTTCTCCCCGTCTTGCATTACTTACTCTTTCCTCAGCAGCTGTAAAACCTTCTCCTAAAACTGCCCTTAAGCATCATGAAAAGGAGACACTGGGAGCTGGTGAGAAAGACAAGCTCCAAAGGACGCTCCCGGCTGTTGGCGGGGCTCAGGAGCCAGGGGCTCACAGAGCTGGAGTCTGCTTTGAGGGGTTGGGGCTTTCCGTGGACCCCGGAACCGGAGGGAAGGACAATCAGGGCACAGCACAAGGAGGGGCTCGGTCCCTCTCTCCTCCACCCTGCCCCTGGAGAAATGGAGGAAGCTCTTCCAAAGGGCCCTTAGGGCTTAGAAAGTACCAGGACCTGCTGGACCCCATGGTGCCCACTGCCATCCTCAGGTAGGATGCCCTCCAGGGTGTCTCCAGTTGGGATCCTCCTGGTCTAAAACCAGTTCACCCCATGGATTGAAAGGAGGGGACCATGGGGACAGGGATAGTGGGTAATGTGACATTGAGATGACCTGTCCAGTTCCACAGTCAGTACAGACCAGAGACCCCTGAACAGCCCCAAGGGTGCCCAAGGAAGCCAGATCTGCGCTCTTCTTGTGGGCAGGGAGGGGTGTGAGTGGTCAGTCTGGGAAGTTTGGTCCTGGGCAACATGGCGGCTCCACACGTGAAACTGCTGCAGGTCGCAGCCTCTTCATCCAGCAGTGAGCATGGTGACAATCACAGGAGATATGGATTGTTCACATGAACCATGCCGGGCCCCTGGCCCAAGTGTGTTTTGTGGAGATGGCCCCGACTCTCCCAGGCTGGCCCGCAGGGCTATGCTGCACACTGTCAGGCACCGGGAGCCGCTCAGCAATGACACGTGGGGCTGCACACGTTCCTGGAGACTTTCCGAGTCAGAAGCCTCCTTGGAGCTGAAGAAGCCCACCCTTTCTTTCTCACCATTCCGAACTAAGGCCCAGAGAGGTTAAGGGACTCTCCTGGGTCACAAAGAGGATGCGAGTGCAAGTCTCCAGGCCCATCTTTCAGTGCCTACTGGACCCAGAGGCCGGAGATGAGGGGACAGGCACAAGCCCCCTGCCCTTGGTTTGAGAGGTGTCTGTCGGTGGGAGGGGGCTCCTGCACTGCTCTATAGAGGCAGCTCCTCTACTCTTGGCTTCTCCTGGCATGGAGTGCTGGGGACCTATCTGTCTATAAGCTCAGGATTCCATGACTCCCCTCCAGGAGGGATTCCAGAACCTGTTGTTCCAGTCTCCTGGCCAGAAGGGAGGTGGGGGTAAACCCCAGATGCAGCCCCCTCCATCCCACCCATGCCTGTGGCTGATGAAGGATGGGGAGGGGGAGGGGCAGGCCCACCCGTGCCACAAGGGATTGGTTGGGGTCTCAGCTTTGCAGGGGTGGGAGTGACTGTCCTGGGGCAACAGAGCCTGGCACCCCTGCTGGGTCCCTCCTCATCCCTGGGAAGGCGGGGCTTTCTAACTCCAAGGCGCACAGCCAAGCCGGCTGGGTGGGAGGCAGCGGGCGATGATGGACCCTGTGGGCTCCATCCTTGGAGGCACCCACGAGACAGGCCCAGGGTGAGTGGCCAGGCCACGTTTTGAAGAAGTAGAAATCAGGGCTTTTGAAAGGGGAAATGCCCAGATTTTTAGGCACCGTGTGGGTCTCAAGTGGCCCATGAGCCTCGAGTCTCCACAGAGCAGATTCTAAGAATGAGACCTGAGTCTAGGTCCTCTGTGGGGTAGGAGCTGGGCTGTGGCTGGAGAGGGGAGATGTCCCTGCCCAGTCACACACTGAAGGAGACCCCCCCCCCCCCAGGTCACCGGCTGACTGGAAGCCACAATCTCCGCCAGAGTCTTGGAATCCCAGTTTCTTCTCCTGAAACCAATGCTGGAAGGAAAGCTGTGCAGGGAGGACGCCGCGGTGTCACCTTCCTTCCTATGTGGTGCACCCTTTGATCAGTCCTCTTTGCTCCTCCAGCCTCTTCTGAGCCGGGAGGTCAGGATGGAAGCACACCCCAGGGAGTGGCTCAGCCTCATGTCCCTGTCAAGGCATGGGTTCCTGGCTCTGTGGGTCTTTTGACACTCCCACCATGATCTGGATATTGTACTAGTCCATTCTTTGTTACTGTTATGAAATACCTGAAGCTGGATACTTTATAAGGAAAAGAAGTTCATTTAGCTCACAATTCTGGAGGTACAAGTACATGGTACAAGCATCAGCTCAGCTCTGGTGAGGACCTTGTGGGGTGTCAACAGTCAGAGCATGTGTGAGGGAAGAGATCACATTGCCAGACACGAAGCTCAAAAAGAGGTTCGGGGGTCAAACTCAGGGTTTTATAACAGCTTGCTCTGTTGAGAACTAACCAGGCTTGCTCTAGAGTTACCTTGATCCCTCTGGGGGCATGCCCCTCCCATTGCCCTAAAGACCTCCCACCAAGCTCCACCTCCTCCGGGTCCCCAACCACTCTGACAGATAAGCCTTCAGGGACCTCAGGGGGCAAACCACATCCCAAACACAGCAGGCGTCAAGCCCTCTTCGGTGCCCATTGAATGTCCGTGGGCACCATGGTTCTTGAGGCAGGACACCCCTCAGCCCCAGTTCCTTATGTAAGCCCACTTTTGCTGGGACCTTACAGGCAAGGGCCACGTCCCAGTTTCTCCCTGTCACTGCCTGGCTCCAGCCTCCTGGCCTCCTTGCTGGTATGATCCCACTAGCTTTTTTTGTTTTGTTTTGTTTGTCCTGGGAATCGAAGCCAGGGGTGCTTTACCACTGAGCTACATCATTGGCTCTTCTTATTTTTTATTTTTAGACAGGATCTTGATAAGTGGCCGCGGGCCTCACTAAGTTGTTGAGGCTGGCCTCAAACTTGTGATCAGCCTCCAGAGTCACTGGGATCACAGGACCTCTGCTTTTGCAGAACCCAGAAGTTTCTCCCCACAGATAACCACATGCACACACCGCTCTCTCTGTCTCTCTCTCTCTTTCTCTCTCTCATTTTCTGTTCAATGTCACCTTATCAAAGAAGCCTCTATGCCACCCAGAATAAAAGGAGACCCCCTCTTCCCTGACCCCCCACTCTGTGCCCCTCTCTGAGCTTGGATTCTCTGGACAGACCATCACCTGCCACAGTCACCGTTTGCTTATTATTGTGCTGCTTAAGTGGCTATGGGAAGACAACCTTGGCCTGTTTTGCTCCCTGACGTCTTCCCAGTATTTCAGTGGTGCCTGGCACAGAGGTAGGAAGACTCCTGATGAATGAATGAACGTGTGAACAAATGGATTGTTAAGTGCAGCTTGTGTGTGTGTGTGTGTGTGTGTGGTGTGTGCTGGGGAAGGGAAGCCAGGGTCTCCTGATGCCAGCAAACATTGTACCATTGAGCTCCACCCCCACCCTACGTGTAGCAATGCCAAGGGGCTCCAAGGACAAGCGTGACTATAGGTGACTGAGTCCAGAGGTCCTGCCTCCTCAGGGGAAGGAGACAGAGCACAGTTTGATGAGTCCCAGAGCCATAAATGCCATCCCCCTGCCCCCGTGAGCACAAGAGGAGGCAGCATGGTCTATCGTTCAGAGGGGTCCGACCGGCAGAGGTCCTGGTGGAGATCCATTCAGTGTGAATAGTTCTGGACAATCCTCAGAAAGGGCATCTGTAGGATGAGTTGGTAAGCAGACTTGAGGAAGGAAGAGAAAATGGTATGGACATAAGACACGTGGCCCAGATGTGTTGGGTAAGTGGACACTCCTCCCCCGGGGATATCATGGGTTCTGCTCAAGGAAAGGACACAAGTTGGCAAACACTGGATTTATCACATTTAAATTGGTTGGGTCGGTGCAGGACTTTTCAGAGCCTTGAATGGAGTGTGCCTGTTTTCCATGATTTGTTTCGTGGAGCACCCTGAGGGTCCAGAGGGTCATCTAACTCACCGTGGGAATTACTATAAAGAGCCTAAAGTTACTTAGAGGTAGGGGTGTGGGCGAAGGAGGGGTGCTATGAAAAAATGAAGCTGAGACCCATTTATAACCTCTGAATGAATGCCCTGCGAAGGCGTCTTAAATTTATCCCCGAGGAAGCTGACATTCATGAGGAATTAGCATTGGGTTTGGAATCAGTGATTCTAAGGCAAAGGATGCAACTGAAATGCTACAGGGGCATCAGTGAAGAAGCCAGTGTGGCACTGGGGCAATCTAGGACACGCAAGCCTGTCTGGGGAGGGAAGGGCTACTATGGACAATGCCAGATGTTGTGAACTGCACAAACACAGGGAGCGCCAATCCCAGGATCTACTGTATGACCGGTGCCTCCTGGAATTGTGCAGTGTGCATCCTGAACCCTTGTTCATGGCGCTCTGAGGGAGGCAAGGCTCACTCTGGCCCAGTGAATTGTTGCCAGATGGGAAGGTGAAGCAGATGAGCATTCTCCAGTATCAGAGTTAGCAAAACTGTCCTTCCCAGCTCCTTTGCAGTGCAAATGAACCATTAGTTGATGAAATGTGAGAAGCCAAATGCATGTGACACGCTTAAGCTATGTGACATCCACAGGCTCTTCTTCTGTCTCTTCTTTCCCTCCAACAACAATTGACCCGTCCATGTGTCTAAGTTGCCACCGAAAGATGGTGGTGCCTCATCTGCCTGGTTCCCTAAGTGACCATGTGGAGCAGAGCTCTCTGCCTCCACAGCACAGATGCAGTGTGAGCCGGAGACAAACAGCTGGGTGACAATCCCCAAGCCCTGCAGGGTGCTCAGCCTGCCTTGAGCCACATGGAGACGCAGCCAAGCTTTGTTCCACCTTTGATTCCAGAAGGAAACCTTCTGGTAGTCAATGTGGAGTACCAACTTAAAATAACACCGAAGCTGGTGCAGGCCTAGAGAACCCCTTTGCAGGTGGCCCCAGAACCCCTGCCCCAGTTTGCAGCCCGCCCACCATCCCAGGCCCTCCCAGAACCGCGTGTGGAACGTGAGCTCATTTTTTTATTCCCTGTACTTTTCCAGGCAATCTCAGATATACTTGTGGGCGTTATCGGGACAGAATGAGACTCAGTGGTCTATGATTAACTGGGAGAGATTGCCTGGTTACGGAGAGGAAGGAGGCGATTTGAGGGCTGTCTCCCCAGCTGCAGGAAAGCAGCACTTGGGATCTGAGCACCTGAGGACGGGTGCCCGCGAGGCCCCAGTGGGTCAGCTCAAAGCTCCGCAGGTGATCAAGAACTCAGGGTTCAAATTCCTGCTCTGCTCCTTGGTGTGTGACTCTGGGCATGTCACCTGACCTCTCTGAGGCTCAGTTTCCTTGTGGGGAAGTTGCGGATCATCAGAGAAACCATCGCTTAGGACGCAGAGGGGAGAAGGGGAAGTGTGTGGTGGGCTGGGATCCCCTACCTGGCCAGTCACTCAAACTGGCTCCTTGTGTGTCCCCACCCTGCACCACAGACACCCGGGGAAGGGACCTGGACGGGCCTTCCTGAGTCACAGGCTGGGTGTCCTGGGTGTCCTGTCAGCTGCAGCTGGCTGCATGAGTCTCCTGCAGCGGCTGTCACAAATGACCCCCTGTTTGGCCACCTTTATTCTTTTAAAAATTGTGGTAAAGCCCACGGAACAGGACATTTACCCTCCTAACCATTTCTACGTGTCTAGATCAGTGGTGTTAAGTATATTTATATTATTGTGCAATAGATCTCCAGGACTTTTTCATTTTGCAAAACTGAAACAGTTTATCTTGGTGACATTCTAAATAACACAAATTCATTCTCCCACAGCTCGGAAGACCAGAAGTCCCAAATCAGGGCCACTGGGCTGGAGCCAAGGTGTCAGCAGGGCCGCCTCCTTCTGGAGACTCCAGGGAAGGATTCATTTCGCGGCCTTTTTCAGCTTCCGAGGGCCGCCTGAGCACTTGGCTCGTGACCCCTTCCTTATGTCACCCAACCTCTTCCTTCTGCTGTCACCTCCCCTGCTTCTGTAGTCATCTCCCTTGGCCTCTTTATTATAAGGACAAGTGTGGTCACATTTGGGGCCCCTGGGTAGCCCGGGACAACCTTCCCATCTCAATACTCAATTTAATCACATCTGCAAAGACCCCTTTGCCACAGGTTCTAGGACCTTGACATCTTTGAAGGCCACCATTCACCCTGGTGCCCTGTGGGAGCTCAGGGGCAGATGCACCGTCCCTGGCAGCCAGGATAAGAAGGGTGGGGACAGGGTTTGGAAGCAGCCCAGTGCCAGCTGTGCCCGGGCTCCCATGTCCTGCAGCAGCACGAGCCGCGCCCCGTCTGGTCCCTCCCTGGCTCTCTGGAAGGCAGAGCCCCCTCACTCTTGGTTTCCTCAGGTGATGGTACCTACTTGGGTCCACGGTTGGGCCAACGCAGTCCTCGAGATACAGACAACAATGGCGCCCCGAGGAGTGTCTCCTCTGGACAGGAAGACAGTGCCCGGTGTGGGACACGTGGTAAGTGCCAAGGAGAAAAGCAAGTGGGGACAGGGACAGGAGGACTGGGAAGGCCACACACACCCACTATGTGCCAGGCATTGTCCTCAACCCAAGACCCAGCAGGGAACAAGACAGGCCCAGCCCCTGTCCTGGGGCACAAAGCCAGAGAGTGGATGAATGGGACAAGGTCAAGGGGCCACAAGGCCATGGTGAGTTGCCGTGGTGTCCTGGGCTCCAGAGAGACGGGCCACAGCAGACAGGCTGGTCAGGGAGGAAGGAGTGATAGTGGGGGAAGAGTCGGCATTGGGGGACCTCTGGGGAGAGGGCTCCAGGGTGATGGGACATCAAATGCAGAGGCCATGCCCATGACTGCCCAGAGCCCTGTCTGGACCACAGATGCTCAAAAAATAGTGTCAGCAATGCGGCTCTGAGAGCGGGGCCTGCTGTGGGGTCCCAGCGGTGACTGCACCTGGTCAGACCCAGGGCACCGGCCTGCCTACATCTCATGGCTACTTTAGGCAGAAACGGAGGCAGGACCTGGCCCCAGTCGAATGCCCAGGCCCGGAGGAGCCCCTGGCCAGGGAGCAGCCGAGCAGGGCCCCCACTCTGGTGCGGAGCCTGTTCCCTCACGCAGGCTGGTTTCTTTAACGACACCATCTGTCTGCTTCTCCTCACTCGGCTGAGCCCGCTGCGGCCATCCATCTCCCCTGTCCCCATCTCTGTCTGTCTGTCACTGTCCGGGGCCCCACCATCCCTGCCCGGCTCTGAGGGGCCGCAGCGGCCTGGCCTCCGACCTTCGTGTTTGCTTTTCTCATCTGGCCACATCTAGCCCCGGGGCTGAGTCACTGGCTCCATCTGCCTGTTCTCTCTGTTGGACGGTGGCCGTCCCTTCCCTGGCTGTCTCTGAGCCACGTGGCGGCCCACGCTTGGGGCCGGTGCCAGGGTCTGCTCACTCATGGGGATGTGACTGTGCCAGGCTCGGTGCCAGCCTGAAAGCCAGGAGAGGCCCCCGCGAGGAGGCTCCACCCGAGCTCCCGGAGCCCTGTGGGGTCCACAGGTCTGCTTTCTGAGTCTCCGAGAGAACAAAGGCCGTACCCGGCCGAGCAGGAAGGAGTGTACGATGGAGAAGTCCGATGGAGAAGTCCGGGGACAGCCGGCGTGGCCTGAGGAGCACGTTTCAACTTTGCATCTGAGCGTGGCAGTGGGTGGGGTGCCTTCCAGAAGGGCGGGGCCAGACAGCTTGGGAGAGGGGGAATAAACAGGAGTCACGGGTTTGAGTTCCCGCAGGGCCCAGAGCTCTGGGCTGGGGTGGGCTACTTGGCCCTTCTGAGCCTGACTCTCTTGGTTTATTTTGAACACTAAACTGGCTGGGCCGAGGTGGTGGAACGCCATTAGGTGTTCCAAAGCCCAGCCCCTCTTCCCCCTCCCTCTGGCAACAGCACCTCACATTTTCCATAAGCCCTTTCCCCTCATGACTTCCTCAATTCCTGGGTTCAGGGGAGGCTGACAGGAGAGGATGAGTGACCAGGGGTTAACCAATCAGAGCACTCCAAACTGCTGCCCTCTTCATCCATTGGTCCAGAGTCAGATGAGCACTAATCTGGACCAATGGTGGCCAGAAATTTGGCTGGAAATTTCTCAGGGAAAAGGGGTACTGTTTCCCCTTGTTTGTCAATGAGCAGGTTGTGGGGCCAGAGCTATTGGTGGCTGCCAAGTGGTGAGAGCCAGGCTGCAAGGAAAAACCAGCACAGAGAACCGCAGTGCCAAAACACGGAGAATAAAACAGACCTAACAAGCCCCTAGATCCAGCTGGGCCTGAAGCCAGGTCCACCTCTGGACTTCTCAGTTACCAAGGCCAATACATCCCTATTTTCTAACACAGTGTGAGTTGGGTTCCATCACTTGCAATGGAAAGTCTTTCGTGATACATTCCCGAAAGGGACTAACGTGTCTGATACACAGTAAATATTCAATAAATGTTTATTTTAAAATAAGGTCTTGGGGCTGGGGATGTGGTTCAAGCAGTAGTGCGCTTGCCTGGCATGTGCGAGGCACTGGGTTCGATCCTCAGTACCACATAAAAAAATAAAATGAAATAAAGATGTTGTGTCCACCGAAAACTAAAAAAATAAATATTAAAAAAAATAATAAGATCCTTGTCAGTGGAAAAGGCTGATTTAAAGAGTTAACATTTATACAATTCCAACACGTATTCTCAACATGGTAGAATATAGAGACTAGCTATTGTCAGGGGTTAGGAATGGAGATGGGTATGACTCTAGGTTAACATTGCAAAGGGTGTATTTGTGGTGACGGGCCACTTCTGAATCCTGACTGCCATGGTGGGCTCATGAACCCCCACATGGGGTGAAATGACCAATGACATGCACACAATGTAGCAGCACCAGTTTCCTGGCCATGGCGTCAAAGTGGAGTTACGTGAGATATGATCCATGGGGAAAAACTCCACCCAAGGGCAAAGGGGACCATTCTGTTCTGTCTTTCTTTCTGTGAATCTGAAATAATTTCTGAATCAAAAGTCAAGAAGAAAAAATTCTTCATAGACTGTTACTCAGTAATTCTCGGACTCCACAAGGCAGAAGCACAGGCATTGGAATCAGATGGACCTGAGTTAGGATTTGGCATGGTCATTCACCAGTTGTGATCTGAGGTCAGTCACTTCTCTTCTCTGGCCCTCAGTGTCCTCATCTGTGAAATGGGGCTCATCCACCTACTCTGTAGGGTAGTTATTAATAGAGAATGAAATAAAGACTCTAACCTGCCTCGCTTGGTGCCTGTCACATGGGAGGCAATAAACAGCAGCCAGTAGAAGTAGCAGGATATATAGGCCTAATAGGGAGGAGGCCTTGTAGTGTATATAGGTCAAGGTCTTGGCCTCTGGAGTCAGCCTCCCTGGGCTTGAATCCTGGCTTTCTTACTCCCTGGCTGGGTGACTGCAGGTAGGCTACTTAACCTCTCTGGCCCACACTCTCTCCATCTGTACAATGAAGATAACAATACTTCATTCATAGATTAGCTTTTAGGATTAAATGGGGCCATGCGTTTGAGGAACTTGGGGCAGTGCCCAGCACTTGGCAAGGATATGAGGAGTCGGGCTCCATGGGTGAAGGTGGGACCACCGGCCCTCCAGTGAGATCTGCCTCGGCCTCACTCTGGGGAAGCCCTGACCACTGGAAGCTTCCCTCCAAGGTCCTGCTGCCAGTGATGGGTCCCATCCTGGCCAGGTGTAAACCCGGCTCCAGCACAGAGGAAGGCCGAGGGCAGCCCTGCCCAGAGAATGGAGGCTCCTGGCTCCCCTTGTCCTCCCCGAAGGGTGAGCACAGATCTGCACAGAATAGACCTGGAGGTCCGTCGAGGGGGAGAGAGGAGAAGACAGAGATGGTGGCAGCAGTCGAGGCTGGGAGGGGCTCGCGGGGGCTGGAGGGGGTCCTCTGTTCCCAGCGCATCTCACGGTTCTGCCATCTGCGAGGATGCCCAAACTCCTTTGTCACCAAGCCCACCCCTCCAGTTGGTCACTGCCCACTCTTAGGATCTGTGACTCTTCAAAACAAGAGGAACGTATCAAGCCACTAATGTGCACACTGATTTATGAGCGGGTGGGGTGAGGCATGCCAACAGGGAACAGGGACGAGGGTGCTGGAGGGCGATTGGACACCCCGCTGGCTCTGGTGATGATCTATGCAGAGGCCTCCCCTGGTCGTCCTGGGTGATGTAGATCCATTTGAACAGTTTCAGGGCTGCAGTTTTTATTTAAAGCAGCTCTGAGCTCTGCTGCGCAGGGGCCCCCGAGCTAAGAGCAGGCTGGCTCCTGGCAATGCCTAATAGCAAGGTGAGTGTACAGAGCTTCCGAGGAGGCGGAGGGGCTGTGCCAGGCACCAAATGGCCCTGTTCGGCAACCCAATGCCTGCCGTTGCCGGGAGGTTGGCACAGGCTGCAGGTGAAGATACCCCCCAGAGTCCACACTGATAAGGGCATCTCAATTTCAAATGAGCTGGTAATTGGGTTCCATGGGAGAGCCTTTATTAAGTACTTGCTGAGAATACACCCCGTTGGCTTGGTTCATGTAGAAGTCTGGCTTCAGGTATGGCTGAATCCAGGATTCCCTAGTTGTTATACCTAGTTGTTCCTGAGATCACATGCTTCCTGTTTGATGTGGCTGGACGGTCCTGGCAGAAGTCTCCAAATTCTTTCTTTTTGGTCTGGCTTAGGTCAAACTGTAGCCAGGAGGATGGGGTATTCTCATTGTCTTGGCCCTCAAGAGGCCAAGGAAGGTGTGTGTGTGTGTTGGGGGGTGGGGTTCAGTTCTACCAAAGCCTCACAGAGGACAGAAGGCCCAGGCAAGGCCAGCTTGGCTCGGAAGCAGGCAGGATGCTCATAAGCACAGTTCATGTGCTTTATCCAACTTAACCCTCTTAATGGCCTCTGTGGGTAGAGATCCCCCTTCCCATTTGACAGATGAGAATCTGGGGAGGAGTGACTTGCCCAGCACCCCCCAAACAGATTCCAGTCCAGTGTCTACTTTGAACTAAGTGCTTTCTCCCCCTTCCTGGTCTAGCCTGTAGGGCTCTCTCCCTGTCCCCACGCCTGCCCCTGATATTCCAGAGCGCTTAGACTCCTGGCTTTGCGGCCTGGTAAAGTTCTCAGGGTTTATGGTCTCCAGTCTCCTTCAGGAAGTGCCCAAGTCACACAGCCAGAGGAAGAGACCAGAAGCCAGATCTGCCCTTGGCACCTCCTGTCTGCCCCACTGTTTGGGAACCTGTGGCCCCGGCTTGCAGCTGCCTGCCAGTCTCAGCATCTCACTTCCTCCCGGCCAGGGCACCCAGAGGGCCTCACCTTCATACAGCCTCACCCAGGCCCCCCTCCTCCACCAGGAGGTCCTTCCTCTCCCCTTCCCTTGATGGATGGCTGTGTGCTCTGGGTCCCCATAAGACAGCTGCTTGTATGTGTCTTACTCTTCCTTGACATGGTTTGCTTTCGAGCTAATTGCTTTGTTGTAATTCTTTAGAGGTAATTTTCTTCTGTTCCTGGATTTCTGCAGTTAACACCCTCCAATTAATTTCATAGCTCTTGAAAGTTCTCCCACAATTTGCCCTAAAAACCCTTCCAGCTTAACCACTGTGGGCAACCCTGGTATCTCTGGCAACACGGCCACCCGTCTACGCCTACTGCCTCCCCAGACACTTTGAGCATGTCAATTACACTTGATCTTCATAATGACCCTAGGAGTGTAGCCTCATTTTACAGACAGGAAAACTGGAGGCTTAGAGAGCTGAAGCGGTTTGCTCAAAGGGCCCGAGGAGTGGCAGAACTAGGCTGTGAACCTCTGTCTCTGGCTACCACCTCCTGAGACAGGGGAGAGCTGGGGACTGCTGTCAGCGTCCAGGTGCAACACCTGTCCTCTGCAGGGGGGGGGCCCTGGAGGGAACATGATGGGGACACTGGACCCTCCCCGATGATTCTTTGGAGCCTACTCTGAGAAACTGCCCTGGCGCGTAGGAGGAGATGGAATCCAGGACCCAGGCCATCCATACCGGGACGGAGAAGAAGACAGCGGCAGCTACAGCATCTCCGGAGGGAGAGGAGGGGGAAAAAAAAGAATCCAACACCAACTACATTTGCAGAGAAATAAAAAATGATTTCAAATTCTATTTTCCCGTCTCTCTCAGCACATCCCCTGGTGCTATTTTATCTAGTAAATAGGAGGCCTAGTTGTTATTCTCAATTATGATATTAATTCTCAGAGTGACCCTGGGCTACTTTCCTCTCTTCTCCGAGTCTGTTTCTCTATCTATCACTCCCCCCCTCACCCGCTCAAGGACAAAAAGATGTTCTCCCAGGAAGGGAGCTCCCTGTGTGTGCGCAGACCCCGACCCTCATCGCCCAGCAGGCAGTGCTGAGGGCAATGGGTGGCCACCAAGGGGTGGACGATGGCGGCTCCAGGCCCCTGCGCATGCTCTCGTTCTCTGTCTCCTTTCCTAGCCTGGTTGTTTTTGTACTTGTTAGCATCCCAGATCCTCATGCCAACCTCCCTGTCCTGTCTTGTTAGGTCCTGGAGTTTTGCCCTCCCCCAGCCCCCACCCCAGCACTGGGGAAGGCGTGGAACTTGCCCTGATTTCCACCATCACGAGGCTGGTTTGATCTTATTCCCCAGTTTTTGATATTGCTTTCCTATTTTTCCAGCCACTGCCCCTCCTGGAGTGGGGGGAGGTCGCCACGGGTAATTGGCCTCACCACTGTTTACCTGGGAACTGAATGGCTCCTCTTCCCCTGTCTTCCCATCCCACCGGGGCTCCCTAAGCCATCTGGAATGGGGCCCACCGTTTCCCTCTCCCCTCACACGGGAGCCAGAGAAGGCCAGTGGAGCTCTGTGTGGGAGGCCCGAGCTCCCCGCCAACACGGGCCACAGGATTCAGAAAATAGCTGGTTGGCAACAAAGGAAAGAAAAAAAAAATGAGGCCCAAACAATAAACTGCAGAGACCCCAGGACAGAAGATCTGCAAATATAGATGAAAACAAGTCCCCGATGAAAAATTCTAATGATTTTTGCTCTTGTTCAGAACTGAAGACTAATTTTAAAATATTGGTCGTCGGGAAAGAAAGGGCTCTGGTGGGGGCAGGAGCTGAGTGCCAGCCTGCGGGAGCCGGAGCTGGGAGGCTCTGAGCTCCCATGTGTAAGCCCCCCCACCCGGCCTCCGCCTTCCCCCCAAGTGCCAGAGGACCCTCGGGACACACAGCCCCTTGAGACAGGCAGCAAGTGTTTTCCTTTGTTGTTTTTCATGGAGGAGAAAATTGAGGTTTAAGGGGATGATCGTTTCTGGGCAGATCTGGGTCCGCAGCTGAAGCTGGCTGAGGCTTTCACGGGGGGCTCTCTGCAGAACCAGGCGGCAGCCTCTGCAAGGACACAGAAATCCACAGCTTAGGAAGGACTTCAGGCCGGATCTGCACCAAATCCTCTCCTGAAACCCAAGGCTATGGTCACAATATTTAACGATTGGAGGGGCCCCTAGGGCTGTGGGCAGCCTCAACAGAGGGCAGATCTGGGAGGCCGTGGAGGCTGCGGGAAGCCAGAAGAGCTGGGCTGAGGAGCTGGGAGCCCCTGGGAACCCAAGGAGCAGCTTTACGCAGCACCTGGGCTGGAAGCATTTTAATATTTTAGCAATTGACCTGCGTCATCAGGTGCCCCCCAGGTGGTTGTCAATGCTGCCACTGGCTGGAGACCCAGCGCACACCTTCCATAGAAGCCAAGCCTGCCTCTCTGGGCAGCCTCTGGTCCACACTCACACAGACCTGGGAGGCCTCGAGGAAGATGAGAGGCTGGGCTCGGGGTCACCCACCAGGCCAGTTTCTCCAGCCTTGGCTTCCTGATTCTTGAGCTGGGAGCCTCCCTCGCCCCTGTGCTTTGGGATGTCGGGTAGATAGGACAATCCTTGTTCAGGCTTGGGGTAGAGCTCTGCATGAGGTTAAAGAAGTGCTCACCTGCTCTAATTTCCAAGCCTGCTCTCTGGCGAGGGGAGGTGCTCAGGGGTAGAGCCGTGTCCAGCGTGTGCAAGGCCCGGGGTTCAACCTCCGGCACCGTAAAAAAAAAAACCCACCAAACCTGCCCTTCTGCCCACGTCAGCTCCCCTTGGTGGGACACGAGACCGTGGAGTGGTGAGAGGAGCCATCATTCACAAATACACCAACCTCTGGCCCCGCGGGCAGAGCAGGGCAGTGCGTCCCTCCCGTTCCAGCCTTGGGAGCTGGCCTCATTGTCTGTGACTACAAGAGTGGGACAACCTGCTGGGCTCTGAGGACACCCATCCAGACCTCCCACCTACCCCAGATGGAGCAGGTCTTGGCAGCAGAAGGGACCAGGGGCTTCTTGAAGGAAGCCTGGGGGGGAAGCCGGGTCAGCATGCCGTCTCCTGAGGGGCCATGTGGAAGGGCTTTCCCCTCTGGGCCTTGGTCATCTCCACCTGCACTTTTCAAAGCCAGCCCTGTCCCTTGGCTTGTGGCTTTTTATTTCCCGCATGTGTCACTTCTGTGGGGACCACAGTGCTTTCTGGGTGATCTCAACCAGGTGCAGGGATTGCAGGGAGGAACTTGACCTGATGCCTTTCCTTCTCCCGTCCACCCACAGTGCTTCTCAGAGGCCCTTCAGACCACATCGACTGGCGGCAGCCAGGGTGCGGCGGCATTGATCATCTCTCGCCTCAATTTTGAAAGGATGCGGGAGGGAACCGGGCTGGACGCTGGAGGGGGCGGGGACGATTTGGGAGGGAATTATAGCAGTGGCTCCTCTGGTCTCTGGGCAGGATGACTTCCCCTCTAATCAGTGTGAGGTTCCTGTGGGCCCTGCACCTGGTCACCTGGGGGTGCTTGTGAAACAGGCAGGCTCTGGGCCCCGCTCAGGCGGCTGAGTGAGTCACTGAGGATGAGCCATGAGAATGACCTTAGAAACGATGACTGCAGCCATTTTTCTTGCTTCAAAACATTTGAGAACTGCTGCTTGAGATTGGCAGGTTGAATCTCTGGGGATGAATCCCCCTTCCCTTCCCCCTTCCCTACCCCAGACTTTCTTTAGTCACTTACAAGTTTTGGGAGAACAGCTGGGTGTTCCACACCCCTGCCTCAGTTGTCTCATCTCTGAAATGGGAACATAGAACCCATCTCCTCGGTCAACCTCCTTCAAGTCCTGCTTTCAAGGATGGAAGGCAACTGGCTCAGAGGTCCCCGAGGGCAACTCAGATAGGAGCTGACACGCATGGAAGCCTGTCTCTGTGTCACTTCCACTATGTCCCAGGTGGTGGCATTTATCAGGGACAGAAAAGGGTGCTAAGGCTTGGCTTTATTCACTTCACACCTCTGTGCTCTTGGGCAAGTCCGTTCTTGGTGCTGAGACACAGCCTCTCCCAGATGGGCAGCCCCAGTTTTCATGGAATCAGGATACAAAGGATAAATATCATAAATTAATATGTGATAAAAACAGCAATCACTGCTGTGGAGGCAGGTGCAAAGGTCCTGGGGGCAGGAATGGGTATAATGTGCTAAGGGAACAGAAAGATGGCTGAGGTGGCAGGAGATCAGGAGGCAGGAGCATGAGGAAAGATGCGGTCGGAGAGGTCAGCAGCAGCCAGCTCTGGCAGAGCCTGTGTATGATGAGGAATTCATCCCAGCTGGAGAGTTAAATGGCGTAAATGAAGGCAAGTACCTGGGCCCCAGTTAGTGCTCGTTCTCTATGTCCTCACCCGGAGACAGCTGTGCCCTGGCTAAGATATTAGTCCTGTGGTGACTTGGGGTCTCGGGTCCTTATAGGAACAGACTGGAAGCAACTTAAGATCATCCCCCAAGTCTGGACACAGGGCTCTCATTCAGATGTCAGGATGTGTTTGTTTAGACCCCTGGCTTCTCTCTGTCCCTCAGCCACCTGGTGACAGGAAAGCATATTCTCTTTTTCCCTTGTTTTCTCAAACCTAAGATACAGCCAGTGCTTTTCAGGGCTCTAAGGTCCTGAATTTGGAGTCCCTGGGAAGGACAGAGCCTGGTCACTCGGGGGTCTCATCCTCTCCCCTCTTGCTTTCTGCTGGGGCTTGGTGGCCCCATTGGTGAATGCCTGTTTGTCCCTCCTCCTAGGATGACCAGCCACCTGCCTGTGGGGTGTGCCAACCCTCTCTGGAGGCCTGGCTCTGGGGACCAGAGTGGGCTGCAGGGAGACGGAGCGGGAAGGAAGGCGGCAGAGGCAGTGCCGGGAGGGAGGGCGACTGTTGCCATGGAGGGAGCCGCAGAGTATTCTGGGACCAGCCTTCTCGCTGCAGAGGACCGGGCTGGAGGAGGCGGAGGGCTCGGGAAGGTGCTGGGAAAGCCGGTGTCATTCCCTTGTCCTTGGTGCTTTCCGGCATCCAGGCAGACGGCAGTGGTCCCCCCACTTGCCTGAGGGCTGTTCCCGCCACAGCAGGCCTGGCCGCCCACCCCAGCCGCCCCCCTGCCGGTCCCCTCCCCATCCTGCTGGTCCACCTCGTGTACAGAAGGCGGCGAGGGGCCCCTTTCCAGGAGGCCTGTTTACCAGCACGACAACAGCAAATTAGTGCTCTTAAAAGGCATTCAGCCTTCATCCCGGCAAACGTGCTCACCACAAAAGGGGGCCCACGATGCCTTCTCCCCAGAATCTGCTGAAATGGGGTTTGCTGTGCATCTTAATCGACTTCCTTCCACCCACCACATTAAATGCATTTAATCTACTCTTGCAAATGGCTAATTTTGAAAATCCGCTTATCAGAATTAGGTCCTCAACATCCATATTTATTTACTTTTCATTTTCATAATCTCTCCCCCCCCACCCCACCCCGTGTGCATGGCTGAGTTTTGTCTTCTATTGTCTGACTCTATCTCCCAAGTGCTGGGGCCTGGGGTGGGGGGAAAAGGACCAGTAGGAGCCAATTGAAAACAGGAACAGGGCAGGGAGGCAAGGGACGGGCTCAGGAATTCACTTCAGGGATCAGAAGTTTAGGTTGCCCCAGTGGGAACCATCTTTAGGTGAATACAAAAAGGTGAAACTTCAGCGGAATGTGGTTAGGAAGATGAGCCTGCTTCCGCTTGACCCAGGGAACCGGGGAGGGGCAGTGAAACATGCAAGAAGGTAGTTGGTGAGGCTCAACTGGTTTTCCCTGGTGTCTGCAGGGGGCTGAACTCCCATCCTCCCCAATGCTCACGCCAACCCACTCAGCATCTTACTTATGCCATGGTTCGAACCCAAGTTCAGGTCCAAATTGCACAGCTTCCCCCTGGACTTCCTAATGTCAAGCCTGCAAGGGATTGTTTCTCCATTTGAGTGTGTTTGTGAAGAACATGGGCCTGTGAGAAACACAGACTCGGGGGAGAGATGGGTTTTCAGAATCTGGAAGATGGTTTGCCAGGTTGCAGCCTGTGCAGCCAAGGATGGGGACTTGCATGTGGCCTGGAAGATTGATAAGAGCAGTTAAAGAACTGTGAAGAGTGGCAAGGCTATTTGACCTCTGCAGGACTTCAATCACTTAATGCTCTTTATGTTGTTGCCTGTCTCCTTATGAATGAGCTTATTTGGGGCACACACAAAAAAAGCCTTGAATTTTATTTTATTTTCTTTCTTTTCAATATTGACAGGTACCTCTATGGGCCAAATGATGTCCCGCAGAATCCTGGGACAGAAGGAAGACGTGTTTCTAGCCATGGGTCGCTCACATTTAGTGGATTTCAAAAGAAAGGCTCAGAACAACAAAGCTTTCATACATACCTAGGAGACAATTTCACTCTTTCAAAAGAATAGTTAAACTATTTTGTAACCACTTTAGAAAACCAGAGGGCTCCAGCAGAATTAATCAAGATTTTTAGATCTAATGGGAATTTCTAAAGTGTGAGACATCAATTATAACTTGGTTGTTAAGATTGGGGCTCAGCAAACCTGAGCGCAAAGCTGCAGCGGTATCCTGTTCACTGCACAAACTTGGGCAGGTTGGAGCCTCAGTGTTCTTCTCTGTAAAATGGGTGTTATAGTCAAATCTACACATAGGATTGTCAAGAATTAGATTAATGCATGTGGCATTTTTAGTGCAATATTTAACAAGACACACATTTAACAGCTAAATAATAAACATTAACATGGGGGCTGGAGGGGGAACTCAGTGGTAGAGCCCTTGCCTTGCATGCATGAGGCCCTG
Source organism: Ictidomys tridecemlineatus (assembly GCF_052094955.1). Lineage (NCBI taxonomy): Eukaryota > Metazoa > Chordata > Mammalia > Rodentia > Sciuridae > Ictidomys > Ictidomys tridecemlineatus. The sequence continues at coordinate 151,071,214 of NC_135477.1, read as the reverse complement.
GGTTTAATCCCTAATGTCTTTTTTAAAAGCAAGCATTTATATATATACACACATTAATATATTATTATTTTTTAAAATTTTTTTTGAGAATTTTTTAATATTTATTTTTTAGTTTTCGGTGGACACAACATCTTTGTTGGTATGTGGTGCTGAGGATCGAACCCGGGCCAAACGCATGCCAGGCAGCGCGCTACCACTTGAGCCACATCCCCAGCCCCAATATATTATTTGAGATATATATTACTCATATATATATATATATATATATATATATATATATATATATATATATATTTACTCAAACTCCAGAAGTAGAATTCAAAGACAGAGAAATAACATTGATCAACTGTTTTCCAAGATAAAAAGCAGGGTTCTTAAGTACCTGGAAAGACAACTAAACAGACAATGGGCTTCTGGGCCCTGGTGACAGGTGATGGGTGAAGAGCAAGATTTACCCAGGGTTCTGAGTCTTCCTTCATCTCTCCATTTTCCCAATCCCCCCTCCCCCCTTCAACTTCCCATTTCTCTCTGGAATCGAGCCATATTCTTGGAATGTAACAAAGTTGCTCCACAGTTGCAATAGCCTGTACTTGATCCTCCCACCCCGTCCACCTGGGGATGCGAGATCCTTGCAGAAGACAAAATTTCCTCCAGTCCCCAGAGAGGGGGCGCGGGGTGGTCTGCAGGAAGGAAGCCGTAGGAGCTCGTGTAGTGGATACCGGGACGGAGCAGGCGGGAGTGCGCGCGTGGAGACACCTGTGGGAGTGGGCGTGGGATTTGTGAATGAAGGGGACCAGGTGTGTGGAAGGGCGGAGCCCAGAGGGAGTGCTGGGATCAGTGGAAGCAATCGCTCTGGCATCTGCTACGGATCCGGATCCGGAGCCCTCCCTTCCCAACCTGTGGGACTCAGGGTGCAGTGACCCAGGTGGATGGGCTCAGGTGCGCCACCGTGAGGTGTAGAGAGGAATTGCGGGACGGGCTTGGGTGGGCGGGAGGGCGCAAGCTGGGGCGGCCCAGCGGTGATGGGGTACTCTGGAGGGTGCGTGGGCTTCCGTGGGGTCATGTGAGCTGGCTTTGGAGGTGGACCGGGTAGAAGGGCCGGGTGACACCAGAGTGGGTGACCCAGCTCGAGAGGGTTCTGGGAACAGCCACCCGAGCTGCACACACAGGGCAAGGGAACTGAGGCCACTGACGGAGGAGGCAGCTGACCCAGAGGACAGGGGCCCTGCGTGGGGCTGAGGAGGCCGCGGGACTCGGGAAGGGGCGAGGGGAGGGCCGAGCTGCGGATCCGCAGTGACGGAGCTGCACAAATACCAGGTATTTATAGTATTATCTGCTGAAAGCTGAGTCAAGCTGCACTTAAAATACGAAATTACATTCCATGAAAAGAATCAGTTCCCTTGTTGGTAGAAAACCGCCAGAGCTCCAGGAGGATCTCCATGTGGGGCTGAACAGCTGGGGCCACAGGCTCTGGCTGGGACCCCGAATTTCACATCTTTGAAGTCTTCATTTCTTGTCCCTATGACCACAGATTCTCTGAGGTGTAGCATCTTGCTCTCAAAATTCTACTTCCCCGGGTTCTTCCCAGGTTCCCTGGGTTTTTATTCTTCAAGCACAATAAAAATCTCCTTCCGTGAGTTCCTTTATCATGGCTTAGTGGGGCTGAAATTTAAAATAAAAATTTGCATAAAGATTGTATGTCTACACACACACATTCTTGCCTTCCATTTGAGCCTTTGGGAGCACTCAGAGCGTGTTTCTGTGATTCATTCCACTTCCCTCTGTTTATCGGCCAGGTCATTTTTGATGGTGAGTGACTGAAAAGCCAACTCAAACTGACTCATGCAAAAAAAAAAAAAAAAAGGAAATGTAGCAATTCACATAACTAACTGAAAAGTTCCAGGGAGTCTTCAGGAACAGCTGGATCCAGGACTCAAATGGTGGGGGGTGGTCTTTAGGATGCAGGCGCCTCTCTCTCTCTCTCTCTCTTTGGGGTCTGCTGGGATGACTTCAATCTCAAACTCAGCAGGGGATGGGGCCTGGTGCGTCAGAAGCTCTGAGCTCCCCCCTTGGTGGCAGAATGACTGCTGCACTTCCTGCTCCCATCTGTTAGGAAGGAAGAACAGGAGGCAGGTCCTGAATATCTTGTCGAGAATTGATCAGGTGCCTCTGCCGGCCAGCCCTCCGCTTGGGGTATGAATTGTTAGGTATGAGGTGTCCCCCAAAAGCTTATGTGTGAGACAATTTAAAAAAGTTCAGAGGTGAAATGACTGGGTTATGAGAGCCTTGACCTAATCTGTGAGTTAATCCACAGATAGGGATTATCTGGGTTTAAGGCAGGTGGGTGGGGTGTGGCTGGCAGAGGGCACTGTGTGCCTTTGGTGAGCAGAGCTCTCTCTGCTTCCTTGTGCCACGTCCTGAGCTGCTTTCCTCCATCAGATTTGGCTCCTCAGCCCTGATGCTCTGCCTCCCCATGGGCCCAGAGCTGTGGAGTGGGCCACTGATGGACCGAGCCCAAATAAATGTTTCTTCCTCTAAAATTGTTCTTATCAGGTCTTTTGGTCACAGTGGCAAAAAAAAAAACTGGTGGAAACAGGAATGAGCTGAAGAGCTGGGGTCACAGTCACTGCAAACCCTGGAGATCAAAGGGGGAGTGCAAGGAGCTGTTCCCCTAGAGGGGTGTGTGGGTGATGGGCAGCCAAGCCTCATGTGTCCTCTACACCGCCAGATAGCTCTAGGATGCTGGAGGTGATAAGGCCCCCATGCAGGTGTGCAGCCTTCTTGTCTCCTCCCCAGTGCAGCTGGTGAGGCAGGTGGGGCTCTGGCTGGGTACCCGACGGCGGAGGCGTGTTACAACTCTTGTGAGCTCCAGTGAAAGAGAACCCTGTGGAGAAGATGCTGGAGGCAGAAAGTGACCCTGTTTACGGTGGTGGCCATTTGTCATTTTTCTGGTGCTTATTTTCCACGTTCCTCTTGTCATCACCCCAAATTGCTCCTGTGTATCCGGGTAACTCAGCCACCCACCTCCCAGGGCAGAAGCAAAGGCACCAGTTTTGCCCTCCTGGATGCCAGATGCAGCCAAGATTTGGGCATCAGGCCTGAGCTGTCCCATCAGTCTCATCACTGCTCCTGGGAGCCTGACTCTTCCTCGGGCATCTCAGGGACCCAGGAACAGCAGGAGTCCCTGCTCTGTCTCTCCCAGCTCTGGCATTGGGGTGGCCACAGCTGACAAGGCTGTCCCAGCTCCTCCCCTGGCCTGGCTGGGGGCGTACCTGACAGCCTCCCATGAATTCCTTTTTGCTTCCGTTGGTCTCCTGACACACTCACCAAGTTCAGGTTTCTATCCAGCCAGGGCCAGCTTTCTCCCAGGGCTCCAGCCCCATTCACCCCAGAGCTGGACTGAAAAGAGGCCAGTCCCCGTGGGAAAAGGACTTCGTGAGCCCTTGCCTAGCGGTTTGCTTCCAAGCCTCAGCTAGATCCTGCTGGACGTGGCCACCCTCAGGCACAGGGTAACCTTTGTGGCCCAGGTCAGAAGAGCCCCTTCCCAGGGGCTGCCCGTCGCTGGACTCTCCTAGAAGTCCTAGTTTCTTGTTTGAGCAATAAGCTTATCCCTGGCTTGTCGGTGGGACTTGGCAGGAGCTGGTGAATGAGCTCACTCCTGGTGAAGTTTTAATCAGCGTGTTTATCTCCCACCCACCTCCCCTGTGCTCGCTGCAGCCCTGAGGGGGCCTGGCCTCTCCCAGCCTCCACAGTCAAACATGAGTCACCTGCTGCAGAATCAGACACTCAAGCTGCACAGCCTGGCTCAAAAGTTCACTGGGGAACAGGCTGCTGGTCGTGGGGGTTTGCGTGGACAATAGGTCCAGCCAAAGCTGGGGAAGACCAGAGGTGGGAGGGGCTGGAAGCCTGTGGAGGAACCACGCGTGCTTCCCCAGCACCCCCTTCCTTCTCTCCTCTGGGAGCACCACCAGGTCACCTGTGGAAGCTGAGTTGCTCCAAGTGGCCTCTGTAGTAGTCAGTGGTCACAACGTTCAGAAGTCAGTTGCAATGAAAGGTAGTCAGTTTGTTCCCCATCAGAGCTCTGGGTAGGAGCGATGCTGTCTGAGCCCCAGGAATCATGACCCACCTCCCAATTCGAGATGTCCCTGGAATGAAGGGTGGGGACAGTGGTGTAAAACAAAAGCCTCATCCTGCCCCAAGCCATGTGGGAACTAGAGTCACACACCACGTAAGAACATTTTGGTTGACAACAGATCACATATACCATGGTGGTCCCATAAGGTTATGAGGGAGCTGAAAACTTTCCTCCCACCTAGTGACACGGTAGCTGTCATATCACTGGGGTGTACAAGGCATTACTTGTGTTTGTGACGATGCTGTGCAAACAAACCCCACTGTGCAAACAAAACCCACTGCACTGCCAGTCACGTGAGAGTGCAGGAATACAGTTGTGAACAGTGCCTGACACTGGGCAATGGTATTGAATGCCTCTGTTACTGGCTTATGCATCTGCCATTCTATACTTTTTGTTGTTATTTTAGAGTGCATGCCTTCTACTTATAAAAAAATGCTTGCTGTAGAACAGTATACAAGCCAGCGGCAGTGGTCATGCCTGTGACCCCAGCTCAAGAGGCTGAAGCAGGAGGATCACAAGTTTGAGGTCAGCCTCAGCAACTTAGCAAGGCCCTAAGCAACTTAGCAAGACCCTGTCTCTAAATAAGATATAAAAAAGGGCTGTGGATGTGACTCAGTGGTTAAGAACCCCTGGGTTCAATCTCCAGTACCAAACCAAATTAAACCAAACAACAACAAAAACTCAAGATTATATAGTATTACACCAGAAGCAGCCTCATGTATAGTAGTGTCTCTTGATAGCATCATTTTCTCTGTGCTTGATTTAATCTGCTGTTGTTTTGTTCATGGCCCTAGAAGCAATAAGATATACACACACACACACACACACACACACACACACACACACACATACACACAGAGAGAGAGAGAGAGAGAGAGAGAGAGACAGAGACAGAGACAGAGACAGAGACAGAGAGACAGAGAGAGATACATATATACATATATATGACATTTAGCCTAGGTGTGTGGCGGGCTAGGCCATCTAGGTTTGTGTAATTACACTCTAAGATGTTCCCACCACAATGAAACCTAACAATGCATTTCTCAGAACTTATCCCCATTGATAAGCAACACATGGCTGACTATAATTTGAAATAGCCCATGGAGGGACACAGTACTCAGCCACAAAGTAAAAGGCATCCTCCTGCATCTAGAAACACAGGTGGGCTCCCTCTGGGGACAGCACTCATTCCTAACTCTGGCGACCCGGGGAGTTCGTTACCCACATGGTAAGTCAGGGAGGGTGAAGTCGCATGGCTCTCTGCTGACCCGCGCTCTTGTTCACAGGCTCCTGACCCCGCGACCAGGCTACCACTGTCAACTAATGGGTGAGACCTGAGCTGCAGTGAGGGTGGAGTCCACCCTTCTATGGGGGTCCAGGTGCTCACTAGAGCAGAGGATTCTGGGAAGAACAGCACAAAAGCACTTAACTCCTGTGGTCCAGCTAGCATTTCCTGGATACTCCCAGGCCAGGGGTGTTCGGGTCCACCCCAAGGATCTCAGAGCTGAGTCAGGAAGTCCAAGGGTGTTTCCAACTTGCCTCTGGCACCTAATCTCCCTGTGGATGGTTAGGCTCACCACAGGCAGCCCAGTGCCTGCAGAGAACTGGCACCCTGTAGGTCTTCATTCTTCTTCAGTATTTGGTGAAGAAACGAACCAGCCAGCCCCAGACAGACACTATGAGGCAAGGTAGTGACTGTCCAGCGCAGGGATCACACAACCATTGGCAAAGGTGACCTGCGTTGGTCCTGTCAAAATCAAAATCAAACCTATTCACATGCCGCAGTTAAAAGGACCCAAGCGTGGATTGGTGTGGTGGTTTCTTTTATGAAAACAGCGTTAAATGTTCCCTATTTTTCACCCAGAGCTCACTTTAAGTGTGTTCCATCTTGGAGTTAGTGATTTATTTGAGGACTCCCGTTGTATCTCTGTTCTAGGAGTCTCGCCATGGCTCTGGGCTAAAAGCGATAATCGACCTCGAAGCAGGAGAGAGGCTCTGTGGTGCGGGGCACCCCTTCTGAAAGGGGAAGATTCCCAGAGACCTCAGGTGGGAGCTGCAGCGAGTTGCCTTCTGTCGGGGGTGGAGGATGAGTGAAGCCACTGTTCACAGAGGATGCAAACATTTCTGCACAAGAACAAACTGCAGCTGCAAAGCAGGAAGGTTCTGTGCACGTAGATCCATTGGCAGTTCCCTGGCAGTCCTGGAGTAATACCTGAATAATGCTCCTGCAGAATTTCCCAGCTCAGCAGCGAAGGTCCTGGGCTTTCCAGATACACGTTGACATTGCACACTATTGCCACCAGATGAGAGGTCCTCGCCTTAGTGCTACTTGAGAAGGATGGAGTGGCCATGCAGAAATCATTACCAATTGCAATGATTTTTGTTACTTGTGCTCATCTGTAGCAGAAAAATATTCTGGGACAGCAAATCTGTGATTTCATTCACTTTATTGTTCAGGATGAGAAGAGAACAAATATTTAAATTAAAAAAAAAATGAGCCCACGGCCAAACACATGTAAGTAAACAATAGTACGCGTGCTACACAGATGTAACAAAATCACGAGTGGGTCATGAAAGTGAAGTTTGGGAAATGTAGCTTTGTGTTTGGTTGCTGTCATTCTTGGTATAAAAGCACACACCAGTTCTGAGTTCCCTGCTACTACCTTCTGCTATGGGAATCAAGGTTTCTGAGGCCTACCGGCAGTCAGAAAGCAGGTTACCATAAATATTTACAATGCAATGTGGAGATAGGATTTGGAAAATAATCGTTTGCCTTAGTAACAACAGCAAAATTTTTGGTCTCACCTACAAAGCAGGAGATCATTAAGCCATACATTTGTAGTTCAAAAAGAAACTTTGAGATCACGCACGAAGTCGAACCCTCTCACCCATTTCACAGATGAGGAAACCGATCCCAGAGTGAAAGGGACTTGCTAAGGTTTTGCAGTAAGTTAGAACAGAGCCTAACAAGTTTTTTTTTTAGATCAAAGATAAATAGCCCAAGTTCCTGAATATGTAACAAATGCCTGCAAATCAATAAAAAGAAAGACCCAGTAGAAAAATGGGGAAAGGGTTTCAAAGAAAATGCAAACACCATTTAAATATTAGAAAAGATGCTCAACTTCACACATAATAAGAGAAATGCAAATTAAAATCATATCGACACATCTGCTTCTAGCAATGATGGACTAACTTGTATCAGACCAATTGTCCTGCTGGGAACAATTAGGAAAATTGGATGAAATACCACAAAAAAAACATTGAAAGATATTGGAGAGTTACCAAGGCTCCAGAATCCCAAACAGAGGGGAAGCTCAGAGAGGGAAGCCTGATGTTTAGTAGTGTTCTGCCTCTTGCTAACTCCAAAGCAGCGGTTGAGAGGCCAAGAGCTTTGACCCCACTATGGGGCTTGGGAGACAGAAGTTGAAGTTCAGAGTCTCTTGACATAAGGGCCAGGTTGGTACACCCAGGTTCATGGCAGCATTATTTGCCATGACCCAAAAGTGGAAGCAATTCAAGGATCTGCCCGTGGACAAATGGATAAATAAAATGAGATAGACGCATCCAATGAAATATCACTCCTTTTTTAACAGGAAGGAAATTCCGATTCCTGACAACAAATAGATGAACCTTGAGAATGTAATGCTAAGTGAGAAAAGCCAGATACATGAAGACAAATACTATATGATTGCACTTATATGAGGTACCTAGAGTAGTCAAACGCATGGAGACAGGGAGTAGAATGGTGGTTGCCAGGGGCTAGAGGGCAGAGGGGAGTTGCATTCAATGGGAGCAGAGTTTCAATTGGGGAAGATGAAAAGGTTCCAAAGATGGATGACAGTGAGGATTGCACCATAGTGTGAATGTACTTAATGACACTGAATTATATAATTGGAAATGGCGAAGATGGTAAATTTCCTATCATGTGTCTGTCAGCACAATTGGAAAAAAATAGCAAGGACCCTGGTAACAGCACCGGCTCTCCTTTTAGATCCCAAAGCGGTATACCTAGGAGTAAAGGAAGCAGAACTAAGTCAGCCCTTTCAGGATGGCAGCTTCACTTCAAATCATCTTAATTCCTGATTGGATAAATGCAACTTGAGGTTGCTGGTATGCCTAGCTTAGCAGAAAAAAAGTAAATCTTCCCTGGAGAGAGATAACAGCATTCAGAGCCTCAAATTATCTATTCCATGTTCATCTATTATGTCTGCCATTCAATAAAAAACAGAAATGCAGAACTACAAGAATGGTACAAAAACGGAGAGAAATAATACATTAGACGCATATTCACGGGGATCCAGGTATTTGGGGTGGACTTTAAAATAACTAATTAATGTATTCAAAAAATTAGTTGACAAGAAGAATTTCAGCAGAGAACTGGAAACTATTTAAAAAAGGAATCAAATGGAAATTCTAAAAATGAAAAAGGGATGATAAATTTGACAGAAGATGTGCAAGATTTGCACATGTAAAACTCAACACATTGCTGAGAGAAATTAAAGGGGTTATAAATAAACAGAGAAATATATTGTGCTCGTGGATTGGAAGATTCGATGCGGTTAAGATGTCAACTTTTCCCAAATTGATGCATAAATTCAATGCCAGGTTTTTTGGTAGAAACTGACAAGCACATTCTAAAACTTACATGGAAATACAAAGCATCTAGAGTCATCCAACATTTTGAAAAAGAGGAATAATTTGGAGAATTTATACTACCTTTTCAAGACTTAGTATAAATAAAGCTATAATCATCTAGATAGTGTGCTATGGGGGTAAAGATAGACAAACAGATCAATAGAATAGAAGAGGGATTGAAGAAATAGCTGTTGATTTTTGACAAAGATGTCAAGGCAGTTAATAAGGAAAGGATATTCTTTTCAACAAATGGTGCTAGACCACTTGGATAAATATATGCAAAATAAATAAAACAGTGCTGGGTTGTGGCTCAGCAGTAGAGCGCTCGCCTAGCACGGGAGGGACCCGGGTTCCATCCTCAGCACCACATAAAAATAAAGGCACAGTGTTGTGTCCATCTACACCTAAAAATTAAATATTTAAAAATAAACAAATAAAAAACCAGAAAGAAATCTTGATCTTTTACCTCATGCTATATAAAATATTAAATTGTTGAAGACTTTTAAAAATTAGAATTAATAATCCTAATAAAATAGACCTAAAAATAATAATAATAAAATAATAAATAATAATAATAAAATAGACTATGAAGATAAAAGCTAAAGCTATAAAACTTATAGGAAAGAATTTTAGTGACCTTGGGTTTGGTAAAGGTTTCTTAAATATAACCCAAAAAAGCATGAACTATTAAAGAAAAAAAAATCGACAAATTGGACTGCATTAAGCTGAAAGCATTTATGCTTCAAAAGGCAATATTCTGTTTGGCAATGTCTGTTATGTTTTTATTAGTGCATTATAATTATGCATAATAGTGGGGTTCACTGGGACATATTCATATGTGCCTATAATTTGCTGTATTTCATTCCCTAACACTTCCCCTCTCCTTCTCCTCCTCCCTCCCTCTATTTTCTATCTTCTACTCTTTTGGCATTCTTTCTATTTATTTACATAGTTTTTCATTGGCGTATTATAATTATACATTAAAGTGAAATTCATGGTCATATCCATATGTGCATATAGCATAATTTGGTCAATTTTATTCCCCAATTCTTCTCCTCTTCCTTTCCCTCTCTCCCTCCCTTCCCCTTCACCCCCTACCTCTACTCTCCTGTTTTCCCTTCTATTTTGTGAGATCCATCCCTTTTCATTCCTTTTTTCCCTTTATTAGCTACCGCATATAGGAAAAAAAAACATTTGACCCCTGTCTTTCTGAATCTGGCTTATCTTGTTTGGCACAATGTCCTCCAGTTCCGCTCATTTACTAGCAGATGACAAAACTTCATTCTTTTTTATGGCTGAGTAGAACCATGTGTATATATACCACATTTTCTTTATGCATTCATCTGTGGACAGACACCTAGCCTGGTTCCATGACTTGGCTATTGTGAATGTGCTGCTATAAAAGGTGGAATGAACATGACACTATAGTATGCTGATTTCAGTTTTGTTGGATAAATCCTGTACCATGGAACATTCCTATTTTTTTGTTGTTTTTTTTTTTTTTTCTTTTGAGGAATCAGTATGGATACTGATTTCCATAGTGGTTGTACTAATTCGCGGTCCCACCAACCCACATAAGTGTCGCTTTCTCCCCACATCCACACCAGCATTCATCATTATCTACATTCTTGATGGTTGGTATTAAGATGAAATTAGGAGGTGAGATGAAATCTTGGTGTGGTTTTTCTTTTGCATTTCCCTGATTGCTAAGTATGTCAAACTTTTTTTTCATATATTTGTTAGCCATTGGCATTACTTCTTTTGAGAAATGTCTGTTTAGTTCATTTGCCCGTTTATTTATTGGATTATTTGTTGTTTGGGTGTTGAGTTTTTTGACTACTTGGGAATAAATCTATCCAAGAAAAAGTGAAAAAACTCTATGATGAAAATCACAGAACAATAAAGAAGGAAATTGAGGAAGACATCAGAAGACGGAAAGACCTCCTATGTTCTTGGATAGAAAAAATTAATATTGTTAAAATGGCCATATTACCAAAAGTGATTTACAGATTCAATGCAACCCCATCAAATTGCCAATGACATTCTTCACAGAACTAGAAAAAAAAGGCTCAAAAGTCATATGGAAGAATAAAAGGCATAGGATTGCCAAAGCAATGCTGAGCAAGAACAGGCCTGGAGGCATCCCAATGCCTGATCTCAGGTTTTACTGCAAGAGCCGCAGTAGCAAAGCCATAATGGTACCGGAGTAAAAACAGACATTAAGACCAAGGAAATAAAACAGACACAAAGACAAACTCAGTTATGGTCCTCTCATCTTTGATGAAGGTGTCGAAAACCTAAAGTGGAGAGAAGACAGTCTTAAACAAATAGTGCTGAGAAAACAGGATAGCCATTTGTAGAAGAAACCCTTCTCTCTCACCCTGCACAAAAGTCAACTTAAAGTGACAAAAGACCCAGGAATTAGACCAGAGACTGTGCAACGGATAGAAGAAAACATAGGGTCAACACTCCAACACCTAGACACAGGCATCAACTTCCTTAGTAAGATCCCCAAACCTCAAGAAATAAAACCAAGAATCAATAAGTGGGATGGCAAAGAAAACAAGGGTATGGAAAGAGAGCCTATAAAGAGAAAATCTTTGCCAATTAGTCTTCCAAAAGGATTAATATCCAGAATATATAAAGAACTCAAAAATGTTTGACAGTGTCTTAAATGTACACTTGCTATATGACAACAGTCTATTCCTAGAAAAAAAAGGGTATATCTAGAAAGATGGCATACAAATATTAACAGAAGCATTATTTATAAAAGTCCCAAAATTGAAATACTCAAAATGTCCATTAAAAGCTGAAGATATAAGCAGAGTATGGTGTATCCATATTATAGAATATCACTCAACAATTAGGAGAAACGAGTCACTGATAAATACAACAACATAGGTGGACCTCAAGAACATCACACTAAGTGAAAGAAGCTGGACAGAAAGGACTATATACCATGTATTTTTACTTATATGAAATTTCTAGAAAAGGTAAAACTAAAGATACAGCAAATGTATTGATTGCCTGGAGCCCATGGTGAGGATGAAGAGTGACTATAAACAGGCATGAGAGAAATTTGGGGGTGGTGGTGGAAGGGTTATAAAATTGAAGTGTGGTGGTAAATCAAAAACTGAGGTAGTCTCTAAAAACCAGTGATCTGTATTCTTGCAATGGGTGAATTATATGATCTGAAAATTATACCTTCATACAGTAGTTAAAAAGTGGGAGGAAAAGAAAAGGCAAAACACAAATCACAGGAAAGTATTTGCAAAACATACATCTGACAAAGGTCTTGGACCTAGAACATGTTAAAACTATTGCAGCTAAATAAAAAGAAGACAAACATCCCAGTTTCTAAAACGCACAAAATATTTATACAGACACTTCACCACAGAAGATATGTGGTTGTCAAATAGGTGCGTGAAGAAGGCTCTGCAACATTTGAGAGCTGCAGACTAAAATCACGATGAGATCTTGTCATGCATCCATTAGAATAACTAAAGTTAGAAACATTTATCATACCAAGCATTGTTGAGGATGGGGAACAACTCAAACTCTCAAAGACACATGAGTGTTTATAAAACTTTATTTGTAATAGCAACAACTCTAAACTCAAAGGTCCCCATCATCAGGCAATGGATAAACAAACTGTAGCACATCCACATAATAAAATGCTACTCAGTAACAGAAAAGAACAGGATGTTAGGGCTGGAGTGTAGCTCAGAAGTAGAATGCTTGCCTAGCATGTGGAAGTCCTGGGTTCCATCCCCAGTAAGATACACACACACACACACACACACACCCCAAGGTGGTGTTGATAACACAACATGAACAACATCTCTTTTTTTGTGTGTGTGTGGGGGGTGTAGCAGGGATTGAACTCAGGGGGACGCGACCACTGAGCCACATCCCCAGCCCTATTTTGTATTTTCTTTAGAGACAGGGTCTCACTGAGTTACTTAGTGCCTCGCTTTTGCTGAGGCTGGCTTTGAACTCACAATCCTCCTGCCTCAGCCTTCTGAGCCTCTGGGATTACAGGTGTGTACCACCATGCCTGGCTGAATCATCATCTTGATACAATTTATAGATGAAATAACATGGATGACTCTTCAAATAATTATGCTGAGCTAAAACCAAGCCAGACCAAAAATACATGCATACTATGTGATGCCATTTGTATAAATAAATATCATGCAGTTCCAATTATACAAAATTCTAATTAATCTACAGTGACAAAGAGCAGATCAAGGGGATGGGGTTGTGGCTCAGCGGTAAAGTGCTCGCCTCGCGAGTGCGGGACCCTGGGTTCGATCCTCAGCACCACATTAAAAAAAAAAAACAAACCCAAGTGAAATAAAGGTGTTGTGACCAACTACAATTAAAAAATGAATATATATATGTATATATATATATATACATATTTTTTTTTTAAGCAGATCAATTGTTTAGGGACAGGGGATAGGAAGAGCCAGATTATGGGCATGAGAAAACTTATTCAGTATGGTGGTGATTCCACAATAAATGTATATGTCAAGTCTGATCAGACTTTAAATAAATACATGCAGTCCTTTAACACCAATTATGAGGCAATAAAGCTGTATAAAATGGGAAAAATTAAAACACAAGAATTAAGTGAAAGAACAGAATAATGGATTAAGGTACCCCTAAGGGAAAATAGTGGAACTAACTATAAGATGGATCAGAGTGAGATATCCCAGACTGAAGCATGAAGAAAATACAGAATGGAAGAACACAGAAAAGAACATGAGACGTATGAGCCATGTGGAAATCTACGTAACTGGACCCCAGGGAGGAGAGGAAAGAGAAGATAGAAGCAAAAACAATGTTTGAAAAGATAATGGCTAAGAATTCTCTTAAAAACATACAAAAGAGAACATACCTTAGATTCTGACGGAGCAGGGGAAACTATGCTTAGATATATCAGTTTAAACCCACTGAATGCTAAAGACAAAGAGAACATCTTAAAAGCAGACAGAAGTGTTTATAGTCACTCTTCATCCTCAACATGGGTCTCAGGCAATGAGATTATAAGATGGCAGATTTAAACCCAAATATATAAATATATGCACTAAATATAGAAGAGCTAAATACTCTAATTAAAAGACAAAAGTTGTTGAATTTAATTTTTACAGTACTATACATCTATTTATAAGAGATGAACTTTTAAAGTGAAAAGGTGAATAGAAAAGTAGATACAGGAAAATACTGAAAATATCAAAGAGTTGTAAATATCAGGTAAAGTAGATTTTAAAGGAGAATTTTGTGCTAGATATGATAAAAAGTTAAATCTACTAGGAAAATACAATGATTCTGCACATTTTGGTACCAATTACATAGCCTCCAAGTACCTAACACAAAACCAAATAGAGCTAAATAGGGAAATAGGGGAATCCACAATGATCACTGCAGACTTTTAGAGTACACAGGGCATAAATTCAATGAAAATATAGGATATTTGAATAATATATTCAACTAGTTTGACCTGACACATATGATACCCTGAACTCCACAACTCTGGATACACATTCTTTTATGTGCACATGGAATATTTATCAAAATGAAAGATAAGCCTTAAATCAAGTCTCAATAAATTTCACAAGATTGAGTTTCCTGACCATATTAAGATTATGCTAAAAATCAATAAAGAGCTAAAAGAACCCCAACAGTTTGCAAGTTGTATTCTTCTAAATTGCCTCAGCTAAAAATTAAAATATAGTTTTAATTTAATTTGTAATTAAAATGAAAAAAAAATTTCAAACAGAATGATTGTGAAAATGCAATATATCAAAGCCTCTCTGAGTATAGCTATAACCCTGTCTACAGGACAATAAATAACTTTAAAAGAAAGAAAGGTTTAAAATATAAGTGTGAGCTGGGTATTGAGGTGCAGGCCTGTAGCCCCTGCTACTCGGGGGGCTGAGGGAGAAGGATCCCAAGTTTGAGGTTAGATATTAAAAGATAAGGGGGTATTATGAATAACTATATGCTAGTAAATTTGAAATTTTAGATAAAATGGAAGAACTGCTAGATAAATACAATTTACCAAAACTGACAGAAGAAGAAATAGAAAATCTGAAAATTACTATATCCATTAAAGAAATTATATTCATGTCTAAAACCCCAGGCCAATTGGTCTTTATTGAATAATTCTTCCAAACATGTAAGGAAGAAATATCACCAACCTTACACAAAGTCCACCAGAGAATTAAATTATTCTCTGAAACAACTTAATTATTTAAGAATAAAAGGGAGCAATTTCCAATTATTTAATATAAAAGGCAGAAGTAACCTTTATATCAAAACTTGATTAGGAAAAACATTTTAAAAAATCTCTGTTATGAACACACAAATCTCTTTCATAGACATACACTCCTAAATTAATTACTAGAAAACTGAATTCAGAAACACAGAGTAATATATCACCAAGAAATTAGATTTATTAAAGAAAATACAAAAATATTTTTTTAAAAAAAGTCAATGTAATTTCCCACACAAAATAAAAAATAAAAATCTTATGATCATCTCAGCAAATGCAGAAAAAGTATCTGATAAAAATCAACATCCACTTACAATTTTAAAAGGCTCTTAGCAACTTATGAATAAATGGAAACTTTCTTGATGTGATAAGGGATATTGTTATGGTTTGGCATGAGGTGTCCCCCAAAAGCTCCTGTGTTAATGCAGGAATGTTCAGAGGGGGAAATGATCCCATGATGAGATTTGTAACCTAATCAGTGCATTCTAGTTTGAATGGACTAACTGGGTGGTGACCACAGGCAGGTGGGTACAGCTGGAGAAGGTGGATCTTGGGGTTGTGCGGAGAAAGGTTCACTTTCCTGCAATCCCTTCCCCTCTCTCTCTGCTTCTGGGCTTCCATGAGTGGAGCAGTGCCCCTTCACCACATCCTGTGCCCCGAAGTTCTGCTACACCTCGGGCCCAGAGCAATGGAGTCAGTCCACCATGAACTGAACCTCTGAAACCAGGAGCCAAAATGAATTTTTCCTCCTCTAAGTTGTTCTTGTTGGGTATTTTGGTCACAGCAATGAAAAGCTGACCAACACATACATATGAGAAGGGTACATCAGATATCATGCTTCATGATGAGCATTCCAAGTTCTCTACCTGAGATTACAGAGGAGACAAGGATCTCTGTTTCCTCACTTCTGTTCAACCCAGTGCTGGAGCTTCTAGCTAGGACGGTGAGGCAAGGAAATGAAATAAAAAGTAAAAGGATTAGAGAGGAAGAAATAAAACTGTCATTATTCATGGGTAACATGATTGCACACGTGGAAAAATCCACAGAAGGTACAGGAATTAATAGCTACATTTAGCAAGGTCACTTGATACAAGGTCAATATTTCTATATACCAATAAGAATTTTTAAATGAAAGTTTAAAAAGTAGTGACATTTAAAAGGGCATAAAAGTTAAATGTCTAGGGATAAATTTAACAAAAGATGAATAAAACTTCTATGCTGAAACCTACTAAATATTATTGAGAGAAATTAAACAGGAACCAAATAAATGGAGAGAGACAATGTCTATGGGGTAGAAAATATTATCAAGGCATCTGCTCCCCCAGAATCGACCTATGGAGTCAATAAAATTTCAATCAAAATCTCTGTAGGTTTTTTTTTGTGTGTGTGTGTATGGAAACTGATGAGCGAATTTTAAACTTTATATAACTACACAAAGATGACAAATAGTCAAGATAATCTTGAAGAAGTAAACAAATTAGAAGGATTCATCCGATATTACAAATTAACATAGAGCTACTGTCTTTAGGAAAGTATAATATTGGCATAAGGGCAGATCTATAGACTAATGCCAGAGAATAAAGTATGGAAACACTACACAGATGGGGGGTCTGTATTTTTACAAAGTTGATATCAGAGTGATAGAGAAAGATGGTCTTTCAATAAATGGTGCACCTGAATATCCCTACAGACAAAATTAAGCTTAACTATTATCTCATGCCTTACAAAAAGTAAAATGATGAAACCTCTAGAAAATAATATTGGAGAAATTCTTTGAGATACTGTGGAAGACAAAGTTTATTAATATGACCTCAAGGCTTTTATATAAAGGAAAATATTGATAAACTGGATTATATTAGAATCAAGTTCTTCTACTCACCAAAACACACTATTTTTAAAGATATTTTATTAGGTTTTTTTATTTATATATGACAGCAAAATGTATTACAATTCTTATTACATATATAGAGCACAATTTTTCATATTTCTGGTTGTATACATAGTATATTCACATCAATTCATGTCTTCATACCTGTACAAAAGGCACTATTGAGACAATGGAATGTTAAGTCCCAGTAAGAAGGAAGATGTTTTCTGTATTCCTCAAAGAACTTCTGTCCAATATATGTAAATAGTTCCAATAAATCAATACATAAAAAATAAGAGACTCAACCAAAAAACGGACAAAGATTTGAACAGGTATTTCAGAAAAGAGACTATAAACGCATGAAAGGAATTTACCTTCTTTAGTTATCTGGGAAATACAAAGTAAAACTGCATTGAGATAATAATTATAAACATTTAAAAGAAGGACATTTCTAAGCATTCATGAAGTGATGAATCTGCTGAAATTCTTGCCACAGCACCATTGTAAATAGGAAAGATCACTTTAGAAGACTGTGTGGCATTATGTGAAAATAGGCAAAACTAATCAATATTAATGGGAATCAGGCTAAATATTACCCTGGCAAGGAAGGATGGTGAATAGAAGGAGGGATGAGGAATTCTGGGCTCTGATAATGTCCTATCTCCTGATCCTGGTGCGGTTAATAATATGTGCTCACTTTGTGAAAATTTATCAAACTTTATACTTGAGATCTGTCCTCTTTCTGTAGGTATGTTGATTTATTTATTTACTTTTTTTTTAAGAGAGAGTGAGAGAGGAGAGATAGAGAGAGAGAGAGAGAGAATTTTTAATATTTATTTTTTAGTTCTCGGCGGACACAACATCTTTGTTGGTATGTGGTGCTGAGGATCGAACCCGGGCCGCACGCATGCCAGGTGAGCGCTACCGCTTGAGCCACATCCCCAGCCCTGTTGATTTATTTTTTAATTTTATTTTTTTAGTTGTTGATGGACCTTTATTTTATTCATATATTTATATGTGGTGCTGAGAATTGAACCCAGTTCCTCACACATGTGAGGCAAATGCTCTACCACTGAGCCACAACCCCAGCCCGGTATGTGGATTTAAATAGGAACTTTGTTCATAAAAAATTACATTCAGGGCTGGGGATGTGGCTCAGTGGTAGCGTGCTTGCCTCGCATGTGTGAAGCACTAGGTTCGATTCTCAGCACCACATACAAATAAATAAATAGATAGATAGATAGATAGATAGATAGATAGATAAAGGTCCATCAACCTACATTGACCATCACCAGTACTCAAAAAAATATTTTTTAAAAAATTAAATGTAGACACCAAAACCAGGCAAAGATCTGGGAGCTGGACAACACGCCGTGCCCGTGTGGGTGAGCAGGCAATCTCACGCACTGCAGTGTCACCTCCGTGAAGGGAGACTGGATAATAGGTTAAACTACAAATACAGGTACGTTTTTTGAAAAATGATATATTCTATATTTTAGCACAGTTTTAGGGTAACAGCCAAATTGAGCAGAAAGTACAGAGTTCCCACCTGCCCCTAAACCCCAGCCTACCCATGACATCCCATATCAGTTGGTACATTTGTCCATGAATCAGCATTGACACATCCCTATCAACCAGAGTCTCCAGTTTACCTCAGGGTTCACTCTTTGTGTTGAACTTTTTTTTTTTTTTAATTCATAAACCTCCTTTGCTAGAGTAGTTTCACCATTCAGAACAAAACTGAGATGTACAGAGAGTTCCCACTTAGCTCAGCCCGTCCCCACCCTGTCCCACACATGCACAACCTCCCCATTATCAATATTTGGCACCAGAGCAGTCCTTGGTGACTGTGGATGGACCTACGCTGACCATCACCAGTACTCAAAGTCTAGCGTTTGCATCAGGGTTCACTTTCAGTGCTGCAGATTCTGTGGGTTTGGGCAGCTGTATAGTGGCATGTGTCCACCACTGCAGTAACACACAGTGCAGTCTCACTGCCCGAGAAATCCTCTGTGCTCCGCCTATTCGTCCCTCCCTTTCTTACTCTGAGCCCATGGCAACCATGATCTTTATTTTGTTATTGTTGCTATTAGTTTTAATTGTGGTAAACTACACACAAAATAAAGGGTAACCTCTTAACCTTGGCCACTCTTAAGAGTCTGGCTCAGCGGCATTATGTACAGCCATCATCACTGTCTGTCTCCAACACTCTTCGCCTTCCCAGACTGAAACTATCTGCCCATTAAACAATAACTCCCCACCCTGCCGCCCCACACACCCAGTCCCTGGGGACCTCCCTTCTACTTTCTATTGCTAGGAATTGAACCCCTCTAGGTACCCCATCAGGACTTTGAGTACTGGTGATGGTCAATGTAGGTCCATCCACAGGAACCCAGGACTGTTCTGGTGCCAAATATCAATAGTGAGGTGATTGTGCATGTGGGGGACAGGGTGGGGACGGGGTGCGCTAGGGGGAACTCTCTATACGCCTCAGTTTTGCTCTGAATGATGAAACTGCTCTAGCAAAGGAGCTTTATGAATTTTCCCATAAAAGTGGAACTGTACAGTATTGGTGCTTTTGTGTCTGACTTAGTTCACTTAACGAAACGTCCCCGAGGTTCATCCGTGTTGTCATATGTAGTAGAATTTCCTCCCATGTCTGTATCAAGCACATTTGGAGCCCATCAGTGGAAATCAGGATTGCTTCCACTCTTTGGCTACTCGGAAGAAAGCTTCTCTGAACATGGCCGCACAGATATCTGCTTGAATCTCTGCGTTCAGCCTTTCTGGGTAAATCCCCCAAAGTGGAATTTATTAGATCCTATGATGATTCTGTTTTCAGTTTTCTGAGATTCCACCATATTGTGTTTCATAGCCGCTACGTCTTCACATTCCCACCAACGGTGTACAAAGGATCCGATTTCTCCACAGCCTTGTCAATGTGTTATTTTCTATTTTTTTTTAACTTTATTTTTTAGAGCAGTTTTAGGTTACAACAAAATTGAGAAGTCACAAAGATGTCCCACTCCCCCCTACCGGCCTCCCCCACGCACAGCCATCACAACACCCCCCACCAGGGTGGTACACTGGTTATAATTAACAAACCTACAGTGACACGTCGTTATGACCCGAGGTCTACAGTTTACATTAGTTGTGCATTCTATGGATTTGGATAAAGGCATAATGACATACCCACATTATAATATCGTGCAGAACAGTGTCACCGTCCTAAACATTCTTTGTGCTCTGCCTATTCTGCCTCCCTCCCCAGACCCCTGGCAACCATTGATGTTTTCTGCTGTCTCCATGGCTTTGATTTTTACAAAATGTCAGCGTTGGAATTGTACAATATGTAGCCTTTTCCGATTGGCTTCTTTCACTTAGCAGTATGCATTGAAGTTTCTTTTATGTTTTTTTTCCCCCATGGCTTGATAGCTCATTTCCTCTTAATGCTGAATAACAGTCCATTGTTTGGAAGGCACTGCAGGGTATTTATCCATTCATCTGTTGAAGGACATCAGTACCTAATGCTTCCCAGGTTTCACAATTATGAATAAATCTGCTATACCATTGATGTTTCAAGTGGTTATTGATAGAGTTGGATTAATATTTACCGTATTATGGTTTTCTCTGATGCCCTTATTATCTTTTTCTATTTTTGTCTCCCACTCTTTACACTGACAACTGATCCGAGTCCACTTTCAAATAACAACAGATGGACTTATGGGAGTTCGAGTACCTTAGAGGAACAGCACGATCCTAATTCTGCCCTCCTCTCCATCAGTGCTGGGGCAGATTTATTCACCTTCCTTCTCTGCTACCCTGGCCGTCTTCCATGTCACTTATTTATAAGCTGTTATCACCAAATACATTGTTGCTCTTATTATCTTGAACAAACCCTCTCATCTGTTATTTCTTTTCTTTTTGGCACTGGGGACTGAACCCAGCAGCACGCAGCCACTGAGCCACATCCCCAGCCCTTTTTTTTTTTCCTTTTTTAAATTATATTGTTTTAAAATATTTATTTTTCTGTAGTCGTTGGACACAATACCTTTATTTTATTTATTTATTTTTACCTGGTGCTGAGGATCGAACCAGGGCCTCGCACGTGCTAGGCGAGCACTCTACGGCTAAGCCACAACCCCAGCCCCCCCCCACCAGCCCTTTTATATTTTATTTAGAGACAGGGTCTCACTAAGTTGCTGAGGCTGGCTTTGAACTTGCAAAAATCCTGCCTCAGCCTCCGGAGCTGTTGGGATCACAGGTGTGCATTACCATCCCCAGTATTTATTTCTGTTAAGAATTAAGAAATGTTTTCATTTTACTCTCGCTTATTCTTGCCTTCTCTAATACTCTTTCCTTAATGTAGATACAAATTTCTGATATAAATAGTTTTTCTTCTCTCTGAAGAACTTTTTTTTAAATATTTTCTTCGATGTAGATGTACACATACCTTTATTTCATTTTATTTATTTTTATGCTGAGGCTCGAACCCAGCACCTCACATGTGCTAGGTGAGCGCTCTACCACTGAGCCACAACCCCAGCCCCTCTGAAGAACTTTGTGATGGTTTGGGTGTGAGGTGTCCCCCAGAAGCTCACGTACGAGACATTGAAGAAGGTTCCAGGGAGAAATGATGGGGTTGTAAAAGTCTTAACCCAATCAGCGATTTAATCCTTCGATGGGGATTAACTAGTGGTACCTGAAGTGGTGGGGTATAGCTGGAGGACGTGAGCATTGGGGCCTGGCTTTGGGTATATATTTGTACCTGGAGAGTGGAGCCTCTCTCTCTCTCTCTCTCTCTCTCTCTCTCTCTCTGTTCCCTGATCATGCAATGTGAGCGGCTTCCCTCAGCCACACTCTCGCCATGAGCTGGCCTTCTCTGGACTGAGACCTCTGACAGCATGAGCCCTCAAGTAAACTTTTCCTCCTCTGTAGTTGTTCTGGTCACAGCAATGAAAAAGCTGACTAAAACAAACTTTTCACATTTCTTGCCCGGCAGGTTTAACCACAATGGCAAATTCCCTCAATTTTATTTGCCTGAGAAAGTCTTTATTTGTCCTCCACTTCTAAAAGTTCATTTTGCTGAATACGGAATTCTAGGTCAGTGGATCTTTTCAACACTTTAAATATTTTACTCTATTTCTTCTTGCTTGCATGGATTCTGAAAATAAATCTGAATTTTTTTTTTTTTTGAGGAGTCCCATTATGTTGTCCAGACTGGGCTCAAAACTCCTGGGTTCAAGTGATCCTCCTGTCTCAGCCTCCTGAACAGCTGGGACTATAGCCGCCGGCCACCCTGCCAAGCTCTGATGTGATTCTTATCCTTATTCTTCTATAAGAATAAGGATAAATCTGCTTCTTTCAGGTTTTTTTCCTCTGTTTCAGAATTTCTTAAATTTGAATTTGACCTACCTAGGTGTAGCTCTGCTGGCATGTAACCTGCTGTGTGTTCTCTGTGCTTCCTGGATCTGTGGTTTGATGTCTAACATTCATCTTGGGAAACTCTCAATCATTATTGCTTCAAATGTTTGTTCTGATCTTCTTTTTTTCTCCTCTTTCTGCTATTCCCACTGTTTCATTACAGCCCTTAGCATATTAGTTCTGGTGATTTTAAATGCCTGATCTGATAATTATGACATTCTTGCCATGTCTGAGTCTGCGCTGTGTGTGTGTGTGTGTGTGTGTTTCTTTTTAGTCTATGTAGGGCTTGAGGTGTAGCTCAGTGGTAGGGTGCTTGCCTAGCATGCTCAAGGCCCTGGGTTCAATCCTCAGTGCCACCAAAATAAAGAAGTATTATAGTCAGGCCTTGATATGGTGGTGAGGTATGGAGAGAAGTATTCCATAGTCCTACGATTCTATAGTCCTGTGTCTTTTAGTCACATTGTGGTCACAATACTTCTATTAATTGTAAACAATTTTGTCCTAAACGGACCTCTGTACTTCAGTGATGACATTTGGCTCAATCCAGCCTCCAAACATATTACTGCAACTAAGCTTGATATACAAGCAGAGTTGTGACCTAAGAGTTACCCCCAGAAGCAAAGCAACTGAGCCTCAGTCAATCATCATCCTATGACAGCATGGACATCTCGCATTCCAGATAATCCCAGGCCGAGTACTACCTCATGACGCCTAAAGCCCAAATCAGGCAAATGCTGAACTGCACCAATCAGGTGATTCCCTGAATGTGGATTCCTATTTTCTGGTATTTTTCTGGTTCTAAGTAGATCTCACCATGTGGTGGGTGGGGACATTCTGAACCAACTTCAGTCTGGAATGTTGCCAGGTTCTAGAACCTTTCTCTTGTTCAAGTCAGCTCGATTAAACTTAACAAATAGTTTCTCTGGATGGCAGGCTGTGATTAACAAAAGAAAGCTCTGGTGTTTTGGAAAACAGCGACTCTCCCCCTCCTCCTCTGCTTGGAAGCACTTGGAGAACATGACAGAGCCCCTAGAGGTGACACAAGCAAGTGGGGGCGTCCCTTAAGACTGGGAACCTGGAGCTTTAACCCTTAGGATCGACCATACGGAGCCTCCATCAGTTACAGTCTAACGTCTCAGTTTTCCTAGACGGTGATGATTCTCCCAGGATCTTCTTGCCTCTCCAATTTCAGGGGCAGCAGTTTGCTGTCTGTAGTTCTCTGATGGATCTAAGAAGAGTTGTTGATTTTCAGTTTGTTCAGCATTTTTCTAGCAGCCTGGATGGGAGAGATGAGGTCCAAGCTTCTTGGTGGAAGATATGGGATGGGAAGTCCCATTTCTTTTTACAATTTTTTTTCATTATTATGAACGTTTTCAAGCGCGCACAAGAGTAGAAAGAACTCCATAGTGAATTCGCATGTACCGAGGAGCTTCGATTCTTCCGAATATTCTGCAGTTGTTATTTCATCTGTTTCCTCTCACAATGCATACACACTTCTTATTTTTAACAAATACAGTCTATTCTCTGGCCAACGATTTCACTTCTAGGAATTTACCTTAGAGATCTATATGCATGCAAGCAAAATGGGCTTACATGCAAGGTTATTCACTGCAGAATTATTTGGCGAAGCAAGAGATTGAAAACAATACGGATGTCCATCAACCGAGGGCTGGTTAAACACCCCCACGGAACACCAAGCGACCGGCAAGTACCCGGCTGTGGCCACGACTGAGGAGCCATGTGATGCACCGAGATGGAAGAGTCTTCAAAATACATTGTGAAGGGAAAAGAAAACAAAGGCCCCAGAGATGCAGCCAGCACGCTGCCATTGGTGAAGCAAAAAGGGAAAGAGTGAACACGTTTTCTCATGGGTGCAGGAGGTATTTCTGGGAGAATAAAGAAGACACAGATCCCACCAGTTACTTTTGCAGAGGGGGGAGCTGGTGCCCTGGGGGTAGTGGTATGAGGGAGATTCTGCTCTATATGCTTTTCTACCATTGGATTTTTGAACCATGGGAATACTTTACCTAGTGAATGAATGAATGAATGAATGAATGAATGAATGAATGAATACAGTTTAAAGCCCTGGATCGGGGGCTGCACACATTCTAGGCCACATCTTATGAGGCAGGTGGTTCAAACTCATTTTTCTGATGAGAAATCTGGGCTCAGATTGCCCAAGATAAGTTGCCACCAGTAAGTAGCAGAACAGACTGGGAACAGGGTCTGACCGGCTGATCCAGTTCGTTCCCTCACAGGGAGCTACTCGGTGAGCTTGATCCCTTGCCTCCTCCTTTCAAGAGCGCATCAGCCAGGACTCAAGCTGTTCCTGAGGGAGCCAAGTCCTCTGTGAGGCCAGAGCAGCGTCCTCTTCAGGTCCACTCATGCCTGAATCACCCCCGGTTTCCTCCTCAGGGATTTTGAGCTGCTGAGTGATCCTAGCATCTCACCGCCCCCATCACGGAAAACACAATCCAATTTAATTTAGGTAGAAAAAAAAAATGCACAAAAGCCATAACACTCAGTTTATCCCTTGAAATGCAATCAGGCTGAAGGAAAGAATTAATTTTTAATTCCATCTTAATTACTCAGAGAAATAATCTATTGGCAGAACCAGGCCCTGGGATGCCCCTGGCTGATCCCCGCCTGCTGCTGCCGGCACCTGAGGCTCACTGCAGGCGTGAGGGGCTGGGGAGGGCGCTCGGCCAGGGCTCCTGCACGGGGCTCCTCTGCCGAACAGTTATGAACTGAAGAAATTAGCACATTATCTCACATGTTATCTTCCTTCAGAGTGATCTCAGAGGTCCCCAGTAAAGCCACAGGCAGAGATGTGCCGGAGTCCGTGACCCCGGGGTCGGGGATGGAGACTGTTTCTTCCTGGCCATTTTGCATTTGTTAAGCCAATATTAATTGGACACTATGTGGCAGGAAGTCTGGTGGGAGCTAAGACCCTGTAGGTCTCTGCCCTCGAGGAGTTGACATTCTGGTCGGGGGAGATAGATGGTAAACCAGAAAGCCAAGAAGTACAACGATTTCAATGTTGATAAGTCACCTATAGTAAACAAAATAGGGCAGTGCACTAGAGAGCAATGGGCAAGGGTTTGTTGAGAGCAGACAGGGAGTCAAGAATGATCTCTCCCCAGGGGTGGTGGTACATGCCTGTAAACCCAGCGACTCTGGAGGCTGAAGCAGGAGGACTTCAAGTTGAGGCCAGCCTTAGCAAATTAACAAGGCCCTAAGCAACTCAGTGAGACCCTGTCTCTAAATAAAATATTTTAAAAATGGCTGGGGACGTAGCTTGGAGGTAAAATGCCCTTGGCTTCAATCCCCAGTACCAAAAAGAATGATCTCTTCAGAAAGAAAAAAAAAAAAAAAAACTGGAGACTAAAGTCTGGGATGAGCATGCCACACAGGGACTGCAGCAGGTGGAAAGGTCCTGGGGCAGGCCAATGAGCAGAAAGGTCAGTGTAGCTGCACTAAGGGGAGGGGGAGCAGGGATGACTCTGTATTTCAGTCTTGTACCAGAGGAAGCCACTGCATGCTCACACATATACACAATAAGTGCTCAGTAAGTGCAGGCTGAAGAAACAACATCCTCTGAGCTGACAGCATTTGGGAATCTGCTTGTTGTCATTGTGTCCCTTCCCTGCTGCCAAGGAAATTCAGACAACTACTAATGTCCAGGAAGCCGCCCTCGGCCAGCCCTCACCAACACTGTTTTGATGTGCTAACAACTCTTAATGAATATCCTAATGAGTCACTAAAAATGGCATCATTTGGTTGGGAACAGAACAGTCTGCAGAAGCAAGTGTCCAAAACAACCAGGCGACTAGCCAGGGAGCAGCCACTGCCCCTTGCAGCCTGAGCCGGACAGTCCCCCCCACACACACCCCAGCAAGCAGGGAGCTCATTTTTCTGCTTCTGTCTCCCTGGCTGTGAGCCCCTCTCCCAGGGCGCTGTCTTGGGCTGCTTCTCTACAACCCCCAGGAGGCTATTAGAATCGAGGCTTAAGAATTGAGAAAAATGAAAAGAAAAGGGGAAAAAAAAAAAAGATAAGGCTATACTTGGACACAAAAATGGAAGTGGAGACATAGCTTGAGGCTGGCCAGGAACTTAAAATGCTAACACATTTGGATGGAAGTCCTAGAACGAGGACCACGGGCGAAATCTGACAGGATGGTGCTGCATTTGCCCTACACAGCAGCTCAAAAGACTTTCAAATCCGTTTCCTACATTAAATTATTGGGAGAGTGACATAAAAATTTGGTTGATCAGCTTCTCCAGAAAAGCCAGAAGCCCTGGCACCCCTGTGCCCACATCCCAAAGTAGCCACTGGTCTGGGGGCTGCGCCATGGTTGTCCCTTAAATGGAGGACTCGCTGTCTTCTTCATCCCTGTCCCCACTCCAATCCATCCTGAGGCCAAGTGTCCATTGCCACTTACCATCAGGCTTACCAAGTTGATTTTCTTGGAGGGAATTTCAGGAGAAAAGACTGTATTCCTCCAAGCCCGCCCCCTGCCCCCTCTCTCAACTGTAAGCAAACAGAGCCCAGATCAAGAGAGAGAAGGGAGGTGAAGGAAGCAGAGAAAACTCCTCCTGTTTAATGTGCAGGCACCGTGTGTCTGATGCCAAGAACCATAATCCAACCTGGTGTGGCAAACCACCTCCAGCCGTCCTCCCCGGGCCCCAGGGGCCCTGAAAAACACTTTGACCTCTGCATGGAGGGTTGTGGCTTCTACACAGGGAACTATATTTTACTGCAGGGACCACACTCAGAACCATGTTTGCACAATCAGGAATTTCACTGTGTGACCTGCCTTGAGGACACTGCAGTGTTGTGACGATCTTGAGTCATATTTGAGTACACGAGAAAGTGAGCATTTATTTTTTCCCTTTGGAATGTGGATCCAAACCCCACACGCACTTTCTTCCTGCATCTTCTATGGATCCAGCTGTGAAAGATATTGAAGATTAACCCCCGGGGAACTGGACCCTCCGCAGGGCCTGGAAGAAGGGCGGTAGGGATCCTAGCGAGACTTTGTGTATGGAAGACCCATTTAAGGTGCTGAGAAATTCCAGTAGCTGCCCTTACTTGTTGTTTGAGTTTTACAAAAGCAGCTAACCGGTGATGGCGGGAAGAAGTCAACACTACTGTAGAAAGGGCTGCCGGCAGCAGTCAGCCCCTGTCCACCTGGATCTCTTGCTGTCTCTTTCCAGAGCCTCATGTGAAGTGGATCCAGTGGTGTCCCCCTATGAGATACCACCATGTCCTAACCCCAAGGACCCGTAATGGGACCCTATTTGGAAAAAGAGTTTGCAGGTATAATTAAGTAAGGATCTTGAGATGGGCCCTAAATCCAATGAGAGTCTCCTCATAAGAGAGACACACCATGAAGAGGGGGAGACAATGTGAAAACAGAAACAGTACTATAGTTTGGGTCTTAGATGTCTCCCAAAAGCCCATGTCCCCAGAGTGGTACTAGAGGGAAGTGGTGGAACCTTTAAGAGATGGGCCTTGTGGGAATCTTTTAGGTGCCTGGGGATCCTGCCCCTAAAGGGCTTTGTAGAACCCCAGCCTCCTCCTTCCTGATCACAAGGTGAGCAGGGTTTGCTCTGCTGTGAGCCACTGCTGCAGTGTAATAATCTCTGTCTCACCACAGGCCCAATACAATGGGACCAATCAATGATGGGCTGAAACCTCCTAAATTGTGAATCAAAATAATCTTTTTCTCCTTGTAACTTGATTACCTCAGGTGTTTTGTTATAGTAACAGAAAACCATTTGATACAAGCAGAGATTGGAGTGGTGGCCACAAGTCCAGAACTATCAGCAGCCACAAGAAGCTGAAAGAGACAATGAATAGATTCTCCCTGTGTTAGTTGGGTTCTCCAGAGGAATAGAACTAATAGCACAAACCACACACACACACACACACACACACACACACACACACACAGAGGCTCATGTGGTTGTGGAATCTGGTAGAATCTCAAGATTTTAGGCTGAGACAGCAGGCTGAAGACCCAGGGAAGCCAATGGTTTATTTCTGTTCTGAGAGCCAGCAGGCTTGACAACCAGGGAGAGCTCATGTTTCAGTTTCAAGCCCAAAGTCAGAAAAAAAGACCCATGTCCCCCATCTGAAGCAGTGAGGCAAGAAGAACCTTCTCTCCTCCTTGGGGAAGGGTCAACATTTTTGAACCACTCAAGCCTTCAACTGATTGGATGAGGACCACCCACAGCAGGGTGGGCAATCTGTTTGACTCATTTCAGATGTGAAACACCCTCCAGAAACATCCAGAATAATCTTTGACCAAATATCTGAGCCCCCTGTGGCCCAGTTGAGTTGAAGCATAAATCAACCATCATACTCCCCTAGAAACTCCGAAGGGCATGTAGCCCAGATGACACTTTAATTTCAGACTTCTGGCCTCCAAAACTGTGGAAGAATACATTTCTGTTGTTTTACACTTCCAAGTTTGTGATGATTTGCCATGGCAGCCTCTGGAAAGTGAGACACATCTCCCGCCCATCTCTCCCTATTCCTCCTCGTTTTCTGCATACACCACACATGCCACACACACTGTGCCCAGTGTTCTTCCGCTTGCCTTTTTTTAACTGTGTTACTTGACTGGGGTGCAGTAGCGCACACTTGTAATCCCAGCAGCTCAGGAGGCTGAGGCAGGAGGATCACGAGTTCAAAGCCACCTCAGCAACTTAGTGAGGCTCCAAGCAACTCAGCAAGACCCTGTCTCTAAATAATAATTTAAAAGGGCTGGGGATGTGGCTCAGTGGTTAAGTGCCTCTGGGTACAATCCCTGGTTCAAAAAAAAAAAATATAGACATATGTTATTTGAAAATCTTTCCCACAATCCTCTGCTGCATTTTTTTTTTTTTGGCAGTATTTCCTCCTCGATGTTCTGTTTGCTAATGGGTCTACTTGATCCCTCTTCCTTTACGGTCCTGGGGTTGTTTCCGATCTTTTACTACCAAAGACAAAGCCACAGAGGGCACCTCTTTCCACGCAGGTGTATGTGCGTGTGCAAACACGCCTGTGAGACCAATTCCCGCAAGTGTGACTGCCACCTCACAGAGTGCATGCATTTCACATTTTTAAAGGCATCGCCAAATTGCCCTCCGAGGAGGTTCTACCGCAGATTCCTTTTTTAAAGTACATTTTTTTCTCATTATAAAAGTAATCTTTTAGTAGAATTCTTAAGTGTGCTTTGATTACACCCTGTAACCAAAATCTTTTCTAGCAGAACATAGTCAATGGGAAAATAGCACCAATTACCTGGGATTGTCTTGCCAGCCTGGCTGGATGGCCCCTCTTGTGTGAAATGGGGATCCTTGGACTGGGTGTCTGTCTTTCCTCCAGGTGGTCCCTGTCCGGCTCTGAGGCAGGTGCCAGGACAGGGCTGTTGGAGCCAGGATGGCCCTTAGAAAGGTCTCCCCCGCTCCCACAACCATGACTAATCCCAACTCCACGCCTCTCAGCCCCCGGTTCCCTCTGTGTGAAGAAGAGGAAGGGACACAGAAAGTCATTTCCCATCTGGATGATCCTATATTCAATGTCGAGCGTCCCATTTGTCCTTGTTCTTCATGTTCCTGGACCAGCTTCTTGGCAGGGAAGGGTCCCTGACTCCCTGAGGTGCCCCCCAGCTCCAGACCTTGGGCAGAGGGGGTATCTGCTGGGCTCTGGGCCTGGACCAGCTGCCAGGATGGGCAGACTGCTCTGTGACAGGTGTGCCCACCCCTGTCAGCCCGCTCCACTGAGGGAGAGGCTGGAGAGGCCCTAACGGTCAGCTTGTCCAGTCCTTCGTTTTAGAGAGAGACAAGCCAAGGGCTGGGACGTGGCTCAGCAGTCAAGTCCTGGCCCAGCAGGCAGACAAGGCTCTATCCCCAGCACTGAAAGGGTGGGGCTGAGAGAATGAGGTGACTTGTCCAAGATGGCACCCACACTGGCCCCCAGGATCCTGCTGGATCAAGGGCGTGAACAGTTTCTGGGAGACAGGCCCCATCTCCCGCCACCTCTTGCCTCCCCTACTGGCTCAAGGGAATTTCTGTTGCTTCTCCCCATGGCCAGTGGCCCTGCAGGGTCAGCCCAGCCTGGGCCTCAGCTCCAGCCCATGCTGGTGGCAGCCTCTTCACTCCATAGCTTTGCCTGGTCGGCTCCTTCTGATTTTCTATGGCTCAGCTCAGATGCTTCCTCTTCCAGGAAGCCTGCCCAGGTTTTTCCTAGCTGGGTGAGGGATGAGCACATCTCTATTCCCTCACTTACCACACGAATCCTGGTCTGTTTAAGGTATCTGCCCACCACCTCCACCACCACATGGAACTCTTTGATGGCTAAGAAAAACCCAAGCCACCTATGTCTCTCTAGGAACATGTTTGATAAATGAATGAACAGACAAACCAGAAGTGACAGCCACAGCTCTGGAGCAGAACAAAAGAATCCTAGGACAGGAATGAGAAGAGCTAGGGCCTTGGTAGTTATACACCAATGGGGAAAACTCATACTTCCTGAGGTCTCAGTTTTCTTGCTTTAAAATGGTGTGATTTGACTGATTATCAGTCAGCTGTTGCTGTGTAACAAACAAGCCTAAGTACTATTTGGCTCAGGCATATGCAGGCTTTCTGGGTGTTGACTGATCTAGCCGGGGCTGCTCTGGATGGCCATTTGGGTTTGGCTCTGCTCCACGTATTCCTTGTCTTTCTTGGATAAGTGGGGTGCTGGATTATCAGATTCTTATGGCTGAACCCAAAGTAAAAAGTCAGGAGGAACCCTTAGCTTCTAGGGAAGAAACCACAGAGGGTGTGGCTACAGAGAAGGATGAAAAACCTCAGTCCAATCCATCAACCAACCTCTGAGAAACCCCTACGGCCTCCCCGCCCTGTGTGGAGCCCCCAGTCCTCCTGCCTGTTCAACGTCTCCCTGCTCCTCTCCTAGTAGCCTGGACCCTGGGTCTCTTCCCTTCAGGATTCTGTGAGCACAGTTTTGTCCCCTCCCCCGTCTCAGTGTGCAGTTCTCACCCTGAGCAGAGCCTCTGCTGCAGTTTGCTCCCTGCTTCCGCAGATCACAGCCGCCCACTGGTTCTCTCCAGCCTGAAACCTGGGCATCAGCCTCCCGCTCCTCCCTCCAAGCTCTCCCCAAGCCCCGTGAGTTCCCGTCCTCCCTCCCTCCTGACCTTGCCACCTCCTCTCCAGTCCCCGCTCCCTGTCCTGGTCCAGCCTTCCTTGTGTCCCTGAGGCCAGATCTGCCCCTTCCAAAGGCATCCGGCCGCTGTGCTGTGCTCCGGGAGCTCTTGAACAGGCGCATCTGGCTGAGCAGGAGCACTGTGCTGTGTCCTGGCGGCTACAGCAGGTGCCCGGCCAGAAATACCAGGGGGAGGAGGGACGGGTGGGTGCTCTGGGTTGAAAGTGTCTCCCCAAAAAGAGTGTTGGAGTTTAACCTCCAGAACATCTGAACGTGACTTTACGTGGAATTTGGGGCTTGACAGAGGTGATCAAGTTAGAATGAGGTCATTAAGCTGGCTCCTCATCCAACATGGCTGCTGTCCTGATAAGAGGGGAACTGTGGCCACAGGCCCCAGAGAGGGCAGGCAAAGTGGTCACCATTTACAAGAAGGCCCGAGGCTCCCAGTGGCAAGAGGGAAGTCGTGAGCAGCGCGGGTCTCCAGGTCCTCAGAGGAAACCTGCTGACACCTGGATCTGAACTTTGAGCCTGCAGAACTGAGACAGTACATTTCTGTCATTTAAGTCCCCTGATTGTGGAACTTTGTTTCTAGGCAGTCCTAGTAATTAATACAGTGGGGAGATAAGGGACACCAAGAGAAACCCTGGACAGCAGGGACAAGTGTGCAGTGACCGGAAGGTAATGGGGAGTGGTGAGGACTCTGGTAAAGTGGGAGCCCGTGGCCTGGGGACAGAAGGCTCCAGCTGGTCACTGTCACGTGGGATGGCAAGCCTGGTGCCACCAGAGCTTCAGACTCTTTCAGGAGCCTGGAAATTCAGATTTTTATGTAAATTATCTCTTCTTTTAACATTGACTAAAAAATACATAACAAAACAGAAATCTGAGGGATGGAATTGGCCCAGAGGCCGGTAGTTTCTGACTTGGGGGTTTAGGGCAGTGATTGACAAACGGTGGCCCATGGCCCAGCCTGGCTCCCCGCCCGAGTTCCTGTGTGAAGTTCCCCTGGAGCACGGCCACGCACAGGTCCTTATGCACTGGCGATGGCTGGTCCTTCCCTGCGATGGCAGAGCTGGGAAGCTGCGGCAGAGACTAAGGCATGCAAATCCTGGGATATTTTCCACCTGTCCTTTACAGACAGTCTGTCCATCCTGGCTTAGAGGACAAGTGTGAACACACACCAGGTAGGAAATGACCTTGCGGATGAGGCTCCTGTTTCCTCCTGTCACCCACTCTCTCCACCTCCCCTGCCCGCTCCCCAAACACACACACCTGTTGTTCTCCAGCGGAGAACAGGTCCTGGAACGGCCCATGCACTGTGTGCTCATAAGCGCCACATGCCGACCCTGGAAGGTCCCCCCTCACTGTCTGGCAAACCCCAGCCTCAGCTCCGAGGCTGCTCTTGCACACTTATGAGTGACCCCACCTGTGGAAGCACCTTGCTCCTGCTTCTAGAGCTGTTCGCGTGACCTTGAGAGACCTTAACACCTTGATGGCAGGATGGGGTCAACTCTGCCCCAGAGGTAGCCTTGAGCATGGTGGGCCCCGCCCAAGAGCCATCCCCAGCAGGGGCTCAAGCAGGAGGGGTGTGTTGAGGGAGAACGAGATGAAAGAAAGGAGGTGGCCGAGGTGGCGGCATGGGGTCCGCTGGGCAGCAGGAGCCCCACCCGCCAGGGCACCGCACAGTCCTCCAGAAGCACCCAGGAGGGAGGCGAGCTCCTAGCACAGCTCTGCCTGAGCCGCAGGCTAGTCACCCTTCACAGAGGAGCAAACGCACTGTTGGGACGTCCAGGCTCTGCCAGCTGCTGCTCAGCCTGGGAGCCAGTGCGCAGAGCCATCGCCACCACCGTGAGCGACACGCTGAGCCTGGCTGAGCGCTCCCCACCGGTGGGAATTCATTCACTCGTTCAACCATTCACTCGATACAGTTTCATATGGAACCAACTCAGCAAAAAGCAATATTCTGGGACAGCAGGACAAACAGACGAGATTCAGATGCGTGGTTTGCATTACATCCCCGCTGCTCACACCCTTGCCAGGCCTCTGTGAAGGTGGAGTGTGCTCCTAGCCCTGGGCCGTGGGCTCCGCTGCAGGGTGGAAGTGACAGCTCTCAAGCAAACCTAGGAGGCTCTGTGCTCTTTAGCACACCTTCGTCACCGCCCCGGAAAGACCTTGCCTTGCTGGCCTCCTGGTCCAAGGAAGAGGAAGGACTTGTGAAGCCAAATCACCGAGACGACCCTCAGTGAGATGAGTGCTCAGCGGCCTACCCCGCTCAGCCTGCACTCCTGTGAGTGTGATGAGAAATAGTCATCCTGAAGTCTCTGAGTCTTGGGATGGACTGATCCACAATCCAAGGTGACCTAAAGAGTCCCTGTCCTTTGAGAGCCTCCACCATAGGGGAAATAAGCCAGGTCCCAGGTAACGGGCACGTAAGGCAGGTGGGCCGATATTTTTCTGATTGGCACCTGTCATGCATGCCACTGAGACATCCCGTTGAGTTCTCGCGGGATTCAGAGAGTATTTGGGGATGCAGAGCCCAGTGGAAGTGTGGATTTTCCCCAGAACGTGCGTGTAGAGGGCTGGTGAGAGTTCGGGAATAAAGAATTGCTGTTTGAATCTACAAGGCTGTGAGTGGCTCGTGTTTTTGTGCCCAGCCAGACTGCGGCAAACTTATCCATTGTTGACTTCTGGAATTTTCTATTTAATGTTAACAGACGGTGGTTATGGTGGGTATTCCCCTTATCTCCATGGATAAGGGGAATCTACGATAAATGCATTTTTGTAAGCCACCAGGTTTGTGGAAATGTGTTATAGCGTCAAGGAGAAACTAATACTCCCTGTCTTCCAGGCTCTCTGCTCCTCTCTTGCTTCAAGCCCGGGGGGGGGGGGTGGGGGGTGGGGGTGGGTGGGGGGGTGGGGGGGGGGGCTGACCCTTGGCTGAACACTCAGCCCCCTGATGCTCTGGGGGTGGCATCCCTGGGAAAGCGGAGCTAAGGAGAGAGGCCAGGGTATTTCTTCCCTTGCTCCCTCCCTACCTGGATGGTAGTTCTGACACGGCGATGTCCTCTCGGTGCCTATTGGGTGGCACTTGTCCCCACTGCAGCTCTTTCCACCTCTGGTCACACTATTCTTCCCTCTTCCCCTTCCAAGTAGGACAGCAATGGCACCATGTGTGGCTTGTCCTTGGGGCTTCCACACCCCTGGTGGCTTCCCTTATAATCTGCCTACAACCCTGGGAAGAAAAAGAAAAAGAAAAAAAAAAACCTCTCTGGAAGTCCCCGCCAAGAGTCCTTCTGTCTCATGCAGGAAGCCTGCCTGATTCACAGGATGTTAATTTTTAACAAGATGCCAGTGGACTTCAACGAGGAGGCATGGGGACCTTTCAGGAAGGAAAGCATTTGATGTGGCGTTGGCAGTGTCTCCACAAATAGAAGGGGACAAGAAAGGGGCCTGGGCTTGGAGCCAGACCCGGGCAGTTTAGACTCTTGACCTTCATTCCGTTTAATAATGACCTTGAGCGGGTTGTCTGACCTCCCCCAAGAGCTCATTTGCCCGTCTCTACCATGGGCATCCTGGGTGTACCCCTCAGGCTAGTGCAAGGACTGAAGTGGCTGGCCCCTGTTAGAAGCACGAACATGGTGACTGCTGGCCCTGGGGTTGGGGTGGGGGTACTCCAGGGACACAGCAGCTCAAGGGGGACAAGCAGCCATCAGATGTGCTTAGAGAGAAGCAAGCAGCCGCGTGCCTGGAATAGTGAGGCCCGTCTCTGGAAAAGTGCGTGGGGAGCCTACGAACAGCCGGGGGCGTTTGGAACCAGGGCAAAACTCCAGGTTCAACTCAATGGGCAGCAGGCTGCGTGGAGGGCTTTTGAGCAGGAAGTCTGAGTGACACACAATGGGAGAGAGACAAAGAGAGAAAGATTTTTGAGGGTCAAGGATCTTTGGCAACTTCCTTTGGAGAAATTTTCAAAGCCATCTGTGTCGTGTTTCCTTTCTGCAAAAAGAGGGAATGGAGGTAAATAGAACTCTAGAATCAATTTATTGACTTTGGCCCTGACAGTAATTCTTTGCTTGGGTACTGCGCCTTGCCAACCTGGTGTTCAGGAGTGGGCTGGGCACACGCAGGGCTGCCATGTTGGGCGCCCAGGGAGGAGCGTGTTCCCCCTGCAGCCCATGGGTGGAGCACCCTGGGGCTGTAAGCGATGCCACTTGTTGAGCTGAACTCGAAGACCTTGGGAGCAGGAAGGATGGGCTTGGGGACCCTGTCTCATGGCCCTGCTCTGCCTGGAGGGCCCATTCTCTCCCCTCTAGACGGTCACTCTAGAGTCATGGCAGATACCAAAGGGGCAAAAGAAAAGCCCCATTCTATGTACCCCAGCGACCCAAAGTCTGTCCATTAGATCCTGTTTTTACTTGTTCTTTTTTTTTCCCCATCTTGTTTACTATAACGATCGTATATGACTTTGGCATCTTATGAAATGTTGTGATTGTTATTTGCTTAAAACAACTAACTTGGAATCTGATTCTATTAGTCAGTATTTTTTTGGTCTGCGACACTCAGACATCCAACTCAAACTGGCTAAGAAAACAAGGG
Source organism: Ictidomys tridecemlineatus (assembly GCF_052094955.1). NCBI lineage: Eukaryota > Metazoa > Chordata > Mammalia > Rodentia > Sciuridae > Ictidomys > Ictidomys tridecemlineatus. The sequence continues at coordinate 151,035,090 of NC_135477.1, read as the reverse complement.
ACCCAAGAAGGTTGAGCACGTCAGCTGCGGCAGCAGATCCAGGCGTCGAAGCGCTGTCACCAGGATCCGGCTCAGGACTGTGCTCTGTGGGTTTCTTTCATGGACGTCCCCGGCGGCTCCAGATTTTCCAGGTTGAGCAACCCCAGAGGGAAGGAAGGGCCTTGTTTTTCATGAGTGTAATGAATGCCCCAGAATGGGGACCTCCTGGCCTAGCCCGGGTCATGAGTCCACCGTGACATCATGGTGTCAGAGATGGCACACTCCGGGCGGCCAAGCCTCAGCCAGGAACCTGTACCCATACCTGTCCCTGAGAAGGGAGGTCTAGAGGGGAAATGCCCAGGGAGTAGGAGGGTGACTCTGGGACCAGCCATAGAACAGGGGCCACTGCACATTTTGTTCAGTTTTTCTTTCTTTTTCATTTTCAAAAGCCCAACTTGCCTTCTAATACAAGAACACGTGTGCAAACAATATTTACTGTTGAACACAAAACCAGGGCTGGGGATGTGGCTCAGGCGGTAGCGCGCTTGTCTGGCATGCGTGTGGCCAGGGTTCGATCCTCAGCACCACATACCAACAAAGATGTTGTGTCCGCCGAGAATTAAAAAAATAAATAAATAAATATTAAAAATTCTCTCTCTCTCTCTCTCTCTCTCTCTCTCTCTCTCTCTCTCTCCTCTCTCACTCTCTCTTTAAAAAAAAAAAAAAACACAAAAAAACACAAAACCACAGACCTGGCTAAACTGGCTTGATTCTTACCTTATTGCGAGCCAGAGTCTAGAAAAATAGAGGCTGAGCAGGAAAGTTGGACCTATCTGCTTAAAGCCATTGTCCAGTGACAGATAGCAGAGTCTTCAAACTCAGCCAAAAGAGCCAATCCTTTGTTTTGTAGAGAGGGTAAAATAAGAGAACCAAGAGACAGGCTCAAGCAGGTTCTGGAACTCCTCGGTAGGAAGGATGAGGAGAGGTCATTGCATTGTTAGCTGAGTCTCTAAAAAGGAGGGTTTTGGCACATTGGTTCCAAGTGACAGAAACTAAAAGACTAGTTCAAACAAAATAGCAATAGTGAAATAATTATTATAATCATTATGATAATTATTATTATTGTTATTGTTATTATTATCATTTCCTGGTCCATTTACTTCAGGTCTGGCTGGATCCAGGTGCTTATTAAGCCATCAGGAAGCTCTAAGTCCCTGTCTTAGGCCTTCTTTTCTCGGCCTTTGTATCATTATCCAATCTTCAGCATTATCAGGCTCTAGCTCAGCAACTCCAGCAGAAAGATAGGGCCCTCTTCTTACAATCTCAGGACTCACTTTGATTGGACTTTGGATTCCCTGCACAATTCCAAACAACTCCCGGTAACCAGGGTGATGGGATCCACGCTGATTGGCCAGGCCTGGGGTGTAGGCACCACCCCTTCATCCCTCGGAGATCAGCTCCTTTCCAAAGCTTGAGGACTGAGCCGGGGGAGGGCTGGTCCCACAGAGAGGGACGGTGCAGGCAGGAAAAAAACAACAGCTGTCCCCCACTTGGGGAGGGGGACGTGAGTGAGCGTGTGTGTGTGTGTGGGGGGGTGTGATTGAAGCACAAAAGGCGGCCATGTGCCGAGCAGGAGCGGCAGGCTGGTGCTGGAGTCGGCTGAGGAGTGGGGAAGGGGAGGCAGGGGGCCGGCGTGCCCTGGGCTTGGGCAGCAGGTCTGGGTGGCAGATGGTGGAGGTCCTCCCAGGGCCCCCGAGGCAGGGCGGACACAGCGGACGGGGCCTGAAGGCCAGAGAGCTGCCACTCAGAAGCAGAAGCCCTGTCCCGCCTGCAGCCTCAGACCCTGGCCCAGGGCCCTCTCGGCTGTGAGAGCCACTCCCCTGCAGCAGACACGGCCTCTGCTTTGCTGGGGAGCTTCTGGGTCAGCTTCGGGTCTTCCAGGAACCGCTCCAGATGGCCAGGGGGGAAGGGGACACTCCTCCTGTAGAGGATTCAGGGAGGCTGCTCCAAAGGCCCCAGACTGTCTACCTGGGAGTGAGACCAGTCGCTGGAGCCCAGAGTCCAGCTCACACTAGGGACCAAGATCCAGGGTGAAGGGGACAGAGCGGTCCTGGTGCTCAAATGGCACTAATTGAGGCCAAGGCTGTGCCGGTTGTCTCTTCTCACGGGCCCTGCACAGAGCCTGGGTCATGCCAGGGCTGCAGGACACGTATAAGGATAGGGCGGCAACTTGGCAGAAATGGCTCTCCCGGCTCCTGGGGAAGGAGGTTTTTACTGGCTGGGTGACCTTCACTTAGTCGCCAACCCTCTCTGGGTCCCCAGGTTTCTCATCTGTCGAATGAGGAAGTTGTCGTAACTGGTCCCCGAGTCCCTGTCCAGCTCTGACATTCTCTGGATTTCTGGCCAGCAGCCCCACCCCCATCAAGGGGACCCTTGCTCTGTCACCAAACGTCACCCCCATCCTTCGGCCTCCACAGCCCCGGCTCCTGCCTGTGGCCCCCTTGGTGGCTTGCAGGGGCCAGCCTGCGCTGGGGCAGGGGGAGAGGCACTGGAGATGCTGTAATTATTGTAAAGAGGAGAGTTTAAGTGTTTAGTTTTATGAGGTAGCCAGCCTTCTTTGTCAGCAGAAAGCCGCGGAGCTCCCCGGGTGCGAGTTAATTTCCTCCGTGGCTCGTTTCCTCGCCCGCCGTCATTTTTCCTCAGCTGCTTTATGGCTTTTGGAGCCATCAGAGCAAGTGTGTGGTGGCAGCCGCTTCATGCACCCAAGCGGGAAGCCTCCCGCGTGCCCCAGGCTGGCCCACAGGGCGGCCGGCCCTCCAAGGACAGGGAACCCCACTGCAGGCAGCGAGAGACCCTGAGGCCCCGCCAGGCTGTCCCCAGCCAGGCCATGGCCCCGGCACCTCCTTAACAGGCTTGCGAGGAACAAATCTGAATTAAATGATGGTCAGACCAGGCTCGCGCCGTCCCGAGGGCCTCAATTAAATGACCGTGGAGCTTGCCCGCTGGCCTGTGGTAGGCGAGACATGGGGCACGCACCAGCTCTGGCCTCAGAAGACCTGGGTTCAAATCCCAGCCTCACCTGTATTGTATCACCTGGACCAAGTGACTTCACCCCTGGTCTCCCTTCTGCAGAATGGGAATGTCAATCACACCTGCCTAGTAGTGCCACCAGAATGCAAAGCAACGGGCGCAGGTGACATTAGCTCACCCTGGGCTCCCTCCTGCCCAGGGGAATCAGCAAACAGAGATCACCAAGCTGATGGAAGCCAAGCCAGGCACCCCTCAGTCTCGGGGTAGACATCCCCAGAAGCAGAGCAAAAACAGACTCCCTTTTAGAGGCTGTTTCTCTGACCAAAGCTATAGATTGATGGACTTAAGAAACCACTGCCTGATCTCACATCACTGGGGGGCTCTAGGGAATGTCAGAGATAGAGAGCAGCAGCTAGGCATCTGCAAAGAATAGAATCAGACCTGAGATGCAGCCCATGTGCCACCAGTGAGCTTGAACAAGTCATAGATTCTCGTGAGCCTCGATTTTCTGATCTGCAAAATGGGTACAATGGCTACTTCCTAGGTCACGTGAAGAAGACTGAACCACACAAGAGGAGGTGTGTGGAGCCTCTTGCACACAGAACATTGGCATTGATGTCCCACCTGGTGCAGTGGGGGGCAGAGACTTAGGAGCCCTGATTGTCTCTGGAGCCTTCCATCAGCTCTTTATTCAACCTTGAGCAAGTACTCGCCCCTCTCAGTGAACCTCTTTTAGGCCATAGATCCTTTTGAGACTTTATTAAGTTGTTGGTCTGCTGCCCAGAAACTACACACATAGGAGCCCACAAACCTGGCAAGAGACCAGGAAGGACTGCTCAGGAATCAAGAAGACAAAATTCTTCCAAAGGGTATGGGAGATGAGAATACCCAACCACTCACCTGGTGATGGAAAGCTGCAGGGAAAAAACCTAGAGCTAAGAGAGTAGATGAATTTATTTCTCTGGACAGGAAGAAAGATTGATTATTACTATTGAAGTCTGCAAACCTTTCCTGAAAGCTGGTCATATGTGGGATACTCTGCCAGGTCCCTCCACACCCGGCCCTACCAAATTTTCCAGATTTTGTGTTCCCCAAAAATACAGGTGAGGTCCCTGGTGGTTGATGGTGGGGGGTGATTTTAGGAGATGCCAGGAATAGAGTCAATTCACCTCGATTAACTCCTGTGGTGAGAAAGTCACTCCGATCGCGTTCTCTCTAGAACCTTCCATGGAGGACAAAGACTTGGTCTGGATCTAGTTTTTCTTTAGCATCTCTCTAGCACTCACTGTCCCCCACCCCCTGGTTTAGCAAAAAGAGAGCCAGCCTCAGCCTCAGCCTCGGTGCCTTCCGCAGGCAACAGGAGCTTACTCAAATCCCATCACATTGTTTTGTTTTTGTGGCATTTATTTTAACAGTTGTCTTCTATTTATGGCACGCGATATTGGCTTTCCATTTACAGCAGTGATAAAAAAGCTTCCTTTTACATTTTATTTCTTTAAGTTTTTTTTTAAAGGGGGCTGATGGAAAGAAGAATCCCAAGTGCGCAAGTGGGGTGCGGATCCGACCCAAACTGTGACGGCAGAGTGTGAACGGTGGCAGTTTGGGGAAGATGGAGCGCCTACTGTGCGCCAGCCACTGCTCTCGCTGGGGGAGCGCGGAACCAGGCAGACAAAAGCCCTGCCCTCGGGGAACTTGCAGTCTAGCAGGGAAGGGGCGGGGAAGCCGCAAATCCCTGAAATGTGATTGGATCGCTGTGATTGGATTGATGGGTGTGATGGGGGGGGGGGAGGTTCTGCAGGTGGCGGGAACACAAAGCAGGCAGGGTATTGTGTGTGGCACTGCCTTGCACGAGCTGGCGCAAGCCCCTCAAGTGCAGAGCGCACACCGGTGCAGGGAAGGGGAGGCTGAAGTGTTTGCAGTGACACTGGGAAGGGGCATGGCCGGCAGAAGGCACAGAAGCACGAAAGAGCCCAGCAGCCGCGATGCCATCCCCTCCCGGTGGAGGCTGGTTTGGGAGACTCCTGCTGGTCAAGATTACCCAGCCGCGGGAAACACCACATCAAGGCCCCGTCCTCCTTTCTTCTCCACAAAAAAGCAAAGGACTGTCTGCAGAGCCGAGAGCCGCAGCCTGGAAGCAGCCCCGGGCTGTGGCGCAGGGTCACGCAGCTTTATCTGCGCCCCACGCTGCGCACAGGTGCCTCCCCGTGCCATGAGATCAGGACTCGGCGTGAAGGTGCCCTGCATGGCTCTGAAATCGTCACCTTCTGAGTCATCAAAGTGGCATTGACTTAGAGTCAACAATGTGTGGTGCTAAGTGCACTTTATTATTCCAGTTCTTTAAAAATTGGTCATCTGCCTGCGGTCCTTCCACAGCCTGGTGGGGAGGGAAAGCCAGGAGCCGGAATCTTGGCTCCCCTGCCGGCGAGCCCGCTCATACTGGGCAGATTCCTTTGTTCTGAGCTTCCATTCGCTTGCAGCTCAATGGGAGGAAGGTGCCGAATGAGGCGTGTGTATTGTCCTTGGCACTTGGGGCCCGTCCCTCTGTACACCTAGCTCCAGGTTACCCAGAACACACCCCCACTCCGCCAGCAGGAAACCCCAGACCCCCATTCGCTGGTTCAACAAGTCAGCCTTGCTCCAAGCCTGCACCCTCCCAGCGCCAGAGCAAAGATGGAAAAGGTCCCTGGACGTGTAGGTCTGCAGGGCCAAGGTGGGAGATTTCTGCGAGTGACAAGGACTACAAGGAACATTTAGGGAAGCCCAGCAGACTGGGTATCCAGGGAAAATATGAGCATGGTCGAGATTTTGGCTGGGCCCCCCGTGGCGCACACCTTTAACCCCAGCGACTCAGGAGGCTGAGGCAGGAGGATCACGAGTTCAGCGCCAGCCTCAGCAAAAGTGAGACCCTGTCTCTAAGTCAAATATAATGTAGGGCTGGGGATGTGGCTCAGTGGCCAAGTGCTTCTTAGTCAAATCCCTGGTACCCCTCCAAAAAAAAAAAAAAACAAATTTGGGGGCAGAACATCTCAAACAAAAGGAAGAACACAGGAAAGTCCCTAGGATGCCTGAGAGCTAGAGGGGAGGCCGCTCTGAGGGAGGAAGTGGGCCCTGGGAAGTTTGACGTGAAGGTGGGGAGAAGCCAGACCCCGTGGGGCTCCAGAAGGGCAGAGGCTGGAGGGAGGTGGCTCTGGGACTGGGCCACGTGGGGAAGGCTGTAGTTTCCATTCTGTGCCGGGACCATTTCCCAGGTAAGGCCAGCCCCCCCCCCCCCACTGGCCTGCGTCCCTCCCAGGAAGCTGCCTATTTGACCGGGACTAAGGGGCACCCACTTTCCAGCTGGATTCCTCTCCCGGCATCCCAGTTCTCCTCCAGGTTGGAAGGAATTTTTATGGTTTGGATGAAGGAAGGGATGGGGGGGGGGGCGGGGAGCAAAGTGTGTTTGCTGGCACCAGAATCACAGCAGAAGCCAATGCTGGAAACCTTCCCAAGTATTTAGAAATTAAAATAATAAAAGAAAACTGAGCATATGGAGTTTGTAAAGTGCCGTCCATCTTCAAGGGACACAACTTACTCAGAATGCTCGGGACTAGGGGGGTGTCTGGGAGAACGTGATGAACACTCTGTCCCTGGGGTGGGGACCAGGGTGGGGGCATGCGCTGCCCTGGGATGGGTTAGTCCAAGAACATGAGAACGGCGGGAATCCCCTCTGTGTTGTACGTTGGGGAAAGGAGAACGAATGTCCACGACTTTATGGAGCCCCCAGTTCTCCCCAGCCCTGGAAATATCCACCCCTCAACTCAATATCCTGTCCTCGAGAACTGGCCTCCAGAACACACCCAAACCCAGTTCATTTCCTCTCTTGCTTCCCCATGTCCAGCTGGGTCGGGTATGTCCCATCTTGCTTGGTCCACAGCAACCACCCTTGCCTGGTCTGTGGATGCCTTTTTCCCCAGGTCCCATCTGTCTTCCCTATACCCACTAGATGGATCGTTCTTTTCTCTCTCTTAGGATAAAAGCTCATCCCGTCTCCATTGCCTTCAAGGGCTATGTGATCCAGGCACTTCCTGCTCCCCATCTCAGTGTTGTTCCTCTGTCCCTCAGGACCTTTGCACATGCTGTTCCCAATGTCTGGAATACTCTTCTCCACCTCTTTCTATGATAGGTTCCCTTATTCAGGTTTCATTCCCAAGAGAGTCCTCAGAGAAGTCCTGCCTGGGCACCCCATCTAAAAGGCCACCTCTCCAGTTACATTTTGACTTTTATTTGTTTATTTCTACATATCTTATCAAAAATGACTTTATTATAGCTGGGGTCTGGTGGCACATGCCTGTCAACCCAGCTACTCAGGAAACTGAAGCAAGAGGATCACAAGTTCAAGGTCAGCCTGGACAACACAGTGAGACCTTGTTTCAACATTTTAAATTTTTATAAAGGGCTGGGGATGTAGCTCCATGGTAGGGTGCTTGCCTAGCAGGTGTGAGGCCCTGGGTTCCATCCCTGGCATCTAAATTAAATAAATGACTTTGTTCATCTGATTGATCTGTCCCTCCACCGAGTAAGTGCCACAAGACCAGACAGTCCTCCACATCTGGACCAACACTTGGCCCAGAGACCTCTACTAAATGGGGGCCAGTGAGTTCCAGAGCCACCTGGTTTATTTGGGCACCAGCTAGGTACTTAGGTAGCACCAGGCACAGCCTTTATGACTGCTGAGCGCAAACACTTCACTCTTAGGCGGAATTCGAGGGGTCCCGGCAGAGCCCACGTGGTCATGATTCTGGGCACAGCGGAGGGAGCCTGTTCCCGCTGAGCTGTCACGCAGCTCGGCAGGTGTCGGGGGCTCCCCATCCTGACAGATTTGCCAGACGACAACTTCAGCCTCCCCTCCTGGAGGTGAGAGCCTGCTCCGGAGCCCCAGGCGCCTGCCTGCATTCCAGGTGCTCAGGTGTCCCCGGGTCAGGGAGCCCAGCTGGCACAGCCTGGCTGGCGGATACGGGCAACAGGGCAAAAGGGGAAGGCAGGTGTCCCGTGGGTACCCCTGGGGAGGGGACCTGTCTAGCCCTTGGTCTCTGCCAGGTCTCCAGGGCCTTGGCTCCGACGTGCAGAGGTGGCACGTGTGGACAGGTGGGAGCCGGGCCTGGGGATGCCCGGGCCCTGCGGGAGCGGAGGGTCCCTCGCAGCCCCGCCCCCGCCCCTCCGCCGCCCCCCTGGCTGCTCCTCTCCCGCTCTGCCGCGCGCTGGCCTCCGCAAGATGGATTTTCCTGGCCGTGCCAATCTTGCTGCCACCTGTTCGCGCTGTGCTGGAGCCAGCAAAGTGGCTCCGCTTCCAACCCAGAGCAGCTGGGAGAGTGGCTGCCAAGCCTCGCTGCCCCCCACGGCCCCCCTCCTCTGTTGCAGCAGCGACAACAGCTCGGCTCCAAGTCATCCTGTCACCTGCTGTCAGTTGGGCAGCCCCTGGTCTTCTCTGCCATGTCTCCTGCATGCCAATCCAGCCCTCCCCGGGTCACAGCCCCTCGTGGCCAGCCTGCAGGGTGGGTCACAGGCAGAGGAGTCCGCAGCAGCCCTGCCACCCTGACCCCTACCCCCAGCCCAGACTCTTCAACCCCTTCCCCCCTCCCCTCCTTCTCATGGATGTCCCCAGTGCTGCTCCCCAGGGTCTTGCCCAGGAATTAGAAGGGCTGAGGCGGGGACTGGGGACCTGAGAGCCCAACCAGCTCCATCCGCTGAACCCCGGTGGGGCCCGGTGGCCCAGGGGTCCAAGTAGTGCAAGCTCCAAACTTCCAGGATGAAAAGAGATCAAGAAAGGACCCGCGATGGCCGTCCCACCCGGGCCAGAACCTTTCCCCCTAACACATGGGCTCGGTGACCTTGACCAAGAACCTCAGAACCTCTGTCTCCTCAGCTGCCAGGGAAGGGGCTGAGTCTGTGTCTGCCCACCCCACCCTGTCACTGAGAGGAACAAATGGAGGGCTGGCGACTTCAACTCCTTCGGGAACAAGGCAGGGATATAATTAAACACGTGCGTGGGATAGAGAAATGCAAACTGTAAAGTGCTGCGAGGCCGAGGAGCTGCTTTGGCACGCGCATGCCCGGCCTCCAGGAGGAGGACGCAGGCTGAGGCTGCCCTCGGAAATGCTGGCTGCAGCCGAGGGGGCATCTAACGGCCGAGAGACAGACACCTCAGAAGATAGAGCAAGACACAGGAAGACAGACAAATAAACACAGAGAAAATAGCCGGCCAGGCCGATGGCTTTCCTGATGGGAACAGACAGGCGGTGGCAGCCACCAGGTTCCCGTAGCCCGGGGCCTTTTCTCCTCTACCAGGATCCTGCTCCGGGGACAGAAGCACAGCTCTCTCCCTTCTCTTCCTGCTGCCCTCTGTCATCAGCTCGCACGCCTTGACCCGCGGGCACACAGGCACAGTGACCACACCGGCACCCTGGCGCCGTGTCGGGGAGGGGTCGGACCCTCCAGATTCTGGAGCAGCCAGAGAGAAAGGAAGTGGCCCCTGCACGGGGAAAGGGACCATCCTGGGTGCACATATTTCCGGGGGGCCAAGGAAGTGTGGTGTGTGGATGCCGACGATGGCAAACTGCACGCCATTTTCAGGAGGGTGCTTATCCCTGGGGACGAGCCATCAGAGGGAAGCTGAGAAGGTTGGTGGGGAAGCCACAGGTCGGCTGCAGCCGGTCAGCTGCATCTTCCCCCAGGGCTTGGAGCCAGTCATAGGGATCTGCAGAGAGCAGAGAGCCCCAAGGTGCAGGATGGACAGGGGGTGGCCTGCTCCCTCACTGCCCCTGCCACGCGCCCTCCTAGAGCCACCAGACTGCTCTTTCTAGAATGCACATCAGATCTGTGCCTCCCTATTCATCCCCTCCCTTGTAGCTTCCCATGGCACATATAATAAAGTCCAAACACCACTCATGGTTCACAAGGCCCCCAGGGTTTAGCCCTGCCTACCTCTCCAGCCTCCTGTTCCCCGCTTCTCCCCTCCCTCCTTCCTCAAGGCCTTCTCTCCATGCCAGTCTGGCTGTTCCTCCAGCCCTACCCCACCTCAGGGCCTTTGCACTTGCCTGTGCTCCCTCCCTAGGACCCTCAGCTGCTGATGTTGCCTTGGTCACCTTCTCATCATTCAGGCCTCAGAAGAGAGGCCTCCCCCATCCCAGTGAATGCCCTCCTCCCTTCTGTGTTCCCTCTCTAGTTTTTGTTCTGTCTTCTGCATTGCTCCTACCTCTGCCTGGGAATACTTGCCTTGCACGGTGTGTCTCAAGCCAGAGGGGATGGCAGCTGGAGGACAGCAGGATCCTGAGACACCCGTGGGGCTCGAAGCGCCAGTGCACGATGCTCGTCTTACCGTGCTGTCTCCGGTTTGCCTGGGTGTGATGCTTACCACCCAAAGGTGGGGTGTTGTCAGCCTTGGTTTACAGATGAGGCAGCCGAGACTCACCCAGGAGGCCAAAGTCACGCTGCTCACAGGGAAGAGGAGGGCTGTGACAGGTTCTCCTCCAAAGCACGTGGCTCCCAGATGGAGAAACGTCTCCCCAGAGCCGCTCACAGTCACATTCCTGCAAGGGCTCTGGGACGGCAGCAGGGAGGAGCTCTGGGCCGCAGGACCTGGCTGGAGCGGGCGGTGACCAGGGAGAAGGAGTCAGGCAGGCTGGCCTTGGGTCCTGGTGGGCGGAGGAAGATGAATAGGTGCTCGCGATTGGAAAGGAGCCCTGGACAAGACCCTGCGTGCTGAGCTCCTGTCTTGAAGCAAGGGAATGACGAAGGCTTGGGGTTTGCTTCTGGCAGCTCAATCTTCCGGGGGAGCTGTTCTCCTCTGTGTAATGGGATAATAATGCCCCTCTCCTAGAGTTGATCCAAGAACTGAAGCAAGCCCTGTATGTAGAAGTGCTTTTAGAAACCTTTAAGTGTTGTACAATTGTGTATTGGTAGGGGGCCATTTAGCTACAGTTTCCAGAAGTCCTCCTCAAACTGGCTCAAACTCAAAAGGGAATTCATGCTCTATCAGGATTGAAAAGTGCCCAAGGTGGGACTTCAGGTTTTCAGGTTTGGCTTCAGGCATAGCTGGATCAAGGTGTTATAACAGACTGAGTCTCTCTCTCTCTCTCTCTCTTTTTCTCTCTCTCTCTCATTATCAGCCCTTCTTGGGGGTTTGGGATTGGGGAGTTCCCTTTTTAAGCAGTCTTTCACCAATGGGTAGCCATTGGTCACTCAGGTTCCTACCCTGCTATATAATGTACCCCCATCTGAAAGAAAGCATCCCTCATATAACCCTCGGCTTAAGAACCAGGATGTGTTCATGTTGGTACAAACAGGGACCCGAAACTGAACCAATCACTGTGGGAGCCAGAACATTGGGCACCTCCGATTGGCCACCCCTAGAGCTGGGGTGACAGCGGAGATTGGCTCCATCTGAATCACGAAGACTGAGTGAAATGGTGGTGGAGGCTCTCTAAAGAAAATTGGGGTGATACTACAAGAAGACGGGGTCCGGAAGCTCAGCTAGCAAATAATAGATGGTCACATCAAGACTGATGGTGGCCTCCTCACTTATACAGCCGGCCGGCGGGCGGTGCTCTCAGGCTCCAGGTTCCCCAGAGACTCCACTCTGGGGCTGCCCTGTGGGGACTCCCAGGAGCCACTTTCTGGGAAAGTTTTGAAGGGAGCCGCTGTGGGAATGAAACAGAGTCGTTCCTGAATGTGATTTGTAAACGGTGAAAACACCCGTCAGACGCGAGCGATTATCCTTCGTGGTGTTTTGGAAGAGGAGAGGGGCGAGCCACCGTAGGGTTTTGGAACTGAAAGGGGCTTAAAAATCATTGGCCGCCAACCCAACGCCCCCCCTTTACAGTCACCACCACAGAGCAGCCAGAGGAGTGTGTTTTAAATGCACATCACATCACGTCCCTCCACGGCTTCACATGGCTCTTGGAATAGTCTAGATTCCCCTCCTGACCTCCACCCCTGGGGATACAGATCCTGCCGGCTGTCTGTCCATCTCTCACACCCTGATCTTCTCCCACCACCCCAAGGGCCCCCCCGGCTGCCTGCGCTGCTGCCAGCCGCCAGCCGTCTGCAGACACACTGAGCTCATTTCCCGCTCTGAGGCTCCGCACTCGCTGCTTACTCTGCCCCAACACTTTTCCCCTTCATTCGGGTCTCTGCCGAACAGCGCCTTCTCAGAGATCTTTCCTGGTCACACATTCTTTGAATGCCCCCCCCCCCGCCCTGTTCCTTCTCTCCTCCATGCCTCACCCCGTGTCCATGTTGTAGTCTTTGCCATCTGGAATTTCCATGCTGTATCTGTTTGCTTATTTATCATCAGTGCCCTCTGCCTGCTGTCCCCATTGGGAGACTCAGCTCCTAGAAGACAGAACCCACCCCACAGCACAAGGCTTGGCAAGTCGGGGATCAGTAGATCCAGGCAGAGTGTCCCTTATCCGAAATGCTTGGGACCTGGAAGTGTTTTGGATTTTTTTTTTTTTTTCAAATAGGAGCGTGTTTGCCTAGATGTGAGCTATCTCGGGGACAGGCCCCAAGTCCAAACGGAATTCACATACGTTACACATGCTCATCATTACAGACAATATTTTCAACAGCTTTGTACCCGAAACCAAGTTTCAAGGTGTGGAATTTTCCACTCTGGGGGTCATGTTGGTGTTCAAACATTTTAGACTTTGGAGCATTTTGGATTTGGGATATTTGGATTAAGGATGCTCTACCTGCCCTTGTGGAGTGATGGATAGGTAGGTGAATGGATGGGCTGGTGGGCAGGTGGCTGGGTGGGTGGTGGGAGGGTGGTGGGAGGGTGGACAGTGCTCTGATGGAGATGTGGCCTGCCCACGGGCACACAGCTGGCACCAGCAGCTGGGTGGGCTGAGTTCTGCCTGCCCAGTCTTGCAGTCTCGCCTTCATTTTCTAATTTGCTTTTTTTTTTCCTTCCTTGCTTTCTTTCTTTTCTTTCTTTCTTTTTAAATAAACATGTGCCCTGTTGTTTCTTTTAGACTAGAAGCTGACTTGGGGATCTGAGGGCTGAAGACCCTCCAGCCCCACCTCAGCGCCACCTGCTCTGGTAGCTGAGTTCCCCTGACTTCAAAGCCCATTAAGCTGATCATCAGAAGGTCAATAAAACCCTTTCCCTGCACAGACACACTTCCGCCCTCGCTGGCTGCCTGCTGCCCATCAGCGGGGGCTGCTTGTCACTGTTGCCAGGAGCCCAGAGAGTGCTCCAAGGCCCCTCCTGCATGGCAAGTGACAGGTGAGCTAAGCCCCCTGGTCCTCATGGCAGTCCCCAAGACAGGGCTGCCACCCAGGCTGTGCCCCTCCAGGGCCGTTCTTTGGGGTGGGAAATGAAGATCAGCAGGTCTTTTTGAGAACTGTGCACCTGAGCTGAGTCGCACCAGGGGCCCAGGAGGCTGGTGGAGGGGGGGCACCCTGCTGTGAAGTGCTCTGATGTCTCTGTGATGGAGGTGGCGGAGGAAGGGACACTGCTGTGACCTTGTAGTCACTGAAGAGAGACAGAGTCCGGGAGCAGTCAGGCGGCAGGCGAGGAACCCTACTACAGCAGGCACCCCTGTGGGCTGAGGTTCCATGTTCAGAGGATGCCTGGAAGCAGGTCCCAGGCCTTCCTCCCCTCATCTGGAAAATTCTATCATGGTGAAATCTGATTGAAGAACACATCGACTTTTCATGCCATTGTTGTCTCGGGGGGTTAAGCACACTGCAGAGGGAAGCCTATGGTCAGACACTGTGTGTAAACGCCCCGCAGTCAAGCAAAACTCTAGCTGGTGAGTCACAACATCCACACCTGTATACAGGCACGGAAAAGCCCACAAGGCCACACATCAGACTCCCGCCAATAGTTCCCTCCCTGGAAAACCCTGGGATTTGGGGCTGGATTATTTATAGTCTTTTTTCTTTTTCTTTTTTTTTTTTTTACAGAAAATAAATTATTCATGTTTTATATGTAAGATTAAAAATTATTTTTTGAAGATATTCACCATGTATATAATTGAAAGCATGAAGGTCACATCTAGCTCTCAAAGGAAGTGACATGAAGATTCAGAAAAGGACACAAAAGGGTCCCAGCCAACATAGGAGGTCCCCTAAGGCAGGCCTCCTGTGGACAGGGGCAGAAAGACCCCATGGGGCCACCCTTCGCCTTGCTGAGCTCCCTGGGCAGGACATTCTCTCTCCTAGAGGATTCTCTGAAGATCCCACTCTGAGATGTGCCCAGGAACTGATTCCAGGACTCGTGGAGCAGAGAAGCCAGGCACAGAGGGAGCGGAGAACGTTCTGCTTGGCTGATTCCATAATGCCAGGGCTGCAGCGTCTCTGCTTCTATCCAGCAGAGTGACAGTATCCACGTGCTCGTGCAAGGGGGGTTATTTTATTAACCAGATAGATTAAGCATCTCTCCTTCTAATTACTAGTTTAATTAACCTTGGCACACAGTATGTACCAACCCCCGAGGGACTGAGTCAGAATCGCCGTGCTGGGTGAACACAGCCCATCTGCTTTGTGCTGCAGGCTTCCGCTGGCCCTCCAGGGGCTAGGGCAGCGGACGTTGAGGGCCAGGGGTCTGGTGGCACACAGGAGAAGCAGAATAAAAGGTAGGCAGGGGTTGTTGGGGACCTCCCCAGAGGGTCTTGCCACAGGTGCTGGATTCTAACAGCACTGTGCTGCAACAGTCCTCTGCAAGTGACCCTGGGCAGGGTCAACCACAGAGAAGTCAACCTGGGCTGCCCTGCTGGGCTCTCCCTCTTGTCTTCAAGGTAGTCAGCGTGCCCTAGGCAAAGCCTGGGAGCCAGAAGTCTTGTGTTCAACTACCACTGGCTGGCTGGTGAGGTGTATGTGCTGTTTCCAATTCGCCAAGCCTTAGTTTGCTCATCTGTAAAATGCATATAACGCTACCTAGGCCATGGGGCAGTTTATGAGGTCCTTGGTTGTGCGTGTGCACACACCTCCCAGGTGCTGGCACCTGCATGCTGCATGGGGACACCTTTCTCCTTCACAGCCATGAACAGTTCACCCACCCACCTCAGAGACACAGCTACACCCACACAGGTGCATGATGTCCACCCATAGAGACAGCTGCGTGGTCCCTCTGTTCTCAAGAAGCATAAGGCCAGGGATGTCACTAATAAAACATAATAATAAGAAACAGAGCCCCTGGTAAAGGGGCTTTATATATTTATTTGTTTAAAATCTTATTAAGATCCTAACCTAGTCTCCTCTTCACTACTGCGGTGCTGCTGGATTCTCCTGATGTCTGTGTGGGCGGGTGAAGTTGCAAGTGTGTGTATTTGCATATGTGTGTGAGAAGATTGGGAGGCATGTGGGGGATGTGCCGGCACGCATGTGTGTGTCGCATGTATGTGTCCTGGTGTGGGGTAATGTGTCTTAACCGTGTATGTGTGTGTGCAGGTAGTTGCGTGTGCATATATGGGTGTGAGTTATGTCTCTGGAACTAGTTTTGTGGGTGTATGCATGTCTGGATATGGGGTGTGTGTTTTCTTGGGTGCATTATATATGTCCCTGGGAGTGGCTTTGTGTATGTGTGCATGTGTGCATATCCAGGTGTGGTGCATCTGTGTGTCCCCTGTGTGCATGTGTAGAGTTGTGTGCTTGTGTGTGTGTGTGCATGTGCATGTCCAGGGGTGGGTTGTGTGTCCCTGGGTGTGGAGTTGTGTGTGTATGTGTGCATCCCCAGGTGGGGCTGTGTGTGTGTTGTATGAGTTGTGTGTGATCCTAGGTATGGGGTACATGTTGTGTAACTGTGCTGTTTAGGACCTGTCAGTGGTCCTAAGAGCAGAGTTTATCAACCTATTTTTCGCATCACCCCCATTAGGAGACTTTGTAGATTTTTTTCCCTCCTCCATAATCACCTCCTCTCTGAAATTTTAATACTACAGATACACTGTGTGTCTGTCTATGTGTGGTGTATGTATGTGAGCTCAAAATAGAGAAAGCCATTTCCCCAGCCTCGGAGGAACATTTTCTGTCCCTCCCAAGGGTGACACTGCCCTGATGAGAAGTCATGCTCAACATGAGGGTTTCTATACCTGCTCCCACCCACATGAGTGCAGCAGTCCCCATTCTCTAGGGCCCAGCTGGGAACCTCTTAAAATATAGACTTCCGGTCCCTCCCGCTAAAGATCTTGACAGTAGACCTGGGGAGAGGACCAGAAATCCAGTTTTAGCAAATTCCCAAGGAGTTCTGATGCCCGGATGAAGGAGAGGGGGGGCGCTGGGGATGTGGCTCAAGTGGTAGTGTGCTTGGCTGGAATGCATGCGGCCAGGATTCGATCCTCAGCACCACATACAAACAAAGATGTTGTGTCCGCCAAGAACTTAAAAATAAATATAAAAAAAAAAAGGAGAGGGGGATCTAGGGCTGGAAGGAGTCTGGTGCCATCAAGGGATCACCTGGGGGGGGGGGTCTGAGTCCATGCCTCATCCTGGAGAACTTGGCACCTCGGCCATGAAGGCTGAGAGCAGGCCAGCAGCACCTTCATATTCCAGCTCTGCCCTGGGGCTGCCCAAAGGAGGCTGGTGGCTGGACGGGAACATGACGCATGGCAACAGGCCTGCCATGGCACCAAGACCACGCAGCTGGAGTCTGGAACAAACCCTGACCCAGGTGTCTAGGGGCCATCTTCCAACTGTGTGATCAAGCCACAGATGCCTTCAGGCTGGCCCAGCCTGGATTTGGTGAGCTCCAATCTGCAGACTCAGTGTGCCAGGCGCTAGACAGAGGACAGAGCTTCCCCCTGCCCTGCCCCCCAGCCAGGCCCTGGGATTGCAATGGGAGCACCCATCCCAACTGGAACCCCCTCTGGAAGTTGTCAAGGATCTAGTAGCAAAATCAATAAAAAACAGAGAACCCCTTACTGACCCTCCCTCTTTGGGTGCCAAAGCAAAGCACAGCCTCTCTGGAGGACTGGACCAACGCCAAGTCCCGGCCCCGGGTGTCTGAGTGATCAGAACACAGGGGACCAATTGATTCTGTGTGGGCAGAGCGCCAGCCGGAGGCTGCAGCGGGGCAGATGGGAGCCTGGATGGAGGAGGGAGGGGCCTCCAGAGCGAGTAGGCTGGGCTGGGCTGGGCTGGGCATAAAGGTGTTTCCAGGAGGGTGCGTCGCAGGAGAGGGAAAAATGGGATGAGCGCGAATGAAAGATGGAGATGGAGGAGAAGGGATGGGGAGACGCTGCGGTCTGGTGGGGAAGTGAGAAAGGCAGCCTTCTCCTTCTCTTAAGCTTTTAAAGCATCAGAGCATCTTGCTAATTGTTCATCTCCCAGAGACGCTAATGAAATTAACTCTGCGAAATGCTCATCAGGTCATCTGCAGAAGGCATGGTGCCAGGCTTCCACTTGGTCCAATCCCATCCTCCTCCTCCTCCTCCTCCTCCTCCTCCTCCTCCTCCTCCTCCTCCTCCTCCTCCTCCTTTCTCAGAATTCCCCACCCCCTCCTTTCACACAGGACCCTCAGCAGGGAACTGCTCACCTCCAAACCCTCTTGAGAATGACCAACAGGGAAATCAGAAATAGGGGCCACGTAGCCAGGGAAACCTCCAAATCTGAAATGCTATGGCGCTCATAGAGCTGGGAAAGGTTGTCTCTGGGTGTGTGTTTCTGAGTGTGTGTGTGTGTGTGTGTGTGTGTGTGTGTGTGTGAGAGAGAGAGAGAGAGAGAGAGAGAGAGAGAGAGAGAGAGAGAGAGGGAGAGGGAGAGGGAGAGGGAGAGAGAGAGCATGCATTATAGAAGCATGTGTCTCTAATAAAACCATTTGTCAGACTGAACCTCCTTTCAATCACTCAGCATTCCTGGTGCAGCATCTAGGTTTAAATCTCCGTCCCCTTCTTTACCAGTTGAGGGGCACTAGGCAAGTTACATCCCTTCTCTGTGCCCCAGGTTTTGTATCTAAACAATGGGGATGATAATAGCATCTAGTTCCTAAGGCGTTGTGAGAATTGAAAGAGAGTTGAATCCTGTCACTGGCACACAAGATTGCAGGGCGCTGTCCTTGGTCCTGGGAGGCTCCCCAGCGAGAGCATCCCAGTTCTTGTCCTGAGGCATAACCAGACAAGCTGAGCGTTCCAGACACAAAGTTCCAGTCGCATGTGGTAGCAGCAAGAACACGGTGCGGAGACACGGTGGAGAGACACAGAAGTGTTTGTATGTGTATGTGGCTATATATAAAGAGCATGTGTCTCTGTATTGATTGTGTATAGTTGCTCAACGTGTATGGGTGTGAGCTGAGTGTGAGAGTGTGTTTGTGTTAAGTGTAAAGAATGAGTGGACACTGGCATGCTCTGTGTGTGTGTGTGTACCAGATGTTGCTGAGAGTCCTTTGAATGGCTTTTCCAGTTCTCTGTCCCCTCTTAACCCCCACACATTTTTTTTTCTTCTCTTAGGAGCTGGCTGTCATCCCACCTTCATTTACAACTGGAAGAGCATCTGTATCTCTCCTATAGGATGTAGAACCCTCCCAAAGGATAACTTTGAGCCATGCAAACAGAAGGCAATAATAAATACTGGCCCTATCCTGGACTCTAGAACAGATTTTTTTTTACAAAGGATAATTATATATCATTCTTCCTAATGCAGATGATGGAACTCAAAAGGGCTAACAATAAAAGGGTGTTGGCTGATGTAACTGAAAACCCAGAGGTAGGTCTAGTAGCTTCAGGAGTAGCTGGATCCAGGGGTTTTTAAATGATGCTCCAGGCTCTACTTTTCTCTGCCCGAACTTCAGGCTCAGGCATGGGCTCCTCATTGTGGTGGCAGCTTCAAAGATCATTTCTTTCCTTCTTCAAGCCCACCAAGAAAAGAAGTTCTTTCCCTCCTTAGTTCCAAAATATGTCCCAGAAATAGCATCTGTAGGCTGCCTTGGGTCATGTGCCCATCCCTGAGCCAATCACTGTAGATCAGAGAATAGTGCATGCTCATTGGCCAGGCTTGAAGTTTGGGCCATCTTTTGGAAGTGGGATGGGGTAGCCCTACATGAATTTTGTGTGTGGAAGGTGGGGAGGGGTGACCTCTCAAAGAAAGACAGGAAGATCCTTCCAGAAGATGGAAGCCAAACGCTGAGCAAAGGGCAGATCTGAATGGGGCAGGAATCATCAAGAGCCAGCAAGAGTTCTCCCAGAACCAGTTCTGCCTGGGAACCAGTTTCCTGTTTGGCCGGGTTATTGGCATGGTAGAAAAGGGCATAGCTGGAGGTTCATGAGTCTAGAGCTCTGTAGAGTCTTCCTGTTCATTTTTCTGTGTGTAGCAGTAAAAGTGACTCGATGACAGTGCCGTCAGAAACTTCTGGAGTGGATAAAAGAGTAACTGAATTTTTGCCCCACGTGCAAAAATGCAAGGTAGTCCTGAGCAGGGGAGGGGATGGGCTCTGTCCCCGCCTCTTTCTTCAGCAACCTCTTGAGTAAGGACTTGGTTGAAAGTCTATATGTCTTTCTGATCTCATCTAAGAATGACAGGAAGCTGAAGAAAATAGCAAGTGCTCTGCCTGACAGCACCCACATCCTGAGAGAGCTCCATATGGGAAAGAGGGATTAGATGTAATAGGATGGAATTTAATTGGGATGAGTTTAAGTCTCTGCATTTAATTGCAGGAAACCAGTGACCCAAGGGTAGACGGCAGCACCTGTGGCAAGACTAAGGGCAGTGCTCTTCAAAGCGTGGTCAGCCTTCAGATCACTGGCAGCAGTAGGAACAGCTTGTGGTGAGTACAAGGGCTCGGTAAAAGCACGGATTCCTAGATGCCTCCCCAGACATACTGAATTGAGAATTGGGATAGGGCAGGACCTGGCCATTTGCATTTTCCCCAGCATCAGAAGCATTTTGGTACATCTCCATATCAATGATGGCCTTAGCACAGGCTCTTGGCTCCCCTGTCCAGTAGGTATTGGAATGCAATATCACCGGCCAAACAGGGGATTGGGACCATGTGCATCAGGCCATGTGGGCAGGAGACATGCCAACTCCCTGCAGGAGATGCCTTCAGAGGAGCAGCCTCACTGGAAAGCACCTGCAGTGGGAGTCAGGGTGGCAAGGACAGGGACCCAGGGTCTGCTGTCATACCAGTTACTGAGACAGAACCATTTGACCTGGAGGAGTAAGAATTCAGGAGAGATCTTTGCTTTCTGAAGTAGAAGCCGTCTGAAGTAACAGAAGCAAAGGAAGAGGCAGACATACCTGGTGTAACCTCAGAAGGCGAGCTCAATGAGGGGCAGCTTCATGCTTTCTAGAAAGGAGACTGTCCCGGCCAACAGAGTGGTTGCAGGTGAAATCTGTGCCCTGTCGCTGGGATATTGTAAGCAGGAGTCTACAGACATTTGTTGGAGAGTCTCACCTCCTTCTCTTTGAGTCCAGGGCTTCTGGGAGGGCAAAGTCCTGAGGTCACAGTCAGCGCTTGGATCTGAACAGAATCAAGGGCAAAAGAGACTGGAGGTGTCAGGAGCCCTCCTCCCATCTGGCTATCTTACCTTTGGGTCTGAGACAAGTCCTTCCCTGGCAGCCCTCCAACCTGGATTCATAAGCAGAATTCAGGTGGGAAATCTACTCTCCCCTCTCTGCAAGGCCATCCCTCCTCCTCCTGACATGGCCCTGAGTTGAGTACCACTTAGAAGGGGACAGCAGAGCTGAAGCCTGAGTAACTAAAAGAATGAGCCCATGTGAAGGTCTGAGGACAGTGTTCTAGGAAGAAAAGCAAATGGGGAATTTTGAAAGTGGGAAAGAGCTTGGGTGGCAAAGTTGTCAAGGTAGGCAGGGGCCAGCTCATGCTGGGCCTGCAGGCTGTGGCTAACACCCATGTTGCTTTCTGTGTTTTTCAGCTCTCCTTTCCAGGCATATAGTAGGATTACATTTCCTGGCCTCCTTAAAATTGGGGAGCCGGTTCTGACCCGAGAATTGTGAGTCAAATTGGCATGACCTTTCTCAGCTGAGCTATTGATCACTGGTAGGTATACCTTTAGATTTCCCTATTCCTTTGTCTCCTTGGCCAACAGTGTTCCAGAAAGTACTTTTAGCTAGGGTTCAGAGTGAGGATCACCTGGAGCAAAGGACCCACGATGGGCAAATAAGGAATAACCTTTGTTGACTTAAACCACTAAGATTTGGGGGACTATTTGTTATTATGATATAATCTAACCTATCCTGACTACTACAAGGACCATTTTACTCTGGCTGAAGGGAGAGGGGCTGAGAAATGAAGAGAGCCACTGAACTGAGCAGAGGATGAGAAAAGATTTCTTGTAGCCTAAACTTTATTCCCAAATTCTAATCCTAGAGCAGAAACTGCAAGAGTAGGAAATGTAAGGAGCATGGCCACTAAAATCAGACCTCCCAGAGACCCATTTCAGCTACCTCTTCAGTCACAGAGTGATACTGGCTCTGGCAATAAGACACTTTCCCTCCTCAGGCCTCAGCCACCTTATCCGTATAGTAGGAATCATGTTGACTTAACAGGATTGCATGAGAGGATCAAGTCAAATTACAAACACTCACAAGGACACGTTGGCATCCAGCAAATATTATAATGTCATCTTGTAGCCCAGCCCCCAATCTCACTCCTTCATCCTCAGTCCTAATCATTTCCCTCATACTGTGGACCCTCATTGCAGGTCTGCCACTTTCCCCTCCTCCTACCCATCTCTGTACCGCAGGGGATGGGCAAGGAAGTTATGGTTTCCAGGGGAGCAGCCTGGGCACACGCTGCCACACTGCTGCTTCCAACACACCACACACACACACACACACACACACACACACACACACACACACATACACACACACACACACATACACACATGCACATACACACTCCACATCATTTGTAAATCAGCCCCCTGGATACCACATACATACAAACTGCCCCCAAATTATAGTTCAAAAAGGAGAAGCTGGTAAACATTTTCATCTGGGCTCACATGAGGTTATAGAAAATACATTTTATTTGTTAAACATTTTAAATCAGGAGATTTCACATGTAATGGCCTGTATTGAAAATTTGGAAGATAGAGCCATACTGAGCCCCAATCCCCTCCCCCCGCAACTGGCACCTGAAGCAGAAGTGCCAGCTGACCCTTTAGATGGGATCCTGTGCTCTGTCACCAGTGCTGCCTATTGCCTCCCTGGCACTGAGGCCCAGGATCCGTGGGTGCACAGCTGAAGCTTTCTTTGGCTGAGATTTTTTTTTTAATAGTAGAGTTAAGAAGAAAGCAAAACATTTTTCATAACCCTTCTCTATCAAAAGTGGGAAACAAAAGACAGACCGAGAGAGGGCCTCGTGTCTCAAGAAATACAGGAGAGCTCATATCTCTTTGTGGAATCCAAGACCATTCTTATATCGCCTAGCCTGCAGCGCCAATTTATATTATTGACTGGCCCCGCAGGCGTTTAAGTTTGCTAGCCTGCCCTCACTCTTCTATTTGCCCTCCCAACCCAGAGTAGGACCTTCTCTTTTTCACATCACTCGTCAGGTGCACGCGGAGCGGGTTTGTCGTTTCCTTTCTCCTTCAAGGCAGCCCTCTGTTTATTTTAACCCGATTAGGGAATGGGGGCGGGGAACTAAAGATTCCAGCAGCGGTCATTGCTGTAAGCTCCCAGAGACGACGACGTGACTTGCCCAAGGTCACAGGGCCTGAAGCGGGAGGTGTCTAGACCCTACCCCGGGACTTTCTAGCTCCATAGCCCAGCTTGTTCCTTCACGCCCACGTCTCTGGAAGCCGTGCGCTCTCTGGGCGCAAACACTGAGCGCCCGGTCGGTTGCGCGCGCCCTAAGGTTGTTTCCTTCTGAGGACTGCACCGTAGGGTTAGAGAAACCTTGGGTCACTCTGTTATGCGTGCCCTGGAGTCCACTAGGCTGCGTGGCTGTGACTGCGGGTGGCCCTGAATCTGACTTGCCAGTCACTGGGGCCCTGGGAACCCATGCGCGAGGGCCGGGGGGCCCCAAAGCTCTCCCGCAGTCCCCTATCCAAGCCGCCGGCTGGCAGCTTACCGCGGCGCGCTGGCGGCCTCGGAGCGCTTCTGGGAGGCCAGGGGTGGGGGGAGAGGACTGCAGCAGAACCTGCCGGGGGCACCCCAGCCCTGGACCGCTCTCCGCAGGCTGGCGCTGCGCCGGGGTCGCCGCAGCCCTGGGCCCCTCCCGGGCCACCTGTGCGCAGACTGGCGGGCCCAGGAGAGCCCGGATCCAGATAACTAATCCACTCCGGGTTTCAGACTCCTGTCCCAGTCCCTAAAGACCACGAGGGGCGGTGGGAGGCCTCCCCGCCCACCACCCCTCCCCCTCCCTGGGGGAGCTTCAGGCATCGCCCGGAGGGATCCCCGGTGCTGGGGGCGGCCCGTGCGCGCAGCGCCTGGCGGCCCGGCCCCTCCTTTCTTCCCCCGCCCCGCCCCGCCACCGCCCCGCCACCGCCCCGCTCCTGTACTCCAGTCCGGGTTTTGTGGCGCCCGCCGGCCCGCTCCCCGGCTGCGGGCTCCGCGCGGCGGCTGGCTGGGTGCGCGGCGCGGCTGGCGCTGCGCTCCGCCCCGGCTGCATTGCTGCGCTCCCGGTGCCCAGGGGAGCCACGCGCCGAGTGCGCCCCACAGCCGGCCGCCCGGAGGCAGCGCAGTCCGCTGGCATGGGCCCCGGGGGCGCCCCGAGGTGGGGCTCCGGGCTGAGGCGCTGAAAGCCTCGCTCCCGCCCGCGGGGCCCCGCGCCCAGCTCACCCGCCTGCGGCCATGGCCATCCGGCCCGGCCTGTGGCCAGCGCTCCTAGGCATAGTCCTCGCCGCCTGGCTCCGCGGCTCGGGTGAGTCACGCCGCGCGCGCTCTGGGGAGGCTTGCGGGGGACCGTGCGCGTGAACGCTCGCAGCTGTGTGTGTCTGGGGGTGGGGGGGTCTCTGACCCGCACTGCCGGACCTGGCTCGGAGCCCCCAGAGGCCAAACTTTGCGAGGCGGGACGCGGGGGCAGCCTCTCGCTGCTGCGTAGCTTCGCCGCGCGCTCTCCCGGAAGCCTGGGTTCTGCCAAGTCCAAGAGCAGCTGGCAGCGCACGGGGCTGGCGAGTATAGACGCCCCACGCCTCCGGGTGGGGGAAGTTTGCTGCTTGCTCGGCCCCAGAGCAGGATCAGGGTCTTGAATCAACCCCAGGGAGTCTGACTTTGAAGGTTCAAAGATTAGAGGGTTTTGACTACATGCCAGTGCCCAGATAATGGGGCGCGGGGTGCGAGGAGGTGGCTAAGATACCTCTTCCCGGTAGCATCTGCCCCAAAACAGCCACTCACAATTTCCCAGCTTGGCACCTGGCCTCTCTGCCCACGTCCAGAACACAGTGTCCTCCTCTGTCCCCGCCATACACGCTCGCACACGCACACGCTCAGGCGTGGAGGCGCATACAACAGCCCCCAGCTCTTGCAGCCCGTGCATTCAAAGAGCCCAGGCCCCGTGGTCGGGCTTTGGCTGGGGGCCTCCCTGGTCTGTTGACCAGAGTTGTGTGCGGTTGGTAGGCGGGCTTTCCCTTCCTCCTGAAACTCCACAGCCTTTCCTTCTCCCAGCACGTCCTGTTGGCCCCTTAACGTGTTTAGTAACTCAACCCTTAGTCCACCTCCTTTCCCTTGGGTGAGGGGGCTTGTGGGGAGGAAGTTTCCCTGGCATCCTTTGTCTGGTCTCTGGGAGCCTCCACCTAGGTTGAGCTGTGAGGGCCTCCTGATCTCTGCCTCCCCCCCATACACTTAGTAGAGCTGAGGTTGTGGGAGGGGGGGTTGTCATTTGTGTGATCAAGGGGCTTGGGACTTGCCTGGTAATTCCAGATTCTTGATGGCCTCCAGAACGTGGGGGTGTGTTCCCCAATTTACCCAGGCCACAGTTCATCACCAGAGTGTTAAAAGGATCTTTGGGGTTCCTGAACTGCCAACCCAGATTGATCAGAGATCAATGAGTGAGAGCTCAGGGACCAGCCTGATGATTGAGGCTGATGACTGTTCCTTAAAGGGTTTCTATGCGCAGCGCATCCTGCACTCACCACTGCCTGACCACCCGTTCCATCCTGCCCTCTAAATCCTCCTCTACCCCATCCCACTGGTTCTATCTCCCTTCCCCCTCACCCACTCCCCCATTCTCATTTTAACAAGCCCCTCTTCTCCACAGTCCCCCTTGCCCATCCTGATGGGGCTAGTAGGCTGTGCTGCTGCTGGTGTGTTCATGATGCACACATGTACATGTTAGGGGTTTGTGCAGATCCCCAGATGAACACTCAGGGGGCGTGGGTTGCACCGTTGACCATGGTGAGCTGATGTGTTAACGCTTCCCCACACATGGGAGGGGCTGCCGGACATGGGGTAGGTGCCCAGGAAATGTTTACTGAGTTGGATGTGTGTGTGAGAGCTGTGTGGCCATAGCTGCATGTCACCACGTGAGCCCATGTGAGGGCTGTGGGTTGACTTGTGTGCCGGGTACTTCAGGGGTTGGTGTGGCGTGTGCAGCACTGGTATGTGTGCAGCCAGATGCATTTATGTGGCCTGTGCACATGTGCAGCGGCTGTGCTGTCACACAGGTGAGTGCAAACACGGGTGACAGGTGCTGGTAAGTCAGGTCGCTGAAGCCAGAAATGGGGAATTGGATTCCTCTGGAGGCCATGGCCGGGGAGGCGGGGGGGATCTGCATCCCTGGGTGCTGGGGCACCTGTTGGGGCCCAGTTTGAGGTTACCTAAGGCTGACAGGTGGGCATTGGTGACACAGGGCTGCCCAGGAGCAGAGCCTGCCTCCCGTATCAACTCTCAGGCTTATGAGAGAAGATGCTGAAGGGTACAGGGGTAGGGGCAGGCCCTATTTCTCGTTTGGGGCCCTTTCCCTGCTGTCCCCCACAGGCTCTGGGCACATATGGACGCCCAGGCAGGCTGGCCCTTCGGTGACCCCGGCTCTTCCCGCTCCCGCCCAACAGCTCCTCAGCAACAGCAGCCAGTGAAAAACCGTCTGTGACTGGCTGAGGGAGGGATGGCCGGCCGGGCAGGCAGCAGGGGGCGCCGGGGGCCAGCACTGCCAAATCACTGCAGCCTCCTGCTGGCTTCCCAGGCCACACGCCCACCCTCTGTCACCCAACATCACACCCCAGTACCTCAGATAAAAGCCTGTCCCTTCAGCACAAAAGCACCTGGGCAGGCCCCTGTCTGTGCCTGGGCACCCACCTGTCTCACCAGATTGTCCCTTTCTACCTAGCCAGTCACACAGCTGGCACACATGCCTCCTAGTGTTGGGGTCCTCTCCCAGATACCCCAACACTCTTAGAAGGGGGGGCATGGGGAGCTGGCTGTCCTGGAAGATGGGGGGAGGGGAACCAAGCTTTGGCATTGTCATCCTGACCCCACCAATCTGCCTTTGTTCGCCTTCCTGCTGCCTCTGTCCCATCCCCGGGGAAGGCCTGGACCTCTCTGTGCACCCTCCACCTGCAGGTAATTCTCAAGGGGTTAAGAGATGCCCTGTTCTTGCTCACCTGACCTAGCACATGGGGTAAGCTGGGCTTTGGGGTCCCTAGGTGCCTCCAGGAAAGGGCTGATCCTCTGACCTACTGCCCACTCCCTGCTTGCCCGTGTTGGGAAGGACTTTGAGCCAGAAACCAAATCCCCAACCAAGAGGTCTGGCTCTTAGGAGTGGCCCCCTTTGGCCCCCACAAGGATCCAGGGGCCCCTCACGCCTCACATCCCTCCTTCCTGCCTGGTGCTGCTCTGAGCCCCAGATCTGTAGGTCTAAGCCATCGGGATGGGCCTGCCCCGAGTTGAGGCAAGAGACCCCTTCCTTAGGTAAAGACCCCAGCACTGGACTCAGCTGCCACCTGGAGTCCCTGAACACACAGGCCCTGCCTACTCACTGCAAGTCAACCCTCTCCCCTCCCCCCTTCCCAGGGCCCCTGCATCCCCCCTCCCCCTGTCCCCCAGCCTGGGGCTGGAAACCTTAGTGTCTCCCTTGGCTCTCCCTTCTCCTTCACGCTTCACATCTAATTTGTCACCAAGTCCTCCAGCTCAGTCCTACTTGTGACATTGCTCTGTGTCCCTGGCTAACTTTGCCTCCCCCCGCACTGCCCCTGAATTCCCTCACCTGGGCCACTGTGGTAGCCAGTCCTACTCATCCCCTCCCCTTTTACCTCTTCCCAGACTAAGCCCCCTGGCACTGGGCCAGAAACCTCTAAAAAGCTTTCTGCGGCTCCCCAGTGCCTGCAGGTGAAGTCCAGACCCGAGCCTGGGGGACCCTGAGGGATTTCCCTGCCTCCCTTGCCTCAGGTCACCAGCTCGGAGGTTGTGTCGTCCTGAGCTTTGACCACTTCTGGTTTTCAGAGTGTAGCTCCTTTGCCTGCAGAACCTGGTGCCCCCTGACCCTGCCAGCATGCTCCCCACCTGACACCCAACCTCCTCGGCTCTGCCAGACCTAGGCCAGGCCCTCTTGCTCTTGCCCGTCCCCATACCCTTCTCCTTAGCTTAGCCCCTCACCCCCTGCTGCATCCCAGCCTCTCTCCAGCTCCTCTCCTCCTCCGGGTCCCCAGCACACTGAATGAGTGCTGTGAGTGGGCTAAAGGACAGAGGTGCTGCTTCCTCAGGCCTGGGGCAGCTGCCAGCAGCCTCTGACCCGATGGCCAGTCCTACTTGTCCACTCTGGGTGGCGCTGTGACCCTGTTGAGTGCTGAGTCTACCTGAGGGGGCCACTCCTAAGAGCCAGGCCTCTTAGTTGGGGATTTGGTTTCTGGCTCAAAGTCCTTCCCAACATGGGCAAGCAGGGAGCAGGCAGTAGGTCAGAGGATCAGCCCTTTCCTGGAGGCACCTAGGGACCCCAAAGTCCAGCCTACCCCATGTGCAAAGTCAGGTGAGCAAGTTACCCTGTGACCCTGTGACCTGTTCTCTGCCCCAGCATGCCCTGAACCATAGCCATCCAAGTGCTTAATGTTTTTTCTTTCTTTTGGTTGGAGTTTGGTCCCCTGGCCAAGCAGGGAGGGACGCTGCGGCCAGGGAAGAGAGGTTTACTTTGCCCTCCTTGGCAGCAGCTTCCATTCTTGGTCCTGAACAGACTGCCCTGCTCCAAGGAGGTTGGAAGTGACCTCCTTTCCAGGGTGGGGATCGATAAAGCACTGTCCCCTGGCACCACACACGTGGAACCCAGCTCACATTAGGGCATTTGTGAGTGACCCACACAAACTGCATCCCTGAAACTGTTAAGAAGGCACCTCCCTGCCCACCCCATCTCCATCCTAGCATAGATTTGTCCCCAAAGAAGGGGGTGTTTTCTTGCTGCTCTGCATCACCTGTGTGGGGCTCCTTTCTCCTGATGGGGAGAACCCTGGGTCCCTGGTCTTAGCTGCCTGTGATCAGCTCTCAAAGCCCACCTTCATCCCTCTTGCCAGCTTCCGTGTGTGGGGGGGGTCCTCCTGCCTTGGCCTCCTCTTCCCTCCTGGGGGAGGGAAAGGGAAGAGCTTTGGAGGAGACAGGGCTGGCTTCCACTCAAGCCAAGCATCCTTGCCTGTCCCCCGTCTGTAGAAGAGATCATGTCGGGCATAGTAGCACATGGATGGGCAGCACGAGAGAGCACCCAGAGTGGACCTGACATCCAGCAGGTGCTCACAGCCTGTCTCCTTCCTCCATTGTCATTTGAGGAGAATGAGCTGGGACAGAACTCGGGACTTCGACTGCATCGGGGCTGGGGCCCAGAGATAGGAGACAAAAGCTGCTTCACTGCTCCCTACCCCAACCCCAGGCAGGAGCCCCAGGTGGGGTGATGCACATCTACCACTCCCTGGAGGGACTTGGGCCAGTGCTTCAGGTGTCCCAAGGGCAGTTGTTTGGAGGTTCTGAAAATTATGATTGGGCTTCAGCCTATCCTGAGATTGTGCTGATGGTCAACTCTGACACACAGCAGCAGAGGGGAACAGGGGCCCTGCGTGGAAATAAGTCCTAGTCTTGGCTCTACTGTTGGCTGTGTGATTTTATACAAATTACTTGATGTCTCTGAACCATTTGCCTTTTTGTATACTAAAGGGACTCTACTGGGGAGAAGCTGCTACTCAGAAAATGTACCTTGGGAACCTCAGGTAGACTCAGCACTCAGTAGCAGGTTCCCTAGGAACTGCTCACACCTGCCCAGCACCTGCCAAAGGCACCAACAGCCCTAGCAGTGGCTGCCTGCATTGCCTGGGAGCAGGTGGCTGCTGGGGCACAGCCAAAGGTGGCTGAGAAGCAGAGCTGGAAGTTGAGTCTCAGCCCCCAGCCAGGCAGCCCAATCCTGCTTCAGCTGATGAGCACCCCCAGCAGACTTCTTGGGGGACCCCAGAAGGTCCAGGTGTCTGCATCGAAGGCCCACCCTCTCACTTCCCAGGCACTGATGCCAGGGGCTACAGGCAGCTTTGGCCCCCAGGGCGGATGGAGGAGATGGTAGAGTGAGCTGGTTGGCAAGCACTGGGGTCTGGGTTTGGACCAGGAGGTCCAGGGAGGTGCTTAGGGTGTGAACTTACACCATGTGAGTGCAGGGCCAGCCTCCAAGAGTGGGAGCCTCTTTAAATTCTGTGTCCTTGCCACTTCCAACACTTCCCCTAGTCCTGGCCCCAGATCCAGCTCCTCCTGCACTTCTTCAGTTTCATTGTCTGTAAAATGGACTCAAAACGTCCCTCCTCACAGGGTGCTGGTGTGGGTTAGGGGGGCTGATACATAACCATCCAGCACTTGGTAGGCACGAAATGGTAGCGATTGATGGTGGTGGATGTGGCAGGGGGCGCTCTTCCATCCTGTCTGGCACGGACAGGGGGAATCTGGACGTCTTTGTGGCAAAGAGTGCTGCTGGGGACCAAGTAGAAGAGAGTTCAGATGAGACTCCTATTTTGCGATGGGGGACAGGCACGGCTTCTTTTCTCTGTCCCTTTTCATGCCTAGGGCAGGGCACACAGAATTCCCCTCCCTCTCTCTTAGTATGGTTGTGGACTGGTCCAGCCCAGACCAGTGCAAGACTGAGGGCTAGGGGAGACTTGCACAGGTCTGGGGAGGGCCCCAGGGGCAGCTCCTCCTCACCCGAGAAGTTTCAGGTCCCATTTAGGTAGGATGGGGACTCTGATTTGGGCCACGGTGGGAGCACCAGAGGCCAGCCATCATCCTGACTGGTGGGTCCTCCATATCAGGGCCCCTCCCCATGCCTCGTGTCACTGCTGTGTCCGTCTGGAAGACTCAGGGTCACCTTGAGCTCCAGGCAAACATGTGGCTGAGATTTGGGGAGTGGATGAGGGGTGAGGGAGTCTTTCTAGATCGACAGACCTGAGGGACAGACGCAGGGGCCTTGGGGAGGGAAATTCTGATTCTGTATCCCACTTTCCCCAGCCGAGAGGCAGGTGGAACTCCCCACGCCCCACCCTGCAGGTCCAGCCAGGATCCTGCAGGGGGTCCATCCCGAATTAGACTCCACCCCCTCCTAATTGGGGCGGGGACCCAGTGGAGCCGAGGGGCTGCAGGTTTTTCTCAGGTCCGCATATTCTTTCCAACCACGCACCACACCAACTGTGCCAGACCGGGGCGGGTCCTCTTATCGCCCCCTGCGTGACCCGATCCGCAGCTTCCGCGCCCCCTCCTCGTCCTCAAGGTAGCTTGGCGGGCGGGGTCCCTCCGGCCAGCCGAGCTGCGAGGCACGTGAGCGGCCGTGGGGCGGCAGGTGCCTGAGCCAATGGGAGCCCGAGCCGAGGGGACTAGCAATTAGCCGCGGCGCCCGGCGGCCGGGGCTTGGGGAGGGGCGCGCGCCCGCCGGGGGCGTCGGGGCGCGGCGGAGGTGCTGCGAGGCCGCGGGATGGGCCCCGGCCCCGCCCCGGCGCAGGGTAATTAATGCGCGGTAAACTCGGGCGGCCGAGCCCGGGAAGGGGCGGGATCCCTCCGCCCGCCAGCCCGCCCGCGGCCGCCCGCCGGATTATCGGCTCTTTGTTCGGGGCCTGTTAACAAGTTCCTGGCTGAGCGCTCGGCTGCCGCCCGGGAGCCGGCGTCCAACCTCCCGGCACCGCCGCTCGGCGGCCTCCGCCCTCTTCAGTCCTCGCGCCCAACTGCAGCGCCCAGCCTCCTGCCCTTTCCCCGACCACCTGCCAGGCGGGTGAGCGGAGCAGTCCAGTGCGCGGGGCTTCCTAAGACCCGGGGCTGATATTGCCGCAGAAACCTGGGGGGTGTCGCACCACCTGAGCACCTCCTGCAGGCCAGGGGCTTCACATGCACCGCTGTCCTCATTCCCATTTTACAGATGAGGTAGGGCATCCTACTTGTACCAGGACCCGGCCATCTTAACCATGTTGGGGTTTCAACCTAAATCTTTAACACCCTATGCATTCTACCAAGTGGAGAGGACCCTGGAGTGGGAAGAGGAGGAGCTTTGGCTAACTCTAGACTGCACATGGTTTTTTCTTTATTAACTTGGTGATGGTAGTAATCGTAATCCTGGCGAGTGCTGGCCTCTGCCTGCATCATTTCCTTTCAGGAGAACCCACGAGGCAGGCTCGCCCCATTAATTAGATGAGGACACTGAGGTATGGCTATAGGAAGTGGCGGAGCTGGGACCTCATTACTGCTCTGCTAGCTCCCCCACCCCTACCCTGTTGGAGGCAAAACCCTGCCCATGTGCCTGTTGACTCTCAGGGCTTTGACTGATGCCCCAAGAACTTTATGGGAGAAAGCTAGGCGACCTTGATTCTTGGGCTAAGTCCCTCATCCCCCGGCCCCTCCCCATCTACAGCCCTCATGCAGACCCTGCCTGGTGTGTGGTGAGCTTGCTTCCTAAACCTCGAAGGGATGTCCAGGCCACAGGCTGAGATTGTAAACACTCCCCACCCTGCAGGTTGGTTGCGCTCCCCTGTAGCGTTTTAAAAACCAAAGGGAATTGTTCAAAACCACTTTCTCACAATGAGGGAGAATCTTTTCAAGTTAGCTCACCCAGTTGGTTCTTGG
Organism: Ictidomys tridecemlineatus; assembly: GCF_052094955.1. NCBI lineage: Eukaryota > Metazoa > Chordata > Mammalia > Rodentia > Sciuridae > Ictidomys > Ictidomys tridecemlineatus. The sequence goes on along the minus strand of NC_135477.1, from coordinate 151,003,149 downwards.
CTCTTCCTTCTGGGGCCACAAGATGGCTTCTTCCCCTTTCCAGTTATTTAAGACAGGGCTCCTGCCTGGCCTCGTGTGCCCCTCTCCAGGCCAGCCACTCCAGTCCTCTCAGCTGTTTCTCAGTTCCAATCCCCCTTCCAATCCCCTGCATCCTCATTACCTTTTCCTCCAGATGTCAGCGCAATAATTGTACCCTCAGTCCCAGGAGCTTGTCACACTGACACAATGCCCCAGACCAGTGGCATAGGATACTAAGATACCTGTTGCAAATATTGGAACACCCAACCCTCATTGCCTTAAGGGGGGAAAAGGGAATTTTATGGATCATGTAGATGAAAAATCAGGGGTAGCTCTGGTTTCAGGCATGGTTGGACCCAGGGAAGCATGCGTGCTCTTGCATCGGCATCACTCTCCAATAAACTCTCCCCTAATAGTCCCAAAGTGGCTGCCAGGAGCACCCAGGGCTACTACATCTTCATAGGCCCAGGTCAGGAGGAAAGAGCATCTCTTTCCTCAAACATCCAACAGATGCCCCAGTCTTCCCTCACTGGTCCAACTCAAGGGGTATGCTCTGTGTGAACCAATCACCCCATAAATGCTCATAACTCCTCAGCCAGGGGTTATGGTTATGCAGATGGATTACCATTTCCAGAAGCTTCTTATCCATCAGGAAAGGATGGGAATAACCATCCTCCAGTTTAACCCGTAAGTCATTAATACATTTTATCCAATTGTTTAATAACCCAGCTGACTAACACCACGGACACAGCCTGCTCAGAGATGCAGCTGGAGTCTAGCCCGACATTAACTATTTAATCAGCATTATTAGAAAACAGTGCTGGCTGTCCCACAGGTTTCCCTTCCTGTAACCATGCTGTCGTCTGGTTCCTACATCTCCATTCGCTGAGCCTAAGATATTTCAACAGGTGCCTGGCTGAAATCCAGATATGCTTGGTTTCCAGTCTGGCCTTCCATCTACCAGGAGAGAAACCCTGTAATAAAGAGAAGCTCTTCTGGTGGGTGTGGTCTGTGGGGGTCCCGGCTTGTCTCTCGATGTCTCTCCTTCCTTGGGTCACAGGCACCTGATTGAGAAGCTCTACTAAAACTGTGCCTGGAGTTTTCATCCCGGTCACTGGCTGTTCAGTGGACATTTGTTGGGTTGTACATGCTAGCCCTTTTTTAAATTTTGAGACAGGGTCTCACTGAGTTGCCCAGGCTGGCCTCAAACTTGCAATCCTCTTGTTTCAGCCTCCTGAGTGCCTGGGTTTATAGGTGTGCACCACCGTGCCAGTCTAAGCCTGCTTAGTAATCCTCTTGTTCCTTTTCCCAACACCCCAATCTCTTATTAATATCCCCCTCTCCCCTTTTTGGGTTTAAATTCATGAGAATCACTTTCTGTTGCTTAGCCTCAGAGAACCCTAAGAGACATATTGACTGAGCCAAATGCTCTTCCTTTATTGACGCCTAGACCAAGACTTACATACACATCTCCCGCCCTGGGCCACCCCACTCCCACCTTCTCAGAGGTCAGCAGGACTTGTCAGTGCCAGGAGCCTTGAAGTCGTCCACAACATTCAGCCTCTCCCTGCCTCGCCTTGGTCTTCCGTGCTTTGTTACTAGCTTTGCTCTTGACTCTCTGGTTCAGGGTCCTCAGGCAGAAAATGGCAGGCCTGTCTTTCCTGGTCCTGCTCCAAGCACCCCTCCCACCACGGGCTGTGTCTGGGCCTGTACTCAGCTGTCCAGCCCCTCCACGGTGGCTTTGTCCTTGGTTTTCAGCCATCTTCCCATGCAGCTGTCTGGTCAGAATCTGTGTCTGCTTGAAGGACTCACCGCTGCCCTCGCACTAGTCTAGAGATCTGCTTCCTCCTGATCCTTTAGGATCACACAGCTGCAGGGCCATTTTTCACCCCAGCCTGGTCTTCTCAAAACCCCTTCCCTTTCAGAATCCTGGCTCCATGCAGGAGGGGGCTGTCTGTGGTATGGATTCTCTGAAGCCCACCACCAAGGCCAGGACACCCTCTGACTGTGGCCTGCCTTCCTTCCCCAGCAGTGGTGCCTTGGTCAGTGCTTCATGGCTGGCTCTCTGGGAGGGCTGGGGATGCCCATCTTGGTGGTGTAAATGCCTCTGCTGTGGCCTATTTCAGCTAGCAGTGCCGGGTGAACTGGCTTGCAGAATTCTAGCAGTTTTCACAACTGACTGTCCTGAGCCTGGATGCGCTGGCTTTGGTGCAGCATTGTATTTGACCAAGGTCACCCCCAGCTCTTCAAACTGATCACAGGCTGGGAGAGACTTTCCCCACAGGGCCCACTGACTCCCCAGACTTGAAAAGTGGCTACCCTTCCAGCTCAGGATCTCTGGTGGCTTGAGGGCTGGGAAGTCAGATATGCACTTAAGAGCCAGCACTCTGGAGCTGATGGCTTGGTTTGGAATCCTCACCTGGGTCACCTTAAGTAGATTATTTAAGTCCTCGATGCCTCAGTTTCCTCACCCGGAAAATGTGGATAATGAAAACTTCCTCCTTCATAGGGTGTTTTTGTTTGTTTGTTTGTTTGTTTGTTTGTTTGGGGCACCAGGGATTGAACTCAGGGGCATTTGGCCATCGATCCACATCCCCAGCCCTATTTTGTATTTTATTTAGAGATAGGTTTTCACTGAGTTGCTTAGTGCCTCCCTGTAGCTGAGGCTGGCCTTGAACTCATGATCCTCCTGCCTCAGCCTCCCGAGCTGCTGAGATTATATTTGTGTGTCACCGCACCTGGCCTTTACAGGGCTTTGAGGATTAAGGGTCATTCATTCAGTGTGGCACCTGTAGCCCATGCCGGCCACTGTGAGCTCACAGGTGTGAACTGTGTAGGTGTGAGCAGCCTGTGCTGTGGGACAGTGGTGGGCACACTCGCCTTGGGCCTCTCTCCAGAACTGGTCCTGAATCATGTGGGTGGAGAGCAGGATCCTGGGTTGACAAAACCTGTAGAGGGTCAAGGGCGGGACCCAGGCTATGTCTTGGGACGGTGCTCATTCTGGGATGAGCCTTTGTGAGGGTGCTTGAGAAGAAGGGGTGACGTGGTGAAGGACAACTCACCCAGAGTGACTTGGCCAGGTACGACTCCTGGTGTGACAGTCTGAAAGTCAGAGTGGGCCCCCAGGACGTGCAGAGCAGAGGTGGCAGGAACACAGCTGCCTTGGGGAGTTCAGATGGGTCAGAGTTCAAGCCTGTGGCTCAGGACTGGTGCCTGGCCACCCCTGACCTCTACCCCCACGGGGGCACTCAGGTGAGGGCCTTGGCTTGTAGCGGGGTTTGGCCGGATCGAAAGGAGGAGGCAGAGGGATGGGCAATCCCTGGTGACAGCCTGCTGGAGCAGACGGTGCCTGTGGGGGGCCAGCAAGTGACAGGGCTGGCTGCATCTTTGAACTGGGGAGTGACAGGCAGCGAGCGGTGTTTAAGGAAGATTAATCTGGCAGCACATGGAGGATGGATGGGAGCAGGGAGAGGCTGGAGGCAAGGAGACCCGCCGGGAGGCTGCTGCGGTCACCCAGGCAAGAAATGATGAGGCCTCCCTTCGCAGCAGGCAAGCAGCACGATGGAGCCAGAGAGAGAGCTG